>NW_011948418.1:2014247-2161106 GCF_000503995.2 Ceratosolen solmsi marchali
GGGGGGGGGGGGATGTTATGCTGAGTCAGTAACCTCCTCGATCGTCCTCGTTTCAATCTTACCCTTCCATTTTTGTTTGTCCTACGTATTCTTTAATCCTATCCTGACAAGATCCAAAACTGACTATCATCAAAAATACTTACCACGTAATATCGCAAGCTGCTACGTATATAAGTTAGATTTCTTAAAATTTTCTACTTAATACTCCCCATCCTTCTGTAATCTATTTCTCTTTTCCTTTCAATAAATTGTATATGAAATAAATATTATTATCTGACTATTTTAATTTTGTTAAAGTGATGATATTGCATCGCATAATTGTAAGAAATAGTTTCATTTTTCGCTGCATAAAGTAGAAAATTCTTTATAATACTCATATTATTGAAACCACAGATGATAGGAGGATTATTATAAATTATTATATTAGGACTATTATAAATTTTAAACAATGGATGAATAATTTAATTGAAATTTTAATCAAGTAATCAAATTTTGCTATAAAAATTTAGCTATCGATAGACGAGTCAGCAAGATTTAGAAAAATTTGAAATTTCCATATTATTGTATTCGAAATTGCGGTTATTTTGGTGGCTCCTTTAATTTAAACAAATAAATAATAATTTATAATATGTACCTAATAATAACAATATTATTATAATAATATATTATACCCATATAATAAATAATTATATTTTATTGCAATTGAGAATAATATTAGAGATTAAGAAATGTTATTTCTATTTTTTTTTTTTTTTTTTTTTTTTTTTTTTCTTTACGGCTCCTTTATAATACATTAATAGGAATAATATTAACAAGGAATTATAACATCATAGGAACAAGTCTGATAAATATCAGCAGTTTATTGATTCCAAATAAATAAGCTTTATTAACTAAAAGGTTGAATAAATATTGCTTTCCCAATTAATTAATATCGGAGAAAAAGTAAAAGTTTCATGTCCTTCTATCGGCTATAATTATACTATGATTCAACAACTGTGATAATAATGAATTTTCTATAATAAAATGATTAAATATAAAATAAACGACGATTAAAGAAAATAAATTGTAAATATCAGCAAATGAAATTAATTCGTAATTGCTAAAAAATAATGAAAGTTTATTATCGAAGTATCATTGTTAGGGATGTCGTAAAAATTATATGGTAAAGGGACGTAACCATAATAATGACTCGAACAATAAAGCAAACTAAATTTACAACCAATACTTATCCACGCAACTGTATACTCCATTCGGGATGTAGTAAGAATTTCATTGGGAGGAATAAATTAAAGATACGTAAATTTATCATGGCTAGGTACGAGTTTCAATACCTTTATGCTTTTACGCAAGCAGCCCTAAGCTTTCACTACACTCAATTTCTATCAAGTGCGCGGCACTGGTACGAACATATTACCGACTCTCGTGCACACGCGACTACTCGGACGTAATAAAGCCTGACTATTATAAAATAGGGTGTGATGTAATTGCGTGGAGAGGCCCGTTCCACTCCTCTTCCTCGTTGCTGTATCATTCCGGAAGAGGGGCTGGAGTAATGCGAATTTTCTAAATGTTCAGGCTCGCTCCCTCCTGTAATATTCTTTTATCTTCACCCTATGCCAGTCCCTGCTCGCGTTTAAGACACCTTCGACGAGGAGCTTACCAAGGAAGTCGTAAAGAGTCAACATCGGCACATTGGATGAATGTCGTGAGAACATTAATTTCATAAAAACATAAAGGCTTACCTCGCATATTTGATTATATAGTTTAGAATAGACGGTGAATAGGGTACTTTTCATTGGATTCGAAGGACGCTCCAAGTCCGCGGTTCAAACATTAATTACTCTATTCTTAAATATCATCGACGGTTATTTATATTAAATGACAAGTAAGTAATGACAATGAAAGTTTATCGATAAATAAATAAATAAAGAAAGAATCAAAGAATCAAAAAAGAATAAAAATCATTGAGGTGATATACATTTTTTTTTTTTTTTTTTTTTTTTTTTTTTTTTTAACAAAGGTTTTTTTTTTAAAATTTTTTTTTTTTTTTTTTTTTTTTTTTTTTTTTGTTTAACATGGCGTTTATGTTTAAAATTTATATTTTTTATTCTAATGGTTTTCAATGATAATTTTATAGTCCTAAATTTTTGCGTAATATCGTAGAACGAAAACTCGAGCCTCGAAACAAACGAACATTTACGTTACGAGCAAAAGTTTAAAATACAGATGCATCGTCGAATATTTGTATTTAACATTTTTCACATTTACGGTAAATATCTGCATAAGTGTAGTTAGAAGCACTTCTTCGGCTTAGAAGAGCGTTCTTTATTAAATTTCGTATTTCTATTAAATTAGAAGCTCGCAAAAGCTTAAAAAGAAATGAATACATAAGTAATTGATCATGTTGCCGTTACGAGTGCAGAAAATAACGTAATAAAGGCAAAAAGCCAAGGGAGAAACGAAGGTGATAGAAGCAAGACAATAATAATAACAGAAATAGGGGGACAGAGGAAAGAAGATATAAGATATAACGAATTAAACAGAATTTCGCTGAACGAAGTAGAGCGGCAGAGCTGAAAATGGGGATGAACAAAGTCGGACGCACGAACGGAAAGATCAGCATAAAGAAAACCAAGAAGACGTTCCGGAGATGAAATCAAGTAGCTCGAATAAATCGAGAGAATGGCGGATCTTCGCCTTCCTGAGGATATACCTCTTTAAAGGGTAGATACGTTAGGGTCCACTCGACCGACGTAGAATAAAGCCAACCACCGCCAACGGAAGGACTCGCCGATGCGGAAATCGTCGGATGCGTTTAGATCGTTATCTACTGCTTTCGAGGACACGTCTCGCCCAGGTGTTGCTGCTAATATTCACATATCCGAATTCAGTTTTTATGCATTTCCAACGTGGCTGGTAAGTAAGAAGATGGGATTTCGTCTTCCGAGCCTCTCTCAAAATCTCAAAACCAACAATATATTCCGACGCGAGGAGGTATCAATTTTGTAGAATTATTTCGGTTTATTGTTATTCAAATTATGGATACTGTGCTGTAAATAAACCTAATTCTAAGTTGGCCTAAGTAAGGCTAGCTGTAAAACAATATATTTCAGCTTAGACAGAGAACGAAGGCGAGCCTCGTAAAAAACCTATTACGAAATTCATTATCTCTAATTAAAGGTTTAATTAATATCGTTTTTTATTCATATACCCGAATAGACCTAAATAGAATGAAAGTAAGATAATTAATGTAAGCTATAATTTCTTCAGTTAAGAAGTTAATCTTTTATTTTCCATACGATATTTTCAAAAACCTCTCTCTCTCTCTCTCTCTCTCTCTCTCAATAATTTTACTGAAAAGAAATTGAAATATACAGAAAAAAATATATAGTATCATTAAGAACTTATTAAATTGCACATTATATAATGCATTCTTCAATTTATTTTATAAAAAAAATACTTTTTCCTTTAAATATTTAAATATATATATAATCACTATTTTATCACGTATATTTAATAAAATCTTTACCGATTTGAAAGCGAATTCATGTCAACTAACTTTACGAGCAATCAAATGTTATCTGCTAGATACGATTTCGTCAAATATATGTCAGTTTACATTAGGTAAATTATATATATATATATATATATATATATATATATATATATATATGAATTTTTTTTAATAAGTATATTAGTTATTCATATTATTATATTATTATTCAGTTACATTTATAAATGATATTATCTATCTATTAATTAAATAAACTTCAAAGTTTTAATTTTAATTTAACATCAAAAACTCATTTCAAAGGATTATTAATAAATTATTGTTATTCAAAAATGAAATAGTTATTAAAGATTGTAATTTAATTTGATAAATTACTAAACTTTATTCAAAATTCAATGCATATAATTTTTGCGAATAATTCGGGCAGAAAAATTTGTAAAATTCAATTTTATATAGAACACATAAATGTGCATGACTATGTATAAATAAGTACGTACGTATGTGTGTGCATAAGTAAATTATAAGCTTTCTCTTACCATATAGGAATATTGACAAAATATTAAATTACCATTATTTTTAAAATTTTCAAATGTATCGTATGAAGTATAGTATATAATTTTTTAAGTATTGATATACTGAATTTACCTCTAACATAAAAAACAGAAATATTCACACATTATTTTACTGAATTATTTTGATGGCATTATTTGACATTATTTTAATTAAATTTACTTTTATAATAATTATCGATACTCATGAAATAGCTAATAATCATCATGCAATATTACTTTTTGTATTATATAAATAATACAATTCTCGTTCGAAAAATTTTTGCAAGTAATCAATATGGCATTTTGATTATTATTTAGTAAGTACGCAACATATGTTATTCTATACATCATTACTATTTGAGCAAATTAATATATGTGAACTTTTGATTACTGAAACTTGTATATATGGCTTATGATATTAAATATTTTATCGATTAAATTAAGTTCTATATAACAGATGACATATAATGATTTTTAAATCTCTTGAATTACATTTTACCAATTTAAACTTTTCTAATGTACTTTTTATTCTCAATATAGGAAATAATAAACGAATCTTCCGAATTATCGTAATTTATTCTTAAAAATATGGTTTTTTAATATTAGTTCATTTTAAATAACTTGCTTGAAAGTAACTATCAAATGTCGATGACAATAAGAATTTCTTGAATAGAAGAGAATTTATATAGGAGAAAAAAATTTATGTAAGACTAGAAAATTTATAACATATTATTCATATTAGGAATGTATAAATTTTATCGATATTTAAATATTACATTTTAAATATTACTGATAAAAACATATTTGTTATGCTATACAATTGTATATTTATATTATTGTTGGTATATTTTTATATTATTCACTTAATTCTATCCATTTATTTGTGCTATATTATATATTTATACGTTGGCCAAACTCCATTTATATAAAAATAATGCTTTGACTCCTAAAGTTTATTATAATAATCGAGATGTTGCTAAGGATTGAAAAATTCCTTGTTAACTTTTTTAATTTTACTATGAAAATAAAATTAGCTTTTATTAAAAAAAAAAAAAAAAGAAACAGTGTTTTTATGTATTATAATGTTAATTAAAAAATATATTTCGTTTCATTGTCAAGATTTGGTAATTACTGGATATATAATCTGTGATTATAATTCAAAATTAATTTGTAATGCTATTTTTCAGCAGAAATGATATTTCAAAAAAAAAAAAAATAAATAAATAAATAATAGATTGTCGATTTAATTTATAATGACAAATATGTCATCAGAATACAATTTTCATATAAGCTTTTACAAAACATCTATTTTAAATTGCTTATTATTTCTGTTCAGCTTGTTCAAAGAGAGAAATAATAAAAAAATCAAACTAAATCATACTAGACTATGTAGATAAAAATTGAAAAGAATTGAAATTCGACATTGACATATAATTGTTAACAATATAACTATTATGTATAACGATTTATAAAAACTATGTATATTATAAGGAAATAAAAATAATTTAAAGCTTTACATTAATAATATTTTTAACGCAATAAATACTCCATTCACTTTGTTTCCCAAGTGAGAAAAATTTAAAGATTCTTTAACAAAATAAATTGCAAGTATAAAAGATTATGTAAGCTACATTAATGACGTCGTCAGAATACTACTTTAATCTTTAAAAAAATTCAATCCTCGGGAACAGGTGCCATATAACTTAGATACATCTTCATCAACCCATACATTAACGTCGCCAACACGCACATTCTGGTCCCGAATGAAACTCCTCTTTTATAAAAAAAAAAAAAAAAAAAAAAAAAACCACAAATTTTTTTTTTATTCTTATATAACGTACATCATTTTTCTTCTTGCTCATCCTTCAGTATTATATAACGACCTCTTGCTTTATTACAAACGCGTACAGTCTTTCCGGCCTATCCATTCATTCCTTTTCTATTTGTAGTCGCACTTCTATCTTCCATTATTTAATCCTTTCACGAACATTTATTCCTTGTGGCATAATTTTTTTTCTTTTTATAAGCTTCTTTTATTCTGGTTTATGATTCTTTTAATTTTTTTTTTTTTTTTTTTTTTTTTTTTTTTTTTTTGTTTTTTTTTTTGTTTTTCATACTTCTACGAGCATTTTTTAAGCGAAGTTTTATTTTGACTGTGTTTTTTTTTAATGTAGATATTTAAACAATTGTTCAAAGTATTATAGAATGTTGAAGTAATATTATATTTTTACTTAAAAATCATAAAATATAATAATTTCAAGATAAATGTTTTAAGATATTTACAGAAATAAAATTAATATATACGATAAAATTATTTTTAATTTATCAAATAATGTATTCAATTGCTGAAATTTCTTTAAAAATATAATAAAAAAAAATCTAAAACAGCTACTAGTGAATATATTCATAATAATATTTGCAATAAATATAAACCCAATGGATTATTATTTGCAATAATTTATATAATGAAGATGAATTTAAATTCATATATTTAAATTTATAAATATCGAAAGATTAAAGATTGCCGATATGTTAAGTGAAATGTACAAACCAAAATATTTCAAGATTCTGTAATTTAAGAAACCTAAATTAACGAATCAGTTTCTAAAAAGTATAATAAACAGTTCATATATGCTTGTCTATATGTGTGTGCCCAAGTTTGATTAGTTTCAAACCTAACTAAACTTGAACTGAATCTATGCACATATCAATTTAGTATTGAAATAATTGAAAACGATGAAATACCTATATTTTCTCTGTATTTACAATAGGCGAAAATTTAATTTTAATAATTAAAAAAGCGGAATATTGAATGTAATTAACATGATTATTGGTTACCATAACTTCTTTTATGTATATTTATATAATATAAATGATAAGATTACATAATAATAACAAAAAAGACTAATACTTGAAATTATGTCTAAAAACAAAAATCTATCAAAACTTTCACTATTCGGTAGAAATCGCAGTTGCATTATTACAAAATTATACCTCGATTACAATATCTTAATTATACTAGATCAATTCAAATTCACATTATATTCTAATAAATATTCATAAAATAATAATTATTTAATCGTCAAACACATATTATAGTAATGTCGAGTAGAAAGCAAGAATGTTTTGCTTAATAATTTTGTGTGTATGTACAAACTGTTAGTTTGTGAGTAAATAAGTTTATATAAGTATGAATTATTAAGAATATATTAAGCGTTAATTGTACAAAAATGTTTAAAGTGTTCAAAATGTTGGTGATACTTTATGAATTCAAGAGTAAAATTAATGCATACGAATTTTATTTGATAATATTAGAACTAAGAGAGTAAAAGCTATATTCATAAATTTGATGATTTTGATTTGTAAAACATCAATTGTCATCTGTATATGTTTTACAGTTAAAAAATCGTATTTTTTTTATATTAATTTGATTGACAAATAAATCAAGTATTCTTTTTAATACAAATATTTTTAATACTTTTTACCTAAATGTTATAACATAATTAAAGCTCATGTTGAAGAAATAATTTTAGGAACATACAAGGATATGTTATATGCATTAGATTAATTAGACGTTAAATTGTTTATATAAATATAAATATAAATTTCTGTACTATATCGTTTTTATCAACTTTGTTACGAATTCGGTATAGAATAAATTACTTACCTTTTTTTCATCTCCATTAAAATTAAAATTGTTGAGTTGCAAAATAATACCATACCGTAAAATTTTGAAAATGTGATTAAACGGTTCAAAAAATGTAAATTTATAATGAAGAAGTATAATATAATAAGCTGATAAAATTTCATTCTTTATTACGTTAGGAGAGATGTATATGTATATGAGATATATATATATATATATATATATATGTATATATGTATATTCATTTTATCTCGGAAAGTTGTACAAAATTATTGATGGTTGTTTGTAAATAATTATATAAATCGACTAAAACGTGGCATTTAATTTTAATTATTTTAGAAATGAAATTATTAATAGGTGTATTAATTTGTAATTAAGTTAAAAAATCGATGAATTTTTATTTATATTTTATTTTTACATATATGCAGTTAGAAGTATATTTAACAGACAATAAATACACTACTTTATTAATTTATAAATTACAGTTTAATGTTATTGCATTATAAATAGATATTTAGAAAATAAATCATGTGAAATATTTCTTTCTCAAATATATCGAACACAACGTATTGCCAAATAACTTTTCAAATTTCTTTTATAAATTTTTTTAACATCACTTTTTAATATATCATATTAAAAGCTGATAATATATTTAAATATTTATTTATCTAAATTTAATTGATAGAGAGATTTTTAAAAAATGTCGATTATTATCTAAACGTATTGTTGAACAAGTATAAATGTTCTTACGTAATTTTATTCTAACCTTATGGCACTGTTTAATAAAGTTGTGTGTTACATATAAATAATTACGTTAAAATGTTTCTATATTTTATGTATTTACAATATGCCTTTTATCACTGATTAAATAGTCGCACATCGTATTCTACTTCAATCGGATTAAGTTTATTGCACATCCTTCTTCTTTCCTTTCTTCTCGTCCATCTCTCTTTTCCGCACGTGTACATAAATGTACATGCTCACTCCGTTCTTATTTCATACCAACTTCTATCATTTCATCGGTCTCATCAAAAATTCATAAAACTCACGCGCACCCCAACAAACCGAAGCAGTTGCATGCGTGTGCGAATGACTTTTTATGCCTGCGGATTTGCGAGAGTACACGACATTGTATTCTCCTCTCATTCGCTCATCACGAAAATGTTCATCCAACGAATCGGCAAAGAAAAAGAGAAAGTGAAGTTCTCTACGGGTTGAAAATATTTTCTCCCCCTTTCTTGCTTTAAATTTCTTGGAATTTTCACTCGAAGCTTCATTTTGTATAAATGTTTCAAGTTAAGTAGTAAAGTGGAAAGAAGTTGAAAGGACGGTTGTGGAAGTACATTCAAAAGAGGCTGAGAGAAAGTGAATATCGTAAATCCGTTTCTCTCTCAAGTTTCTTAAAACTTTTCATTGAAGAGAACATTGAACACGAAGAATTTTTTATACGTCGTTTCTGACATTCGATATTACTGAAATAGATATTTGTGCGTGAAATTGACTAGTTACTTATGTAATTTCACTAATAATTACATATCTTCGACTGCATGAATTTTGCTTGTATTTAGACAAATTCCTCTTATTCGTAATAAATCAGAATATACGATTAAATAAAAATACAGGCACGATCACTTTTAAATAATGCGAAGAAATAAAATAAAAAGTTCAAAATTTTTAACAAACTTTATCTTTATCTTCATTTCATTTCAAACTAATTTCTATGAAAAATAATTAAATAATTAAGGCTATAAATAATACATATTACTATTGTCATAAAACGTTATTGACAATTTCATTTTTATTATCAACAAATACTACATAACAATATAATATTCCAATATATTCCATTTCACTCAATTTTACAGTTTTACTTATATAAACATTTTATAACGTTCGTTTTGTAAAACCTGTTTTTGGTTGTAAAATGCTTCGTTATTAATTTCATATTTCAAAAACTATAAAAATATAAAGAATGTAAAAATATTATAAGAAATGTTTTTACAAAGTTGATTAATTTTCTACGATGTGCGATGTATAGAAAAACAAATTGCTTTCTTTATAATTGTATTTTCCTTGTAGATTAAAAATCAAATGTTAAATGTTGTAATTACTGAACTCTTTACTTACTAAAATACTCAACTCTTCAAATTTAATAGAAATTCATCCTAATTAATACATCGCATCAATATTTATTATGAATCATATAGCTATGGATATTGTAATTCTACTTTTTATATTTCTTCTAATAATTAAAAGAAAATGAAATAACAATATGCTTTTATATTTTATTTGCAGAACTAACCTCTATAATAACAATTTCATTCATACATCTTTCTGTCTATTATCAATTTAAATGAAATACTTGCTTTTCTAAAATAATAATTAAGCCAAAAAAGTAGTTACATATTTTCCAATGAACTTTATGCGAAAGTACTTTAATTTCACATACATAAACTACTCTAATAGTAAAAACACTTATGTACAATATTATTCACTAAATGTGTTCTTTCAAGTCAAAAAGATTAATAATAAATGACAGGACTTTCGGTCAAGCTCATTTGATTTCAGACTCCCTTTTTTTTTTCATTAAAATTATTTCTTTAGTATATTTTCGACCTTAGCCTATCATGTTTGTTACGTTACTCCAAGTATAATCGATAGTTTAGTAATATTATTTACATATTTTCTACCATGAGAAATGCTTGTTCTTGGCGTAACCGCAAGACATTTCATCAGTGACTAAATATTTTTTCGGTTCAAATGATCGAACGCACACTTAATACAACCACAATAAGTTCCACGACATTTCACCTATTATTCATCATCCACTTTTTCGAATACTGGGTTAGTAAAAACTTTCCTCGATAACTCACCTCCTACCCCTCTCGCGTGCCATTTATACCGATCAAAGGCACACGGGTACACGAAACTCCATCGTACGTTTCCACCACTTACGAGACTCCCATATCTGCTAGAGTCGGCAATTCCCTTCCTCGAATCTTAAAATCTAGCCCTCGAGCCCCGACCTCGACCACTCCATAATACAATTTCATATGTATGCGTCTGCGACAAACCCCACCTTCTTCCTTGCGATCGGCTAATCTTCCCGCGGTATGTAGAAGATATGCCAACAGATGAAATCGAGCTTACGAGCTCAGGCAGCTTTCATTGTCCGCAGCGACGCACTCGTTCTTCCGTTTCAACAATCTGAAAATGACTACCAACGTGCTATGCGTGTCACTACGTATCCATAGCATTCGTGTGGGGAATTCGACGCACTCGTTCCATCAGGGAAAGATTCGATCCCTGCGATCCGAAAAGGAGATGACGCTTGTACACGTGAATTTCAAGTTTTCCCATCACATTTTCTCCCTATCTCTCTCTCTCTCTCTCTCTCTCTCTCTCTCTCTCTTACCCACCCATCCTATATCTATTTATCCATCTTCGATTCCAAGGAATTCGAAGACGACAAGTGCAATAAAGAAATGAAAACCGACTACAGAGTCACGTAATTCTTTTGATACTCCGTATCTGTTAACGAAAATTTTATTAATTGCATTCATACGTTTAATAATTAATATGAAATGTATTGTTCAAGTATGCACTGAACCTTATATTATTTAAATTGATAATCTCAGTAAAGCATGAAATTGAATTTATTGTTGATCCATATTCAATACCGTAACACTAGACAAAGCATTTCATAGTATTTCAAGTAAATATATATATATATATATATATATATATATAGTGTATAAAGTACAAAATTCATACAAACAACGGAAAGATGGAGGATTTAAGATTCAAAATTCATACGACTTTTAATATCAAATATACGTCTATTAAGGTCTTATCTTTACATTTTGCAATAAAAATTTATCAATCTATTTTTCATGAAATAAATTTTATTAACAATATTTCTTATTTATTGAATTTTTCATACAATTTTTTGAAATTTTTAATGAATTTTTGTATATTATAAAATACGGAATTTAGAGTTATAATAAAAGGAAACTTTAGAGGAAAAATGTAATCACCTATAGATATTCTTTAATATTTGTGTTTCAAAAGCTTTAGGAAAATTATATAAAAATGCAGGAATCTAGTTTGCTTGAATATAAAATTGTTTAATCTATTATAAAAAAAAAAAAAAAAGAAGTCTCTTCAATCGATTTTTCAAATAGAAAAATATATTTTAAATGAAAATTTAAACAGGAAAGATAAATTTAATACACATGTGTAGGTATGTGATGTAGCATAAAAAATTTATTCACTATAACTCTTCTACGATAGAATTTGAGTAAAGATGAAGAACGAGTAGGAATAGATAACTCGGTCGAGGCGATATGTGTCGTGAAAACCAAAGATTCCGGCTTCGTTTGCAGCAATTAATTCTGCCTACTTTGACCCCCAGGCTTCCTTCTCAAAAATCATTATCGTTTATTATTGTGGCGAACAATGCCCAAATCGTAAAATATTTATTCGCTCAAACTGATATCACTTATAGTTTCCGACTTTTTTCGTATTAATTTCAAAATCTTATTAATTCACTGCAGTTTCACCATACTATTTTAAATGAACAGACAGCGCAGGTAAGAACTAACGAGAAACTAAATTTCATTGCGAACGGTGATGTGCAAATAGAATAAAAAATCTATCAGCCCATGGTAAAATAATCCCTCAGATCCTAACAGACGTGAACAATGCGTATTTCAAATCTCCACGCGCTGTAAATCCTTCGCACTCGAGCCACGATAGTAAGCTCTCTCAATAAAGTCGAACACGAGCAAAGCGTTATCCGATTCATCAAGCCAAAGCTTTGAACTTTCGGTGCTTTCGACGCTGAGCTGTTCCATGCACCGGCAAATAAAATGAAATTAAAAAAAGGAAGGAAAGAAGCGGAGTATCCAAGGGCCCATCCATGTGCACATCTTGGTTGCGTGCAAGCGACTTGCAACTGTTGAGTCTTGATTATCCGGGGATATTCTATTTTATTTCCCCTGCCTAATCGTCCCCTTTTATGCTCTTTCTTGCTCCCTTATCGCAGTTTCAAGCTTACGCTCTTTTCAGTACATGAAGAATCTCTTCGTAGAGATTCGATTACTAGGGAATAGCGAGCTTTTTATATAATTGCCATTGGTTGAAATAGTCCACTTCGATGAAATGCGCAAGGAGAAATGTGAAAAAATGTCGAATGATATAAGAAGAAATACAAGACTGTATAGAGTTTAAGTATATAAGGATTTCCATTTTTTATTCTCAATAAAATAGTGTACAATAAAATATAGGATAGAAGGTCATTTATTATAATTTCAGATGAGCTTGACTATATTTCGTTTGATGAATTGTTTATATAAGCAATTTGAAGAAAAATATAATCAATTATTTAATGTTTATAAGTATAGATAATATTGAAACTACTGTTATTGTAAATAAATTTAAAATATTTCATTTCTAATATAAAAATAAAATATTTGAGTAGATTAGATTAGAACATATAACGATTTATTGTCAATCTTATATTTCTAAATTAGTAACTTAATATTTTGGAGATTCTCACGAACTATACACATCAATATAATAATAATTAATGATAAACCAATTACAGGAGATAAGAAATATTTGCTTTCAGAGAAAGTAGTAATTTTTTTAACTCATATTGACATACTAAACATTAATTCAACAATTAATACATATTACTGAATAATCAAAATCACTATAGATAAAAACATTGTGTTTAAATGTCTGTTAGTCATTATAAACTTAATTACTTTAAATGTTTAATTATATATATATATATTGATAACATTATACGATTTAAAATAACAAAAAAAATTTATTAAACTCTCCATATTTTACAATATCCTTTATCAGCAATTCTCCATCTCTTTTTCTTCTGAGAATGCAGTTACCTTTTGTTCTCAAATACTCGAGTGTCTCCTCTACGCGTCTGACTATTTTGCGGATTCGACTATTTTCCAAGACGAGAAATATTTTCTTATACTTGCTTTCTAAATTTCAATTCAATTCATTTTGTTAATATTTCAATTTATGCTTCTTTCAAACATTTCCCATTTCTTAACTAATAAGTATCTAACATAAAATAAAGGATATATCGTACATATAAAATGAAAACGTGAAACATTTTCCTTGTCGAATTCTACTAATCAATTGATGCACTTAAAGCTACAGTTTCTTTTAGCTTTCTTACTTTTTGCAATTCTTCTATTTACTTATTCCATTAATGCTCCATTACCGCTGGTACTTAGAAGTTTGTGCAGAAAATTAATGTTTCCTGAAATATATTTTGCAAGTATATGGAAAGACAATGACCTTCATATGGCATTATTACATTAGATGTGCAAATCACTGTCATTTATGTTTTAGATTTACTGTAATTCATAAATATTTCAATTAAACCAATTCTTTTTCGTGCATATTTTTTGATAATTATTGATAATTGATAAAATTATAGAAAGCTGATAAGATTGATGAAATTACTCTTTATTATAAAATTCGATAAAGATACGAAGTCTTTTGAAATTGATATTTAGATTACACTTCGACTAAAAATCGCACAAATTTTTAATGGATTTAAGGCTCATTTTTCAAATAAAATTTCCATTATATTTGCAAAAAGAACAAATGTATTTCGAATAATCAAAACGTATCTCCAGTAGTCTTAAATATAAAAATTCATGAATTATTTAAGTAGCTCTTTTCGTACCTACTATTTAAAGCTCTACGATCTAAATATTACACGAAGAAATTGAAATACACTAATTGCTTAAGAGATCGCAAATAAATCACTATTTTACATTAATATTCATTATATTTTTCTTTGACATTATATTAGCTTTTTACGGTGTCAGCGCCAATCAAAGTCACTTAATGGCGTCAATTTATGGTACACTTCGACCGAGGCAAGACATTTACATTTTACTGGAGCACGAGCATTCCTTATTCCCGAAATATTTAAAATCCATTCATTCGCATCTTGCAAACAGTCAGAAATCGGCAAAGGCAAAATCGAATCAGCCGAAACAAATAATAATTAAATTTATAATTTATTTAGGCACTCAATGAGTAACCCGAGCTCGATCATCCGTGATGATTATTAGAGCGTATTTGCCTGCTCGAGCCACTACGGCAATTCGCCAGGAACGTTTAGCCTTGTTGTCAAGGTAACGCGCACCACCAAGCGATACACCTGCCAATTTACTGCGCCTCTCGCCGACAGACCACCACTACTAATATCATCATCGATGCATAGGGCCCCAATTTACGCACTTCCTCCTTCCTAAATTACCGGGCGCAATCAACGCTCGATATCACTTGGGCCGTACCAAATCGAATAACCGGGAGATTCTTTCGGATTGCCGATTGCCGTTAGATGCCATTCAATCGTCGGGATACATCATCTCAAAGGAAAAACTACAGCTGCTTCTGACATTTTTAAATGAGAGCATCTTTTAGCACGAGATGCGTAATCGATGCGAGCAGATGTGCCAAGACCGTATGCATCTTCGACTTTCGGTTCGCTTATTTGAACGGACATGCTTTAACGACTTAACGAATATCAACCCAAAAATATACATCTTCATAGCGTAATCATAAAAGAGATGAATATTGTATATGTGCAAACTACTTTAATCAAATTAACATTTGACGCGGAAAGCCAATTAAAGCTAATGATTTTTGCGATAATTTATAATAGCGAAGAAGTTTAGTTATAATTCGTTTTAAATAATAGAATTGATAATAGGAAAATACGAGTACAATTCGATCGATACGGGCCAAATATTATATGAATATGGATATGTATAAAATAAATCCTTTCTTACAAACGAGATGAATATTATTTTTGCATTATTGCATTGCAATTGATTTATTTATGCATGTATTTTTGAAAAAAATTAATGGATAGAATGAAATAACAAAAACTACACTCACGTCCCTTGAATTCCGTTATATGCTTGCTATTTCAAGTTTGAACACGTAAAAGGGCTTACGTGTATAGACTATCGTTTTCCGCATTCGAATTTTTCGTCATAATAAATCAATGAATTTTAATTTTCTTTTACTTATGCTTTATGAGTGTTATGTTACATTATTTAGTTGTATAAGAATATTAGAGTTTTTTTTTTTTTTAATTTATTATAAAAACCGTTAACAAATAATATTAGATATTGAAAATAATTCAACTATATTATGCATTTTCCAGTACAAGTATTTTTACATTTTCATAGGTAATTATGTAAATTGTAGAAAAAAGAGTAGTACAGAAAAATAAATTGTTATTATATTATGGCAGCCATTGTTCTATTACTATGAATGAAGACGAAAATATATTTTCAAAAATTATTCGAAATTTTTGTGAAACACGCATTTCTCTCGAAAATTCGATTTTACCGCTTCATTTTAAAAATGTTTACATACATATATTATATACATAATTTATAAGTTATTTATCCTCTCAACAAAGCATATAATATTTCATGAATAATATTATTAAAAAACTTGTTTCTAAAATTTATCCAAAAATAAATAATGAATAATACTATATGTAATAGGAAATTCGTAATAGATCGTATTTTCATAATAAATTCATCATAAGATATCTGGTTATATTAAATTATGTGATTATTAGGAATAAACGGATAAATCATAAAATTATTCTTCGATTTTATGAATGTCTTTAATAATAAATTATCTTTGTCACAACTATAACTGTACTTCGAGACCTTAGATATTTCAATAAATCCTCTTTGTAAAGAAACTACTAATCACTAATATATTTTTCTATTCATTTAGTAATTATTTAATAGTAACATGAAATTGATATGGGCACAATATATGTTCAAGTAAGTTTTAACAAAATTCGGATTATTCATAATATATTTTGCATCATAATAACAGCAATTATTTAACGTAAATACATAGATATAAATATAAATTCTATTTATTATTACTACCGTCTATTTATTAAGTTGCACAATCATATATGAATACAATGAATATGCAATAACTGTTATTTCATCTTAAAATCAATTATTTAGATAATTATGTTGTATGTAATAATAAACAACATTCAGAGAAAGATAACAATAAATTGGAATATATAACGCTACGATAGTCATTATAGTATATAATAATAAATTATAGAAATAATAGAAAATTATAAACTCCAACATTAAATTAAACTTATTTATAAAAAACTAATTATAATTCAATAAAGCAATGTCATTGTTCTATCCAAAAGTTATTTAATATTTTTTATTTCATCGAAACGTTTTTCTCACTCTACCTCCAATATACTTCATAAAATTATCCAATGTATTATTAAAAAATATACGATGAGTTTATATATAAATGATCGAATTATTTGTAAATCCTATTTTTTTGCTATTTCACTTTCATCTAAAATAAGATTTGTTTAGTTCTTCAAAAATGAAGAACAATAAAATATTCACTTAATTTCCCTTGTTAGGAAATGAATTTGAATATTCGAAGTATGTGATTGTTATCTCAACGTTACTTAATTCAAAAGTATTATAGATATTAATTATCTTCTAATTCTCCATATTTATTAACATGAACTTTGTACTATTTACATTAGAATAGTTTAATTCTCAATACAATTCATTTAATACAATTATTAAATTTTACAATTATTAAAATCGGTGCATAATAAATTACTATTAAATTACGATTTAATGATTTAACCTGTGTTTGATTATTGAAATATTGTTTATCTCAGTTATAGGCAAATTCATAATAAATAAAATGGGGTTTTTACATTTAAATCAATAATAAAAATAAGCAATAAACATATCATTTTTTCCTGGAGCTCAGTTAATTTAACTTATTGAAACTAAAATTTAGATTATTTCCTTGTATTATAGCTAAAACCTTTTAAATATTCAAATATAAAAAAAAGAAAACAAGATCCAAAAAAAATGTAACAATTACAGATATTACTGATAAAAAATAAATCACAAATAAGATTTCTACACTGCGAAAACTATAATGTTAGGGATTATATCAATTATTCTAGGAAAATTTATTATACGTTAATATTAAAAACATGACAAATTTAAAAAATATTATCAGTAATATTGGCAGTAAAATTAAATAAAAGAACATAATAAAACGTATAAATAAAGTTTCGCTCAAATATTATTGTTCGAAATGATAAACTCGATTAGTGTTACCATTTTAAAAAATAAAAGACCAAATATGGAAAATGGTGTTTTTATTGAATTTAATAATTATAAAATGAATTCTAACAAAATTTAATAATACTTTAAAAATTATTTGAATATTGTTATTACTCATCATGAATAAACTTATTAATGTTTAATTTAATTAATTATTACCCAAAGTTTTAATAATATTTATAACAATTATCAGTTCGATGATAATTATTATACAGTTTAGACGAGGTAATAAACACTTTTGTTACTTTTAATCAATATATATTATTCATAAATCCTTAATTATTGAACAAACTTTAATAATATTTGATGTAATGAAATATTTTAATATTATCTTTTTAAGTGTGATTATATAATAACATTATAATTTATATAGTATTACATTATTGCTTTCGAAATTTTTCGAAATTTGTTAATAATGCATTAAATAAAGTATTGATGATAATTAAGACATCGGAGTATGAATACAATTCTACGCCCAAAAAAATTCATCGTTAAACGACACATACAATACGCCATTTAAGTCAATATCAATTTTGTTAAAATGTATCTTTGTTACTAGTTGAGTCATAGATAAAAAAAAGTTCCATTGTCAACTGCAAGCTATGTAGAGATACTCAATGACGTGTATTGGCCCATATAAATATCCGGAAAAGGAGAAAACGTGCTTTTCCGAAAGATTACCGCTACTGTTGTGCAGAGAATGACGATGAAGACGTTGGGATGCCGAGAGTTTAAGGTAAAAAAAAGTTTCAGTTTTAAGATGTTCTTGGGAGTACGAAATTTATAGGAACTTTCGCAATCGAAGGAAATAATAACTGAGAAATTGAAGTAGAAAATATTAAATTACGTGAATCTTTTCTATTTGGCTGGAAAGAATTCTTAAACAAGTTTTCATCAGATACTGTTAAAATCAATATTTTCATTATTACCTATTTATCTTATTAAAATAAATAAAGCTTGTAAATTTCGGTTTTAAACAAAATTTATCCGGTACTCGCCAAAAATAAATATTGTTTATTGTCATAGAATATCAGTAATAAATAACTTATGTGCAAGTAGAAGGCTAAAATTATTATTGTTACATGATATACAGTGTTTAAGTATTTCATTGAAATACTTAAATGTTTAAATACTTTATTAAATATTTATGTTTGTTATCTTGTTTAATTTAGAGTATATTGTATTTTTAAAATGAAAATTATACCTAATAAATAATAAAAAATTACAAGTTCCAATTTATATTTACATAAATATTTTCGTGCCCTCCAATAAATTCTACTCTACCTAATGACATGTTTTTATGTCGGAAAAATCATAGTCGCAGTTGTACTTGCACTTTGATATGATTATACGTTTAGTTGATTTGATTATTTTAGTAATGACATTTAAAAGTATAATGCAAAAATCATGTGATAGGCATTTAGATTAATATCGTCATACTTAAAAGCGATCTAATATTAGTATTTACAATTGGTCGAATAAACAATGAAATATGACTAGCACGGTTGAAAGGATATTAGCAGCTATGAAACTCATCATAAATTAAATATCAACATGTTCTTCATTAGTCAATGATGAAAAGAATATTACAAGATAGAGTAAGCAGTACAGCTTTATTTATGCATTTTTAATAATTATCATTCGAAGTAAATTTTTTCTTTTATTTTTTTTTTTCTTTGATAGTAGTAATAAGACAAGCATAAAATTAAAATTATTGTTAAGACTTAGAATAAAAATCAACGGTTTTATTTATAATATAATTATATAGTCTTTATATTATATATGAGAGACTTTACTCGAATAATTACACTCAGCAGAACCGATAAATAATACATTATATATGGCATACATTATACATACGAGTAGAGAAAATAATCAGATTCAAATCCAATTACTTTTCCATCAGCGCTCTCGTTTTTTGTTTCTCCTTTATTTTTCTCATTCGAATAATCAAATTTATTTATCCATTTCGATTAATCGCATCAACCATCAACATTAGGAATATCGATTACCGGTTTACTAAGTGATTAATCGAGGCGCTAAAAAAAAATCTAATACAATGCATAAATTTATATTTAATATATATTTGAATAAGCTAATAATACTATAGTGATTGCATTGGTTTCGCAATAAAATCCAAATATTACCATTAAATACTAAATTAAATAAAGTTATACAACCTTATATATTTCTTACAACACCGTTAATATTCGATCTACATAAAAGCACGAGCAACTATGAAATATAGCCGTTAAATAAAATTCAACTCGAAAAGCAACCGTACGAAACACAGTACACACCATACACCTTTTAACTCAGCATCCAAATTGTTTCTCTCTGCGTCATAGATGCATCATCCAATACCAAAGCAATTTTATCGCCCGTTAAGTCGTCACTGCCGATTTATGATTATTCCATACGGATGGGCGCGACTCTCGACCCTCGGACAACAATATTTCGCTGACTATCCGTGGATAAGTGGATTTTGGCACTTATCTACTACCTTAGTACCTGTAATTCGCTATGCGTATACATATTGTGCTCAACACTTGCACTCGTTCGGGAGCAGAAAGTGCGTGTGCACGCGCGCATGCCATTTCCCTCAACCAACCGGGCCAATGGATGGATGGCAGTGTAAATGCTTATGTGTGATGGTGCACGCCTAGATACGTGAGTGTTTGCAGTTTAGGAACACATGTGTCAAATGAAAGCCGGGGATTCTCAACATCCGACATAGCAAATACGGTCCATCATACATGTCATTGTAATGATGCTCATAATGGGACAGCACTTTCGGCTTCTCTATAATCCTTTGTACGGGGAAGTCGAATAATACTGATATGTTGCTTGTATGATCATAGTTTATTGACACACTGTTTGCTTACGCATAGTTTAATGAACAGTCGAGCTTTTATTATAAACTAACCGATACTTGACCTAATTATAAAATATAAATATTACAATTACACGGGGATGTTCCTATAAAAAGTAACAGATTTCAACATTTTACACTTTAAGAATATTTGTCATAGTATATATCATAAGTATAGATTATTGTTATACTAAAAAGTTTTAATCGAGCTGTTTAGATGTCTAACGTTTCCGAAAAGTAAATACATATTGTTGTAATACTTGGTTTAGTTTTATAAATTTTAAAAATAAAATTATAAACTATTATTATAGATTAATAGTTTCAATATCACATTTTTTAACATTTCCAACTATTTTCAATATTTTATATAATTTATATATACTTATTGTTTATATATATATATATATATATATACTTTATGTTTTATTCAATATCATTTTTTTTTTAATTATTACACATATAATGTACAATCGAAAAACAAAGATTTATGAAAATCCTAAGCATATTATAAAATCTAGCAAATACTTTTGTAACAAATATATTACTACCAAGTTGATTAAACATGTGCATCGAATATTTGTACTATTTGTAACTGTTGTAATTTTTAGAAAATATATAAAAAAGTTTTTTTATTTCAATACAAATCATTTCACGTTAAGAAATTGTATTTAAAAAATAATATTTGCTAAATGTTAATCAATTATAAATAATTTAGTTTAATAAATAATTTTGGTTACATATATATAAATACTAGAAATTATAACATTATTGTTTTAGTTAGAGTGAAAAATATTCCATCGATTCAACTAAACTTTTCTTTTAAAATTTGCATATCTGAAATCCGTTTCATCGCTTCTATTACACAATTTACTATATAGATTTATGTATAAAAGTGTATGACTACAATCCGTCAGAAAAGAGATTAAATGTTTAAGATTTTGAACATTGATCATGATCAAACTAGGTTTATTATCACATCTATCATAGATTCGAGCTGTAATATAACATTTCAGTGTAAAAGGAGTTGCATGTAAGCAGCATTGTTATTGACCGAGACTTTTCTAACTACATTTTCTACGATCAAGTTTATAGTCGATTTGCGATAGTAATACTGATT
This sequence comes from Ceratosolen solmsi marchali, assembly GCF_000503995.2. Taxonomy (NCBI): domain Eukaryota; kingdom Metazoa; phylum Arthropoda; class Insecta; order Hymenoptera; family Agaonidae; genus Ceratosolen; species Ceratosolen solmsi. Next base: position 2,036,165 of record NW_011948418.1, read on the forward strand.
TTCATTTTATCTGTATTTCAACATTGTGTAATGCTCTTTCGATCGCAAAAATAAAAAGTATGAATTTTCAAAAACTACAGCTACATTTAAAAACTATAGAAAGCACGTTTTATCGCGATTTATCAAAAAAAAAAAAAAAAAAAGTATATATTTGGAATATTTTATCGTATTATAAATGCCATTAAATTTTAATATGCGACTCAAATAAAATATCTTTTAATTAATTTATACTCTTTATTGTTATTCAAAATTGTAAATTTAAACACAAGATGGGAAAACAAAATATGAAGCGAATTATAATTTACAAATGTAAATCATGATAATGCAAAAAATATATTAAGTGCATTATTGAGAGGTTCTTCATAATAAAAAAAAAAATTAAAAATCTTTGGAAATATGCTTCCTTTATATGAAATATTATTTATGTAAAATCTAAATTCGAAACATATTTCAAAAACTTTTGTAATTGAATGCTGAGCAGCAAACCATATGTAAAACAAACAAAACTGCATAAATGTATAAAAATTTTTAATACATTCTCCTTATTTCTGTACTTTCATATAACTTATTGTTAAGTATTCTATATCCACAGCGATCTAGCAGACAAACTTTATACGTATATTTAAGAAATAGATCGCCTTCACGAGTTAATATTATTCTATAAAATTTTACATTTTCAACGTTAGAAAGATCTAAACATAAACATTCTGCTGAATGCTTGTAATTCTGTTATTCAATGTTATTATACTTACGTTTTATTAAATAAAAGTGATTAAATATTCAATTGCAATCAAAACCAAAGCGAACAGTCGTCACGAATGAAAATGAGTTCTCGAATACGTTTCATAAAAAATAATAATTATTTGGCTAATAAAATATAAGATAAATATTTATGATAATCACATCATTTTTATAAACGTATGACATTTTGTAATATATAAATATATATATATATATATATATATATATATCATTTAGGAGTTTAACACTAATACATTCATAAATAATTTAGATGAATCATATACTGTAGAATTAGTTTTCAAATAAAGAAAATATGTTATGCTAGACGTTTCAATTGAATTTATTAAACTACGAATAACATTGTTGAAGTATACAAGTGTACACATTGACATATAATAAAATTGGTAAGATTATTTCAAATTTATAAATTTATAGTATATTATATAGAATAATTTCTCAGTATAATTCAATGTTAATAATAATTAGAATTTAATAATAGTTTAATAATTCAGACCTGTAAGTTGTAGTGATATTTTTACATTGGAAATTTAATGTAGAGGATGATTGTAAAAGTTTGCTATTACGCAAATTCATTTTTAAGTTGTTCATTAAATATATTACCCCACTCATTTGAAAGTTCTACTACCGATAATTGTTCATGCTGTCTATTATTAAAAGTTTAAACTTTTTAGGACTCGTCGCTTGGCACATTTGAATTTATTGAATCTTTTATTGTTTTTAAAATTCTTATAAACTTACATCTACATCTATATGAATATAGTAAGTTTCAAGATTATTACAGTTAAATAAGGATTTATTATTATTATTATTATTATTATTATTATCATCATTATTATTATCATCATTATTATCATCATTATTATTATCATTATTATTATTATTATTATTATTATTATTATTATTATTATTGAAAGTAATAAAGATTGTAAAGAACGTAGCATCAATTCAACAATTATAAAGACAAATAATTAGAAAGGAAAAAATTAATTATTTTGACATACATTAAATTCACCAAATTCAATTTCTCACGTGTCTCGTCTAATCATTATATCTCGCATGTCTTCTTATGCAGCGGTATGATTTCATAAATCGAGAAAATAGCTAAGATGAAAATAGTAGAGCACAAATAAAGAAACAGAGCCAAGTTTCTTTGAAGAATATGAGAGAAGTGAAACGTATCGTCGATAACAAAAAGCGTCGGACATCACCGAGGAACATTCCAGCATCACCTCCAGGCATCATCACCGAAGACAGTCACGATGCACTCGGCTTTCAAAGCTGCAATGGAAGAAATCTCAACCGACTGTTAGGATCCAAGTATATCACTCTAGAGCCCAACCTGATGAGGGAAAAATGAGAAAGACTCCTCGACAACACCATGTCCTTTCCATTACCAAAGTTCTTCAGAATACTTTATATTACATTCTAACTCAATTTTGTTTTTCTAAGACGCTCAAGAGTAGCCGATTTAACTACAGACCGCCTTATTCGAAACAAATAATAATATACGATTTTCGCTTGTCATTTCGTTTCTCATGTCGCTATTGAGAAACGAAGCCAATAAGCCGTCGCTACGGGTACAATCAACTTTATGAGCTATATAAATGTATATGAAATTTAAAGATAACAAATAAGTTAGTCAAGTAAAAAAACAGAAGCACAGACGTGAATATATTTGGTAAATAAAAGTAATAACTACTTAGCAAAAATCTAAAAATTCTTATATTATTCATAATAAATCGTATATTATATATCAACAGAATATGCCAAAATTTTTTCACTTCTTGAAGCTCATATGTTACTTTAATATTACTAAAAGTAATGAGACATTAATTATACTCTGTTCTTGTATACTCGGACTAAGCGATATAAAAATAAAAAATATACATATGCCTTTTCTCATTTCCTCTATAATAAAAAATTCTATTACTTAAAATAATGCTCGGAGAATTTGCTTATCGTTACGTTCTAAGAGATAAAACGAATATAATAATAGAATTTTATATAAAAATTATTTTAACAAGTAATTTTAACATCTCTACATTAAAATACTACTGAAATATATTTTTAATTAATCGTGAAACGCAGATTTTGTAAAAAAAAGAAAGATAACATAATAATAATAATAATAATAATAATAATAATAATGACTAAATACATCGTTTCGATAATGAAAGCTTAATGAGAAATTTATAGTATTATTTTTTAATTAAAGTAAGGTTAAATTGTAATAATTTAAATGAAAATTAAATCTGTTTTGCTTATTAAAATTCATTCTATTAATCTTATTAAAAGAATCAATAGGTTAAATGCGTATTTAATTTATTTTTCATTTAAACTAAATTATTACAAATTATAATTTATATATAAATTATTATTTAAGTTACTAACTTATTACATTTATTACATTACATATATTCATTATGAAATATTTCAACCTAATTATCATTATGCAATGAGTATGACTTGCAAAATCTAAAATTTCATGAATTAATTGATATGATGATGATGATGCTTCGACGTAATGTATGAAATATCGATAGAAGTAATTACAACATTGTACATTAATAATTTATATATTTATATCTTTAATATCAATGAGAATCGACCTACCAAATAGTTACTATAATTTTCCTCGAATCAATAAGTGAAGATTTAAGATATTTCTCCATGGAGTTTTAAAAAATTCCATACTGAAGTATAGGCTTTTTCGACAAAGTGCGTCGATGTGTTTCCCTGTCCAAATGATATATCCGGGAATACATTGCCGTAGAGAAAAGTTAATGGAACACATGTGTTGAAACATCTTCCCGATAACTGAATCCGTTAAGTAAAGCTTATTCGCGCATTACGCGCTGTAACGTTCGTGGCACGGACATTGTATCTAACTCTCTTATATAATTACTAAATCCCATGCGAGATAACAATGACAGATAAGTGTATCGTATTCAAAACCTCATTCAATAACCCTCGTGACCTCGTTATAAAAGCTCGTATACAGACCGACATAAAGCATCGGCAAAATAGGTTTAGTGGCGCGTAGTAGCACTTTATAAGGCCGTGAACTACGTACGAACCAATTTATATTTTGTATATCAACATGCACGACCTTTGAACGAAATATACCTCGAAAATTCAGCTATTTTTATTTTTTTTTTTTTTTTTTTTACTGTATGCATAGCAAAATTAAACGGTGTAAGGAAAGCTTTTAATGTTACATTGAGCAAAGATAAAAGTAACTGAACATTTATTCTGACTTGCTTTCAGTACTAACAATATACATATATATTATATTTCTTGCACAATTTACTTATTCTCTAAAACTAGCTGAGAATACGAGTTTTCTTTATACAATTCTTTTTCTTTTTTTGTCATTTACTCTTAACATTCATGATATAATAAATAAATCATCACCTCAGATATAAAAGGATAATAATAAAAATCAATTATATGTAATAATTTAGAAGAACAAATTTTTTTTAAGTACAAAAACTTTTTAAATAATTATATTGTACATCGGGGTGCTTAAAAATAAAAAAACTGAATATAAGTCTTACGTACTTCTATATACCGAATAAAACTAAATTTCATAAAAGCTACATTTTCTTTGTCAATTTGAATTATAAAAAAAGAACCAAACGAAACAAAACAAAACAAAAACAAAAACAAAAAGGAAAATCTGACAGCGGAAAAAGAATAAAAGCAGCAAAAGAAACTTTTAAGAATTTTCTGGGGTTTTGTATTTTCTACACCGTTATATTATTTCCGGTTTAGCAATAGAACAACAGTCATCACCATAGAATTTCAACTTAATTGAGCTTGAAATTTTTCCAACGACATCGTTACTACGAATTCCTGACCCAAATACAACAAGATGTACTTTCGGCTCACTGAATATACTTTTATTATATTTGAAAGCAAGTCTTCATATAGATTATCGAAGATTTTTTTGAAGAATTAAAATAATGCATTAAAAAATTCAGTGAGCTGATAACAATACTACGGGAATATCATAATTCACGTGACTATCTTTCTAGCCTTTACTTGACATGTTTTATAGTTTGTTTGATATTTTATATCACTTTATATTACTCCTATCATCAAAATAAAATGATATAATACACACATAAAGAAGATAATTTATCATAGTTTTAATGTTTAATCATATTGTAAAACATTCATTCGGTTTTGCTGAAATGCCTATCATATGAAATGTGTAATAATATATCAATATCCTTTTATTTATTCGAATTTCATTTAACGCAATATTTCGTAGCGCAAGAAGTTTTATTATGTATTTTCTTATATGAGTTTTGAATGTTAATGTACAACTTTCGATAAAAAAACAATGATAAAACTAATTTAAAAAATAATGTAATATGAACTTTTTAATTAAATATTAAAAAGAGTTATTTACACAAACACAATGTTACATTATTATAACTAATAAATAATTATATTTTTGGCTAATATTTTTCTGTTTTGTCAATACGAAGAAAAAAACTATAAAAAATAACTTATAAAATTATGTAAGCTCATTTGTCTTTCTCTTATAGCCTCTAAACAGTCTCTAAACTATTGATTTTTAAATTTTTTATTGTTATGCAAATATTCATTTCTTAAAGAAAACTCTATTCCAATTGATTATAAATTATTATTAATTACGCTGCAATTATTACTGACACTTTTCAATTTATCTATAAAATTTTATATGGGAACAAAATAACAAGAGGTGTTTCGTTTAAGCAATTATAATGCATTAAATTAACCTATAGAATTTTAAATAAAGGAATTTTGTAAATCATATACTTGAGTATTCTTCATATGTATAATATCCGTGGAATCAAATTTTAGACTTATTTTCTCGTATATTTAAGTTATTTAGAACAACAATTATACGTACAATTATAAATATAATTAAAAATTTCATACCATTTACAAAAAAATTAATATCTCAGAAAATGTTTGAAAAACTTATATTAAATAAGAAATATCTTACTTTTACCGGCCATGTAAAAGTCTGCAATCATAAATAAGATTTCATAAGCAATTAAAATAATTTCGAATTTTGAGATATATAATAAAAGTAATTATTTACTTACTTCATAACGGGAATATAGTTAAAAATAACTCTAATATTATGTCGATTTGAAAATTAATTCAAAACCAACGAAATACTTTGTAAAATAATGCTATAATAACGAAAGTGTAAGTTTATCATTATGGTAAATTATGATATTTTACATCGTTTAAATAAAAAGTATTTAGTTTATAACTCGATTAGTTAAAATCAACTTAAAAGTTTTTTAAATTTTAAAAGTGCTTCAAGTAACAATACCACTTTGAATTTCAATTAGAATATAATTGTAAATATCCAAGTTAATTCATTATAATTTTATAAAAATTATGTTAGGTAAAAGAAGATAAAGTTGGTGAAAAAAAAAAAAATAATAAAAACTAATTTGATTCTAATTTTAATATCAAATTCAGAATTTCAAATAACACCTTACTTTCAACACACTGTATGTCATAAATTTTTAATTTAAATATTTATTCGAGAACTCGTGTGCGTTAATATATTAAAAATTAAGTGTAAAAATATAAATTTAAGTAAGATATGTAAGGAATTAATTAATGTATTCCTAATTAAATGAAAAACAAAAAAATCCAAAAATAAATATAGGCTATTTTTATCTATTATACTTCAAAACAGCCAATTAATAAAAACTATACGATTAATGAGATGAAACAAAGTTAATTGTAGAAATTATGCACAAAAAAAAAAAAAATAAAAAATAATAAGATTGTTTTTTAGCTCCCGTAGGGAAGTCCAATAAGAATTTCTTATACATTGTGTATATGGGGATAAGAAGACTAGGGATAAGCATCATGATACGTAGATAAAGAAGGCTTGCAAAAGTATCAGATATACAAAAGAATATTGCCAAGCTTACAAAACAAAAATGGCAAAGTCACGTTAAGCGTTATGATTATTCAGCAGAGAAACAGAGAAGTGTCACGTATCAGCGAGGAAACGCGAACGAATGCAATATTATAAAGTGCTGCACGTGTGCGCTACTGCGGACAAACGAGAGAAAAATTGAAATTTTTATTCCAATTAATTCATTGGTGTGGGGCTACAGAAAGCTGATGGTACCAAAAATGGAGTAAAGGAAGAATGAGAGAAAAGAATATGTAAAAAGCAAAATATTAAAAGATAAATGAAATATAATAGTTATAACTGTAACAATTATAAATCTATTGATCGATCGATACAGTCAATAATCATTATTTATTAACAATTATTTAATGAAAACTTTTATTATTACAAAGACATTTTTCATTGAAACAGTCTTGATGGTAATTCATTCCTAACTATTCTTTAAATGACGTTTAATTAAAAATCTTTGACGAATAATTTCATTAGTTAACCGATTATAATATGATAATTATTTGTTAAATTTTGAATTTGAATAATTCGACAGATTCGACATGAAAAAGTTAAATTTATTGCTTAAATTTATTTTATTTTAAATTTATTCGTACTTTAAAAGATTGATATTAATCTGTATTAAAGTAAGATTATTTTAAATCAATAAGTGATTTTAAACCAATTAATTCCGAAATTATTTTTTATATTCATAAGGACATTAATTTTCATTCTAGAATACAAAATAAGAATAAGTGCAAACATTTGTGAAAAATTTTATAATGAAAGCTTAATCAAACTAGTACGCCAATACAAATGTAAATGATTCCGAAAAATTGTGTTATTACTTACATTACTATCTAAACATAAAATGATTTAATGAATAATTAAATAATGTGTATACCAATAACCTATTGAGTAATAAGTTACAATAAACTGACACAATTCAAAATAATTTTATATTATTAATTTTATAATTTTATTAATTTATTAATTTTATATCATTTTGTTAAGTTAATTTGTTATTATTATATTTTGGTATATTATATTTTTATGCGCACATACGTGACAAATGTAAATATGATCTCAAATATAAATCCAGACATTGGCATTATATCATGTAAATTGTAAAATAATATGCCAGATTACAATAAAAATTAATAATTAAACCATTTTAAAAATAAATAACGATAGCAAGTAAGGAGCAATATCAAGAGGATTGCATATTATAAATTACCTAAGTAAATATCTTATAATTTAGAAAAAAAATAATTAAAATACAAAGAAATGTGATAAATGTTTCTAACACTAAAAGAAGAAATATCGAAAATTAAGTTTTTACATAATAAAAATTAAATAAGTCTCAGTTTTTCAAAACTATCTTTTATTAGAATATATTAAATATTGATTATATATATATATATATATATATATATATATATATATATATACATATATATATATATATATTATATAAAATGTATTCTAAAGACTGTTATTTCGATACTTAATGATTCATTACACTTAAAGATAATAGATTTATCCCTAATGTACATAAACATTAATTAATTCAAACGAAATTGAATACAATTACAAGTTTCTTGATGTACTACTGCATGGAAAGAAAGTCGAGAAACCTTTTGAAGTAAAATCTCGAATGATCTATCTTCGATGAACTAATCTCCCATTGTTCACTGTCGTTTCTGTAATCTCTTTTATCCTTTCTCCTAGTGCATTTTACACGATGAGATGGATCAGCAGATGTTATGTCTAGGATTTATGCGGTGAGGCATCGTCATCACATCATCATATCTAACAATCTCAATTATTCATAATTTATTCATATATTAGATGCGACTATGCTTTAAAAAAAAAGGGGGGGGAGATTGGATTATTCTATGTTAAAATAGACTTTTTTTTACTTTTCAATGTAACAAAAGTATGGGCATAATATTGTTGTAATTCGTTCGAGGGCTCGAAAAACATGAAATACGTTGTATTAAAGAAAGAATATTCATCGACACAAATTTTTTTTATTCATAAAAGAATACCTGACAAAAGTATCATAAAAATCCTTCCCAAGCTTTCAAGACTTTATTTTAAATTATATTATATAAAAAAGAAGTATCATAATATATTGCATTATATATTACGTTATGGCATAATACGCTATAGTATTATACATGCATATATATATATATATATATATATATATATATATGTATGTATGTACGTACGTATGTATGTATGTATATATGTATGTACGTACGTATGTATGTATGTACGTATGTATGAACGTACATATGTATGTATATATAATAATATATTCAAAAATATACATATACCGTTAATGTCTACTCTTAACTAAAAGTATATACTTTATGTTTTTTAATACTATAATTGATGTAAAAATCCAATGTTTTATAATAAAATTAAATAACAATTAAATTAGTACGACTGCATCGGCTTGACTTTGAACATTTATTTGACAAAATATAATACCATATTTTCTATAATCCGAAAAATACGTAAGCAAAAATAAAAACACGTTCTATAAACAGTAAACCATAAAAAATCAAATAAGAGAAAAATAGAATTGCCGAGAACCGAAAGAAGTAAAATAAAAATGAATACGGACGCGATGGAGTAACGGATTCTGAAGTACTTCGCCTTGTGCAGGGAGACAACAATGAAAGCTTCTGTGGCTTCTAGTGCTTGATGTATACCCAGCTTTCACTTTTCACTCGTCTCGCGCATTAATACACTTTTCCGAAAAAAGCCCGCCTTAACGACGAAATGATTAACATCGACGAGACAGTCGAAGGCGCACGGTAGACTCCGCGTAAAATAAAAAAAAGTAAAGAGAGAAAAAGGGGGCGGGTTTGTTGATGGGGGGTTGTAAAGATACAGACAAAGCGTCGTTGACGTATCTTGGAGTATAGAGGAGATACGTAACGAGGAGTACGCATTAGTCCGTGAATCGTCAAGTGTAAGAGAGTGGAAAATGTACGCGGAATGGAGGAAGTATTGAGTGAGCCAGACAAACGAGTTGGGGTTAGAATCTTAGGTGAGAGAGTGTGCCTGCGAGAAGGGACAGAATGTTTAATTAATTTTTCGAGCGACTCGCTCTTGCGATCCAAGTCCTGGCAAATATAGCCGATCTTCTTTTGGCGATATCTAGTCTACTGCTTTCACGACCTTTTCTCATCTTTTCCTAAATTATTTTACAACTTGTTTGCAAAATACTCGTTATTGTCAAAGTAAATGAATAGAAAAATCGTACGCTTGGATTAAAAAATTTTCTTCCCATTTTATCCCTTCGCTAATTGTATTTAAAATTTTGAAGGGCGAACATTTTCTTACTCGCGCATCGAATAGTGATGCAAACGATGAACAATTGAATTCACATTCATCGTGTAATGGAAATATCATTTTTCGAAATATGATTTCTTTTATATCTATTTATTTATTTATAATTCTATTTCGTTAATACGTGAATTCTTTCCTACGCAACTACATTGTTATATTTGTCTTTAATTAATTAATTTATTTATTTATTTATTTGTTTTTTTTTTTGTTCAAATTAATAGCATTTCCCTACGTATTTAATTAACTCATATCATTAAATTCCATAATATTGTGGATGATCTTCCGTTACTTAGGTAAAACTTTTCTTAATTATTATTCATACCTCCCTATAAAAATGAATAAATATTTAATATCAGTATGTGTGTGTGTGTGTGTGTGTAAAAAGATGTATTCCACTTCATTACGGATAGAATTTTTTTAATGAAAAAATTAACTACGATAAATCGAGTGAAATATATATTTGAGCTTTATAATTCAATTTAAAAGAATTCCTAAATATTGCATACAGTATGGTTTATGAAATATTAAAAATTCTTATTATCTTTTTATATTCTAATTACTTGACATTTAAATGGCAGTGAAATCTATGCTTAGAAAGTATGACTATCCATTCCTGACAAAAGGACCTGTATATATACATTCATAAATGCAGGATCGCAAAGGCATTGTAACCATACGCGTCGGTATAAAACTTAAGTGCATACGTATAGACAAATGCATATAAAATTTGTAGTAAACTGGTAAGGAGTACAAACTAGTAAATAAGTGAACTTACAATACTTTCTCTCTCTCTCTCTCTCTCTCTCTCTCTCTCTCTCTCGCTCTCTCTCCCTCCCTCTCTCTGCCATATATATAAAATCTATTTAAACAATAGTGAATTATATTGTCAATAATGTTTACTATGGCATAATAATAATAGTAGAACAGTTCGATACTGTAAAAAAAGGCAAAGTAATGAATATTAAGGACCGAACGAAAACTTAAATTGGCACAAATTAATATCTAAAATAATAATACAGTATTATTACTAGCATTTTTCAATCATTTAGCTTATAAAAAACTATGTATTTATTTCAATGATATTGCATATGAAAAAATTTTATTATATTCATTGATATTAATAATGGATTACGTGAAAAATTAATGTTAATTTTTAATTGAAACATTAATACACCGTACACGCCTATATATACATCAAATAAAAGTCCAAACTATTATATATCATTTAACTCTAAAAAAAAATTTCCGATAATCTATCAGATTTGCGATATTTTGGATAATTTTTACGACTAACTGTCATAATTACATAAATAAAGAAAAATAAAACTATACTATAAATAAATAAAGAAAAATAAAACTATAAAGAAAAAAAATAATATATACGAAACTTATTTCTTAATTCAAACGTTTACGATATAGTAAAATAAAACATAACATCTATTCCATTATTATTACATGTACAGTTTATCCAAAACACTAAACTACTATAGCTTTCTATGCATCTTGTGTAACCACAAATAGTTTATTATATATTCATGCCAAGACTTGGCTTTATGCAGGCTTATCGTAACATTTATTTATTTTTACGTATTTATGTATTGATAAAAATAGTAACGGAGAAACAGAGTAAAGACGGAATTATTTGATAGCATAATTATTTATATAGTAAAATACTTAAGCGTTCGAAAATTTACCCCATTTAGATATTAACCTCACGAAAAATTCGTCGATTTCATATGCGTGGAACTATAAATATAAACGAGCGTCTCTGAAAGAGATTTGAAAATGTCGGTAAAATAAATTTTTAACGATAAACGTCAAATATTTTATGATATAGAAAAGAAAAAAAAATTGCTTTATATTTTACATTTCATGAATACTGATTTTTGCGAAAATTTTACTAATTTTTTTTCTCAATTTATTAGCGTTAGAAAAAATATGAGCTTTCAATAATCTAGATATATTACTTACCTATTTTGAATTAGTGATTTATCATATTAAAATACGTATTTTTATTCCAAATAATCTTTATATAAAAGTAAGTTTTATTATATTAACATGAAATATCTTACGAGATTAATTTTATTTAATATGGCAAATGCCGTGAATCATAAAACAATTGATTTATATAAATAATTTTAATATAGATAAAAAAAAGATGATTTTTCAATCGAGTTTTAAACTTGTTAATTATTAATTTAAGGTTGATAAATAAACGTTCCATACACTAAACTATCTCTATAATTGTTAGCTAATATATTTTTAAATTATTATTTAATAATTCCCTAAGGAAGCTTCCCTAATCATGAATATGAACGTAATTGTTTATTACAACAACAAAAAATATAATTAAATCTTCAAATTTATGCTGGAAAAAATATCACGATATTATGAAATATCATGATGTGATTGTTTTGTTAAATAAGTACTTAAATTTTTCTAATTGATACGTAACTACTCGAATATTATAAAATATTATGACAAAGAAATCTTGTAATAAAAATACTGTTCAATGATGTATTATTCTATAATTACTACAGTTTATAATAACTGCAGTGATGTATTATTCGCTATAATTGTTTTAACTTTGTTCATATTTCTAGTAACTTTATTATATTTCAAACGCTCTTGTAAGCAAAAGTTACATTTTCCATCAATTATAAAAGATGTGGTTTCTAAAAGTGTTATAAATCTATTTTCTTATTTGAAAAAACAATTTCAGAGCATTTTATAATTGTTTATATCTGCGTTTTAAATTCAATGTAATTGTAATTCCAAATGAAAATAGTATAAGCGCTAGAAATGACTTATATAAACATTTTCTCTGTTTACAGCAACTGATAAATTAAAAGTTTTCATAATATTAATTGGACTCAGTAGAAATATTAAAAAAAAAAAAAGTTTCTTTTCAAGCTAACGTTATCGACTAAATAGAAAATTACAAATAAATTATCTGACTAAATAACAATATTTCATTACTATCACATAGTAAATTTATTGTTTACTCAATTGAATTTTTCAATAATTTATTAAATTATTTTATTAAAACATCGATTCGTTAAATAAAATTACATAAAATAAGATAATTACAATATAAAATAACAAAGTATTTCCAATAAATCACTATTTTTATAATAACGTGATCTTCCGTAATCTTCGTTCTATATGTTTTCTCTTGTCAGATGAACCGATGAAATTTCACAGAGAACCAAGTGGAAAATGGTCAACTTGGCTCTACCCATATGACGTCTCCGAGTAGTACTTCACCTTCTCTTACAAGCAAATGCGTTGAATCAAAAGTGGCGATCCTTGTATATCCTTGTTGCAGGACTCTAATACGACTTTTTAAGTGCTATTCTGACAACAAAATCAAATCATAAAATCTGCCAAAATATGAGAAATATACATTCTTTCACCAGTAGGAAAAAGTTATATAATTGCAATCTTACGTTTTAATGAATTTCAACCTTTTATATCTTTCGTAAAGATTATAAATACTTCATTTCCATTCTACGGATGTAATCAACTGATTGATGAAAACCTGGGTATTACTACTTAACTTTAAAATTAAAATACTAAAATTTGTAATTATAAAAGTTGAAAGTTTAATAAAAATTTAATAAAAAAAATATACATGAAAATTACATATATAAATCGATATATATTTTCAAAATATTCAAATTCTCGCATGTCCTTTTTAAATATAAATGACGTAACAGTGTACTTTATGGATAAATTTTTTATTAAACACCAAGATTTTTTTAATGCTTTACATAGAATGATTTACAAAAAATATACTCATTATTTCTCTCTAAATATAATTAATGCAATATTATTATGCAATTATTAAAATATCATGGAAAAGCTTTTGTTTTAGAAAAATTTGGATTTTATTATTTTTGTAATAATGTATATGTTGTGTATGATATAGTATATAATAAATATAACAATTATAATAAGTATAGTTCATTGGAAACTTCTGTACATACATGTTTATATGTATTTTCTATTTTCAAATTATATTAGAATATGTATATATATATATAAAGATTCGAGTTTTTATATAAAATTTCTGCAGCCAATATATTATATTATTAAGCTCTGTTTAAAGTTAAATAATTTGATAGATTGGTTCAAAATTAAAAAAAAAATTTAAATCCCATGTTTCACTGCATTATGCAGAAATCAATCGAATTATTAACTCTCTTTAATAAAATTCTAAAAAAGATCAAACTGCAACTCTGCAAATTATAAATATATATATATATATATATATATATATATATATATATATACATATACATATATACAAGGAAACTTGCTCAGCAAATCCTAAGTGAGTAGTCGGAAAAGTAGGTATGGCATGTACGTTAAGCACGATATTTCTATTACGAAAAATTCGATATACAAAAGAAGAGGAATTCTATCACTGTCTCTCTCTCCCCCCTCTCTCTCTCTCTCTCTCACTCTCACTCACTCTCACTCTCTCACTCATTCCTTCTTTTTTCTTCTTTTTGCCCTTCAGTCTTGTATAAGGCAAGACATCAAAAATCGATGCAGATGCGATAACCCAATATAAACGTGCGCTGAGAATTCAAAGACAATTTAAAGGACAATTTTTCGTAAGTGTTGGTATTTATATATGAATTGATGAAAAGGGCCAAGTACGAATAAAATATTTTAAAAAATTCGATAGAATAAGAAATTAAAATAACTTTTAAAATTTGGCCTGTTTAACTATAATGTATTGTTAATTTATATTTTTCTTAAAAGATTGGTTTTACTTACGCCTAGAAATTGTCGTATAATATCCTATTTAAGAATTATTTAATTCCTAGAGTAAGAAAACGTTTCGATATTATCTTAATAAAATTTCAAAGACATCTCGTGAACATCCAAGCATTTTAATCATCTTCTATTTACTACTGGATTTAATCAATAACCATATTTAATATAAATTATTACTATTTTTATTTTTATTTCTAATTAAGGCTAGTTTTGTTAAAAAATTAAAGTTATTTATCTACCAGCTTAATACGAAATTTGATTTTTAGTAAAATTTTTTTAAATCCATTGGCTTTTTATAATGAAAATATTCTGTCAACATAGAATAGTAGATTGAATATTAAGAATGTACTATTAATTTAATAGACACTTCAGTTTCTATATAAAAATACAAAAAAAACTCCAACTGATAAGGGCGCAATTCAATTTAGTTCAACACAAAAATCGTGATTGAACGTATATTCTTCGACAATCAAAAAATAAAGTTTGACTTCGTAGTTTAAATTTTAAATACAAATTGTGACGTTCGATGCATTAGGTAGACACTTTCATTGCCAATATATGTCGAATAATTTAGGAAAATTGTTACGGAATAGTTTGAAAAATCGTTCCAAATATTTTACTAACATAATTTATTTGAAATTGTATTGGTATATTATATATATACATATATATATATATATATATATATATATAGAGAGAGAGAGAGAGAGAGAGAGAGAGAGGGACAAGATGATTTTATATTTCAGCATTTGCACCATATAAATTTTTAAGATGATAAGCCATTAAAAATAGATACACATATTAATCCACGGTTTATTATTAGTACTAATAATAATTCGTAATACTAGCAATTATATAAAGTAACAGTATTCCCAAAGTAATTACTATTTATCAAATCCCATTATACGAGAACACATTGATATTAAATAATTCACAAGTGCCTATGGGGTCATCGCCATCAACATTGATATCTCCGCAATCCCTGCCATTTCACCCGCTGTCAAAATCGCGAATAATCATATAATTGAAAGTGGTATCTACCAACACACTCAAGTGCATGCGTCTCGCGCCCATGCGCCTCCCAAGCCCAAAAGCTCGCACGTTTCCTCGGCACCGCAGACCAACGCTGAAATGTCGTCCAGTTGGGTGCGTTAGCGATACGCGAATGCCAGTACTTCGGTCCAGCCTATTCAATGAATTGGTCCAGGAGTAGTGTATCGGTATTTAGGGAGGATACAGGCATTCCTATCGAGCTCCGTGCTACTGAATCGCTGCGGAAAATACCAACAGCGATTACTTAAACTTTGTGATTAATTAGTGGGAATTGGACGGCGACAGCGGCACCATTACAGGGTTAGTCGATAAATGGTGAATAATAGCTGTATATGCGAAGCATTCGTATTACTATTATTTTTTTCAACTTTAGGCTATTTAAATTGGTAAACATTGACAATGTGTGTGTGTGTGTGTGTGTGTGTGTGTGTGTGTGTGTGTGTGCGTGTGCGTGTGCGTGTGTGTGTGTGTACGTGTGCGCGCGCGTATGTGTGCGCGTGTGTGTGTGCGTGTGTGTGCGCGCGTGTGTGATATATATATATATATATAAAGAGAGAGAGAGAGAGAGAGAGAGAGAGATACAGAGAGTGAGTGATGCTTTATTTAGAAAAATTGTTACGATTTTCTATTGAAAGAATCGAAAATTTGAGTGTATATACTTTTTAATCTCCTTTTCTCGATCTTGTAATATATTTAAATATGTAATTAAATTATTGGGAAAAAATGTACCTCTACTATTGAAATAACATGTTTTTTTAATTAACTGCGGTATTTGTAGGTCGAGTCTTACAAATAACCCATTCATATGAATGTCGATACTCGTTTAGCATTACAAAAGAAAAAAAATTTTAAGTACGTGTACATGTATCTATTGTTGAGTTGAAGGTATTGAAAGAGGCAAAACATTCCCTTGGGAGCTTTTTCGACAGGTGCATCTGAAATCGTTTCACAGCTTCGTGTGTAGACCAGGAATTGTTTTAGAAATTTTCGGTGTCGCGCTAACTTAATTTACAAGTATCGATATTGAATTTCAGCACGTAAATGTTTTCGGAATTCATACACTTCTATTTCTAAATGTACTTTATAATAAAACTAACTACAAATGCATAATTAAAAATTAAATTTTTTAAATATGAACTTCAGTTCTATTATTATAATGTTTTACAAATTAATTATTATTAAACTGACGATTTATTTTTAGAATCGTTCTTTATTTAATAGAGCTAAAAGATTTAAATACACTTAACTTTTCATGCATTTTTCTAAAAATGACTTTTAATGCTACAATGATTTACCTCAAATTTCAATGTACCGCAAATTCATTGTACTACAAGTATGCAATGGAAAAGTTAATTTTATCCGATTATTTTCTCAATGAAACTTAGGACTATAATACTTTTCAATATATTGAAAGTTTTTTGTTTTGTTTCATTCCTTTTAACCTCGGCAATATATGACAATTAAAAATAAATTATTTACATTATATATTCCTTAATTTAATAAAAAATATATTATAAAAATATAGTTGTAATAATATTTTCTATAATAAGTGTTTTTTTTTATTAGGCTCATTGAAATTGAAAGAAATATTAAATCATATAATTAACAAAATTTGATTAAATATTGTAACAATTATTAAATATTTAAATTTATATTAAATAATAAATATATATACATTTTCTTTTTTTGGCTTTTAATATATATGTAATAAAGAAAAAGATTATATTATAAACAATATTATAATTTATTTTTCACTAAAAACTTCTATTTTCAAACTTACTTTTCAACTACAGAAGTTTGCTTCTGTTCAAAAAATTAACCAATAAAGTTAAAGTTTCTTAAAGATAATCTCAAATGTATTATGTTTTTTCTATTTCCTTTTATAAGCCCAAATACATAGTAATGTTACACTGAAATACATAAATAAATACTAGAATTCAAGCTTTTCTCACTATTTAGCAATTTGAGTCAAACAAAATCAGTGAAGATATAAAATCAAAATCTGCTTATAAATTCACTACTAATATAATATTTAAACTTTCTGTTTATTATTATTTTTCAGGAAATACATTTTTAATTTAAACATGATCAAATGTTGATTATCTATTTTTGAAATATTCTAAGACTTTAACAATAAAAATTATTACTATCATTTTTAAATCATTTTAATATCGTACGTGTGTATATAAAACGTGCAAATATTTCATTGGATTATTTTCCATTATTTTATATTGAAAAACAGTTTTTAATTCCATTAATTTTATTTTCTTATTAGTAGTAAAAATAATTGTTTTTATCGTATGCTATAATATTGAAGGAAACGCTGCGATTATGGAAAATTTAAAATAAAAAACATATGATGCGATATTTTATAAAATAAAAGAAAAAGCTTTCTTAAGTAAAATACTATGTTAAAGTTAACTAAATATCATAACATTGTATATATAAATGTACGTAGATGCATATTTGAAGCATTTAAGCCATCGCATTCACTGATAAATTTTCCGGCAATATTATTCATGAGATAAAATAATATTTTACATGACTTATTTTATTTGATGCATTAAATAATTTCTTAAAGAATTCATTTATTACTTATCCAAGTTATAAAAATATAAGATCTATTACCTATGTAATTCTAAATATACTGAAGCGTCTGTGTGGTTATGTCTGTATTAGTCAGTTATAAATATATTAAGAAAATTAAGCTTGAAAATAAAAAAACCTTCCAAGCTGTGTAAATAAATGTAGAAAATAAATAAATTTAGAAAAAGGAAGCGTATATTTTATCAAAAAATGTTCTACAATGTTACATATACATACAATGTTAACAAGAGGATTAATGTTTGTCCAGAAAATAAAATTTAATAAAACAAACGAGATAATTAACAATAAAAAAAAACGACCGTCATAAGAAGAAAATGAAAAACCCCAACAATCAATGAATAATTAATTTAAACTGACGGTTTTCAAGCATCGTGTCGATTTCAATTTTTATGTGCGACGACACTACTATTCAATAAATAGCAAAATCTATTGCAGATGTTTTCAAATGTATACCATAACTTTTCAAGATCAAAAAAAAAAAATATATATATATATATATATATATATATATACATCTCCGAACTGCTGCCTGATATCGAAATTTGAAACGCAGAATTCTATTCAATATTTTATCATGTTTGGAACTTTTTATTCGCATAGATTGTTGTTGATTAGATCACAATATAGATCAATTTTTTGTATCAAGATAATTTATTTCGTAAAATTAAATAACAATTATAATAATGAAATTTCAATCTGACGAGTCGCATTATTATTACTTAATAATATCATTTTTTTAACCCAAATTATTTTATTTATCACGTCAAAGAAATAATCGTGTATAGTTGAGTTGAAAGATAAATTTGAAAGTTCCCAAAAATTTTAAATAAATTACTTAATCAACTAACACTAACAGAGTCTTAATTGCATCGATTATCGACAATACATGATTGTATTATTTTATTTCGAAATAATAACAATAAGATAATCATTATATCTTTTATAAATTCAATAAAATTAAAGTAACGACAAAATTATTGCATACTCCAAGAAACATCGGAACGAGCTTAATCACACTTATTCCAGTGCTCTAATGTTTTACAAAGACATTACATTATAAATCATAGACGAATATTAATTATACTAATGTTCAACTAGAAGACTCATGATTATTTACCCTCTTTCTTCGTCTACTCGGCAGAATATAACGAGGTGATTTTAGCCTTCCAAGAGGAATGTAAAAAAAAAAGAAAGAAGTGGCTTGAAGCTATTTCCATCATCTCTCATAGCGATATTTTCTGGCGCGTCAAGGCATTGAAATATAATTTATCAACATCATGCCGGATATCGCACAAAATTTGCATATCGTCCAACCGCTACACTATAGCTATGTGGTAAAAGCTGCAACTGAAAAAGAAAGAAAGCAAGAAAAATAACAGAATAAAGAAAGTAAAATTAATATTAAAGAGAAAAATGATACAGCATCAAAAGGTAAATGTAGAATATTTAAAATTCTAAAATATTTAAAAAGATACGTGAATGCACCATGGATGAAATAGAAAATCCTATGAAAAGATGTGATGAAGAAAACTAAGGAGATTGAAATTAGATGACACAGCGTATTATTATAACTATAAAAGTATATATATATATATATATATATATATATATATTATGTATACATAACTATATGTACATGTATATTTTTACAAATACATATATAAATGTACTTAAATATCATTTACAATGTATAAAGAGCTTGTTATGCTTTTAACGTATTTTTTACAAGAATATTTATTAATTTGAAAAAATTCCAAATATAATATTAAATATGATTACAATACTAAAATTAAATTTAGCAGAATTAAATGTCGAAATTTTAATTATTTCATTTCATATAGAAACACATTACTATATAATATATTCTTGCTATTTATCAGGAAATATTAATTTATTAACGAGCTTAAGATAAATATACAATTAAAATAATTTTTTAAAGTTGAAATGCCGAAATACAATTGTGAGCTGTTTAATGAAATTCTTTAAGTAATATTTATTGTAAGAAAAAAACCAACACAGTTAAAAGAACTTAATTTTTATGAATTAGTACATAAATAATTATCGATTTAATTATTAATAAATTATTTTAACAAACTATTACTTATATTATCTCAAATGATTATACGACACTAACTCATTCGTTATATTCCATATGAAATTTAATATTAAAAAATATTTATGAGAAATTCATTATTTATCCAATTATATTTCATTATCAATTTTTATATAAAATATGTAAATAATAATATGTCCTAGAATATTGATCCTTTTTACCATGTCCAAATATTATTATATTAAAAGTAATTTAAGCAATGAATTTACAAAATATATTTTATTTTAGTTAAATAAATATAGAGGAGATAATTTAATAATGTAAAGTACAACCATTAATTGACATTACAATCTTTGATATTATAGACATTAGACAACAATCTGATTATCAATTTTTAACTTTATATTTTAAATTCATATTAGTCACTAAGTATTAACAAGAGATATAAAGAGAATTTAAAAAATTAAGCATATAAAGTACAAAATGTAATTATATTTTAGACTTTGCTTGAGCTTAATGAACAACGCAAAACTTCTATTACAGGAAAAGCAATAAATGCCAACTGAGGACATTTATTAAGAAATAGTGTAGAACCTTCGTCTCAAGTGCATCAACCTAAACTAAAGATTTATATCTTTAGAAGAGTAGCAGCCTATAAATCGATCGACAAATCGAATTAAAAGCAAAACGAAGCTTCTCAACGACTCGCATACTGCATAACCTAAGAAGAAGGAACTTGCGAAAATAGAATGAAAGAGATAGAAAAGCAAAGATACAGATAGAGAGAACAAGAGAAAGAGAAAGTGGGAGAGACGCAGAGAGAGAGAGAGAGAGAGAGAGAGAGAGAGTGTGTGTGTGCGTGTGTGTGTGAAAGAGAGAGAAAGAAAAACTAGAAATTGAGAAAGAGAAAAATCATAGGTGAAGGAAAAAGAAAAGACAAACCATCTAAGAAAAGATTCGCAATCATTCTCTCTTACACTCGCGCGCGTACACGCTCCATACATACATACTCTCTCTCTCTCTCTCCCTCTCTCACTCACAGACACTCTCTCTCTCTCTCTCTCACTCGCACTAAATCCTTTCTACCGTTTTCAAGACGCCTATGACCAGAGGGCACATTGGATATTCGAGTCGAATGGTAGAGCGATAAATCCATCCTCAGGAAATAAGGTTGCCACCGCGTTCTCTCACTTTCTCTCTTTCTGGCGCGCGCGAGCGCTCGCGTTCTTGCTCCATCTCTTTCTCTCTCTAGCAAGCGCGCGTTTTAAAGCAACTTCTCTTTTATTTTTCGACTCGATTCATTTCTACTCATTCCCTCTTCCTAGTTTTCTTGCACGTTTTTTGGTTTGGGCAATGCACGCTTTCCTGGTTGATAGCTCATGCTGCCGACTTGAAAAGTAGGTGAAACCAAGTAATCATTGGAAATCAAATTGTGATCTAATCAAGAAATATTCAAGAATTTTCAGAAAGTAAATATAAGATTTGCAACGTTCATTGAAAGGCTTACAGTCTCGTAAGATTAAATTATTCTTATAAAAATTTTAAAACTATTGAAATGCTTCGCTAGAATCTCAACACAATGAAATCAAGAACATTAAAACTCCATCGATTTTGAAAATAATAAAAATTTCTAATTCATCAAATAGCAAATAACTTTAGATTAATTTGACAAAACTCGCTTCCAGGAAATATTTTCATTTTATTTATCTGAATTTCTACAACAAATACATCATTATATATTCCTAATATGCGTACGTCTTGTTTATCTTGTTAATCTAATAAAATTAACCTATACTAAAATAAAAGTAAACTCTACCAAAATAATAACATGAATATTATATAATAATGTTTGTACTAAAAATATAGAATGTAATTATTATTACAAATTTTAAAATATGAATGACGTCGATTGAATTATATAATTATCTACTTGAATGGGATGTATTGAACATTATCTGAAATTATATAAAACTTCATATTGATAAAAAATATAATATACATGAAATAAAGTATATTTAAAATATAATAATATAATATCAAAACAAATTAGTATCAATAACAAAAATATCATGATAAAAAATTTGGTTATACACAAACTTTGTGATTTGAACATAATACGATTAAATAAACATAATAATCATTTATATTAAAGTTTTATTGAATTAGAAAATATTAAACTTAGTTACTGGCTTTTATTTATTGTTAATTGCACGTCCGCAACAAATCTGCAATTGTCTACGAAAAATCAATGCATATTAATAAATATTAATAATCTTTATACTCTGATTCAATTTCGATTATAAAAGTGAAAAGTAAAGTTGTTTAAAATATAAAATAATGTTTAATATTCTTTATAAACATAATTAAGAAAAAGTATTTCAAAAATATGTTTCATTAAATATTAATATTATTTTATGTTTATATTATCGAAAAATCTTATAAATCATTATTGATTATTACTTATGGATTTGTCCAAATAACTAATTATAATAATTCTCTGACTAAACCTAAAATGAAAAATATAGTTAAAAATGAATTTTAAACAAAAAAAAAATTATATACTATTATATTTTTCAATATTGAGCGTTGTAAATATGTATAAAAAGACATTTCATTCAATGTCATTGATATGTAAGGCGAGCTAATTTGTATAAAACAAATGATAATATCACTTATATTTGTCTCTAAATTGAAATACTTTGATTAAATTTTTATTTTTATTATTATATGAGATTTGTTATATTATTTAATATTATTGTAAACCTGAGATATGTCGTTAAAAATGATTTCATGCAAAACTTTAAATTTCATAATCTAATAGTATTGGTTAACATTCAATTTCTTTATTAGTATTACTCGTCCCAATTTTCGTATTTCCTATTGAAAGTTACAAAAAATATCTCGTTTCTTCTTTTGAATTGAATTGCTAAATTTGGTTTAAATCACTATGTAAATGAAAACGTTGATCAATATTTCTTAAAACTCATGAATTATTCTATTTCCTAAATTTCATTTCAATATTTCACACTCAATTTTTCTAACTTACTATTTTCACTTTTTAATTACTTTTATCAAAACTCGGTTATATCAAGTAATATTTTTGTAACCATATATTATCCATGGCTTGTAGAAATATTTATCAATAAGTTGTAAAGTTGTGTGACAATAACAATCAATGTGGATGGATCGCATAAATGGGAAAGAAGGAGATCAGTATCAAGAGAATTTTTCGCGCGCGCGTGTGTGCGATTACGCGTGAGAAAGATAAAACGATAATAATAGAAAGACAGCAAAGATAATGTAAAAAAGACGGAGATGAGAAAAGAGAAGATGCTTTCAGCCTGATTGCGATTATGGCTAAAACTATCCTAAGGATAGAAGAAATATCTGTCACTCAACCCTTTTCAAGCAACTTTTTTTGGTACAATGTTATAGAGCAAAAATCTCTTAAATTAGGAAGCTTTTATCCACGTATTATTATTTTTATTTTACTGAAATATACAAACAATAATTCTTCCTATTTTTGGCATTCTTTATTCTCATAATAAGTTATAAATTAATCATAATTTATTATACCTCTCTACTGTACATTTTCAACACTCAAATATTCTTTTCACTTACGTTCAGAAATTTATTATGCGCATATAAGTTATTGGAATAGTATAGTGAAATAGTACTAATAGAATATAAAAAGCAAAAATTTATCGCAATTTTTAGAACGATAGAAATTGTAATACTTGTCCAGAAGATAAATTTTTTATCTATTCACGTTCTTCCATTTGCACAAATTTACAAGATAATAATAGCAAATTTCATTTCATTTAATCACAAGCAAACGAGTTTTGTATAATTTATTTTATTAAATGAAATTGTTATTTAAACTTGAAATGAACTGACTTATCGAACTGAAAAAATAATAAAAAATACTTTCAAGACAATTAATAAAACTATAAATATCAGAATATAAATATATACAAACACTAATTGTTTAGCTGTTTATTTAAATTGTTATTGGCAAAAAATATATATCAGGTATTATATGTATTCTAAAAACTTAAGTACAAAATGTATGTTTACAACAAAGTTTTATCATGCATTATTTAATATTTAAAAAAAATATGAATGACTTTTTAAATAATAGTAATAATGAATTACTTTTATCAGTAACATTTCTTTTGGAGTCGAGGCTGCGTTTCCTTCTATATTACTAGTTGGAAACTGTAGCAGAATGCGATAAAAATAAATTTTACTGTACAACCTGGGCTAAACGTTCATTCTGAGAATTCCATACGAATGGGATACGGATCAATGCGCTTGGTGATCGAAGGTCTTATAATAAATTAAGTCAATACAAAAAAAAAAAAAAAAGAAAAAAAGAAGAAAAAATCCGTTAGAGAGGAGATTATACTTTTTGTGTAAAAATACAGATTAAGTTCTTGTAATTGTCCAGAACATGATAAACATGAACAATTCTTTAAAAAGCGCAAAATTACTTTAGTGACAAACTTACGAGGGTCTAGTCCATCATACAAAATCTCTTCGGGTAAACAAAAAGTGAATTATCCTCAATAATTGAAAATTCACATGGATTAATTTTATCCACCAATTACATTGAAATTTTACATTTCAATGCACTGACTAACTTATTCGGTCGAACATTATAAGTTATTTATAAACAATTTCATAATTTAAATATTTATTAATTTTAACAAATAAGAAAAAATGGAGTTGTTACAATTTAAAGTTTATTAATTCATAGTTACGAAAATGATTACATAATAAAAACAGTATATAAATTTTCTGTAAAAGGAATACTTATTAATAATAATGCAGATAACAAGTTATATTTAAAGATTTACAAATTGAACAATTGAGAGTTTTACGATTAATAAAATATAATGAATAACGATTGATCTAATATAAGCTTGAAATAAACATTACGTATAATAATTTTCCAAATAAAGTTTACTAAAAATATTTCTAACATTATTAATTACTAAAATTATATTCAAATAAACGTATGTTTCACTTAAATGTTTTATTATAGGACAAAATGGTTTTAACATAAAAAATAATTATTTATATAATTTTCCATATTGCAAGTAACGATGATGAAAGGTATCGAGTCAAATTAATATATAAAAGAGTAATTACTGCTTTCATAAAATACAATTAAATTAATAATGTAGCTTTACTCGTCACATTATACGTATCACTTTTTTAAACTTTGTTCTACAATGAAAATAGGCATATATATTATATACGTTATTATCATTATAATCATACTATTAATACCTACTCAACCATGGCTCGAATTTTCCTCTAGATTTTCCTCAACTCCCCCTCCCCGCCCGCCATCTTTTCAAAGAAATTCGCTTTAGATTCGCTATCGTCTATTACGTACCCAAGAATCTATCTACAATAGATATGGACGTGTACATAAAATATAAAGTAATTATTTTACAGATTAAATAGAACTTTTAATATATTTTTTCGGAACGTTCACGAGTTATAAGCAAATGTTTGAAAGAAGATGTTTGTAAAATATAAAACAATAATTTACAATATTGAATATTATAAACTATCTTATATATTAGTCGTATTATTAAAAATTTTAAAAACTAAATTTTTCCTCTCAGACTTTCACGAGAGCCTCCAAAGTGAAATGAAAGTAATTATTTTAATTCGAGGATGAGCAATAAATTATACATGATAATAATACAATTCCTTTTGCATATCCACGTACGTATTGACGTTTATACGGGAAAATCGATTGTCAAGGCGCGCGTCAGTCAATTTACGATCTATAAAATGTGGTACATTAAATGTGATAGTAAAATGATACTTAATAGCGTTTAATACATTGAATCCATACGGAGAATCGAGTCATTAATCCAGGCACATTTTCCTGAAAGGATTTTGTGTTAACGAGGTTGTTTAGCAGTGATTTTTTTTTTTCTTCAAAAAGCCTTCCCATGTTAAAAATTTTTCCTCAAGTGTAACCTCGTTATATTTTTATTAGGTAGAGCCCTTTTATATATAATATTATTTATTTTATTTTTTTAACTCTACTTGAAATATAAAAGCTTGTGTTATAAATTAAACATTATTTTAAATCCTTTTATTAACTTCAAATTAAAAATGTATCTTGAAATTACTGTAAAATGTTAAATTTTTTTTATTCAAAATACTATAACTATTGGGAACATCACGTCGTATAAAACTTGACGAGTATTTACAAATTAAATAATTTTATTAAATTGTTAATGTAAAAAGAAAAGAAGTTAAGCAATAATTATATAGGATTGTCGATAAAACTGAATGTAGCAATGTATAAAATTCTTTTTTGATGTCGATATATTTACTTCAAAATATATTTCACACACACATACACACACACACACACACACACGCACGCACGCACGCACGCACGCACGCACGCACGCACGCACACACACAGAGTAATAATAAAGTAATAAAGGGATATTACGTAAAAATCAAAAACAATCCAAGGATATACATATCTTTTTAAAACGACGATATTAATTTTAGCGAATCTCAAGAAAGAAATTACAAAAGAACTTGAATTTCTTTAAACTCAAATAAGATTAAAGTATTTTATCACTTTATAAATAATATTGATTAATCACTAACTTATTATTTTCTACCTGTCCTCGTTAATGGTCGGATCGAGTACTATTATATAGTTCTAACAATGGCAAAGGCGTTGCCAGCCCAACGCACCTATATATTCTCTTAAAAAATATACAACATAAATACAATAATACGACATTTACATTTATTTTCCATGCGATTTTCAAGCACACTTAGCTGTTACCTCGTGGAAGCTCCATTGCTTCACCTCGCCGATACCGCGGGGAAAATAGACCTTGAGAGAAGCCGATGAAAGAGCGAGATTATAATTTTATCGGACTTCGGAATACTCGGTACAACTTCTCCCCAGACGATGTCGAACTAAGTTTTACATACGAATCATCAAAAGCGCTTCCGGACCCTACGGAATTAATGAAATATCTCTCGGCAATACTAATTTGCGGCTACTAAACAAGTGCCGCTGAATCCCTCTGGCCCCTTCGCAAAACGTGTATGTGCGCACTTGTGTCCCTGGAATATCATGACTTGGCTTAGTAATTGGATATGACCATGCAGTTATATGTAATTATGATTTGGTAGAAATAGCCGATTTCGAGTACAGGAGGTAAAAAGAAGAAAAAAGAAAAATGTCCAATTCAATTGATTATCATTGAGCTTCTTATCTATATTTGTCATTTCTTACAAATACATATACATATTGAGGTAAATTTTTGCAATGTCTTTGATTATATATATATATATATATTTATATATATATATTCGTAATAATTTGTTAAAATAAAATAAAATATTTGACGGATGATGTTCGGGGATTGGAGGAATTTCCAAGAATTTAAAAATGAGAAAAGTACAAGCCCTCTGACGCTTATGTTTGTAAACATTGATTCTGCGAATTCTTAAATAGCCTACGCCTTATTGTCTAGAGTTCTACAATATTTCCGCATAGCAACGACGATTGACAATTCTCGAACCTTCCATGACAGTGTCCGTCCTTCTATGCTTCTCGAATAATCTAGAACTTAGTTTCTGACGTCATCAATACTTTCGGCCTAACAACAAGCCCCCCGTGCATTGTTGCCAATGTTGTAAGCTACAACGCGAATATTTAAGAGCAGCTCGCCACGCTCCTGGGCTCAGTGTATTTTTCTCAATCAATCAGTCATGAATTATTACTCACACGGCAACTAAACTCCCCCGTATAACAGTGAATCAGTTTTACTAAATACAAACACACACATCGTTCAGTCAGATTCTGCAGTGATAAGATCGTAGGCCAACGGTGAAGCCGAATAATTATAACTAATTTAAGTGCGCCACAGTTAAGCAGTCAAGATTGCTGATTGCATTTCAAAAGTGAATATTAAATAAGAAGCGCACCACCTACGCACTCGTTACACAAATAGGTAAGACATTAAACCTTCTGTATTGGAATTTTTCTGTATTAAATGTCGCTGTATTCGGGCTGTTCCCTAGATTCAAGCACAAAGACGTTTCTGTGATCGGAGCTGTACTCTGAATTGAAACTTGAAACTTGTTGTACACGTGGGTAGTTAGAGGTTAGGATCGACACGGTATGAAATTGAATGGTGCGAGGCAGGTTTCTTGCGTGGGACGCGAGCGAAGATCTGCTTGGGCATTGGCTGGCTACTGAAGAGACTCTAGTGAGAGGCGCTAATGGCCTTGAGTTTAGGATCCCCTCTATTTGAGATAATTGCGTCGTAATTTCTTCAAATGTGAGCAATGTTTCTCTTATTGTTCTCGTCTCAGATGGAATTTTGTGGAGTTTACCACTGCTTCCCATTTTCCTCATATGTGAGGCTTAGCTGGTGGGTTGGAATTCCCGTCGAGTGCTCTCTTGCGAGAGCATTGTCGCGACTCGATGATGTTCTTCCGAGCCTCGTGAGAAAAATTTTTTCAGCAATTTGTCCGTCCCGATGAAGTTTTTACCACAATCTAAGTACACTGTCGCGGCAGAATTTCCGGGTATTTTCGTTCGTATGCCAAGCATTATCCCATCAGCCTTCCTCCCACTCGGATGATCCCTTGGGAGTCGATATATGCTGTGAGACGATGGAATGCATGAGAATTTGACAGGCTCGTTTTGGACTCGTGCATCTTGAGTTTGTGGGAAAAATAGGCAGCTTGGATCATTTTTATCCAAAATATTCTTCAATTTTCTAAATCCTTTTGAGTTATCCGGTTAGCTGGAGATGATTCATGCCTGTTCCTCAAGCGGGCAATGAATCTAATGTATAAAGCAGTGATTTTTAAAAACTTATTTATTGTTGAGAATATATAAATTATATCCCAGTTACAGTGAGTTTTTTGTACAGTAGCTGCAAGAGAGATTCCAGGATGGGCTTCTTGTTCACACTGTTCGTCACTCTGCGTTGGTTGCTTTGGCCACGATTCTGGTGAATGCAGCCATAGTTGCCCTGTCCACCCCTTCTTCGTCGTTCTTGACATTGACTCCAAGCTTTGACAGTAGCAAGGCCGCTGTCAACTCCAACCTGAGAATGGTGAGGCGTTTTAATGGGTGTTAGATATGGTGTATGGATTTGACCATACCACCATTTTACTGGTGGAAAAGTGGGGATGAGTGAGAGGTTAATGCATCTATTCAGTATAAGCACAATTCGTTTTCGCGACATTTATTATAGATTAAATTACAATTATGCAAAACGATTCACCGGTAGTAGTGAGTTTTGGTTAGATCGTCCTGCGATCTTGACAGTTGGTAGAGAAGAAGTGCAGGGCCTCGCCCGGGTGTGTAAGGGAACCACTGGTCTTGCTAGAGCCGCGTGGCAAGTTGCAGCGCTCCGTAGCCGGAGAGATGAGAATTAATCTCGCTGGAGACGCATAACAAATGCCGTTAGCAATAAATGAGAATTAGTTATTAGCAGTGCACCTTGCACAGATCCCTTTTGACAAAGTCGTGTAGAAAGCATAGAACTTCACCAGATATGACTTGCACAATTTCTTCTAGACTCACTCAACAAGACTGATTTGAATTTCAGTGACGTTAGAAATTTCTTTCGAAATTGGCAATTATTAAATTCTACACACGGTGTATCTTGTCTATCCTTTATTAAATACAATAATATAAGAAATAGTCAATGGTCATAAAAGTGTGTGAATGGAGAATGGTGAGTGCATTATTTGACGAAGTTTCTTCAATTGTTTTACATGCTGGTGAGAGTGTGTATACTCTCGGTAGTGTGAGGCGAGACTCCTTTCTTTCACGAGAAGTGTCGCTGTTGTAGCCGGCGAGTACTATAGGAGCGAGTGAGACGATGCTGCCTTAGCTGCCGGTGAGAGCGTGAGCGCTGCCGCTGTTAGTGTGTAGTTCAATAACTCTGGCGAGGGAGGGGCCACTTTCATGGTGTGAAAGTCTTTGGTCAGTGATGAAGACCAGGGATCCAATTTTGATTTCATTTCTTGGATGATGCCACTTTGATGTTGAGATTTGCTGCAGATAGTGTTTAGTCCATTGTGTCAAAAATTGTTTGTCTCGCTGTTGTATGAATTGCCATCATCTGGAGAGTCTCGAAACGATTCATGTCCCTTTGTATTTGGGAAATTCGGGTCTGCATATTTCAGATTTTTTTAGACGCGGTCATGCTTGTCTTGATATTTTAAAGGATGGATCGTTGTCAATGATTTTAGTATATGGGCGAACACTGTGACTGACGAATTAGAATGAAGTGACTTAAGAGTGAATGATACAGCACCTTTTGCCTGAGTTGCGATGAGTCCTCCAATTCCATGAATGGTAATGACAGACTTATGTCGTGGTAAATTGAGTTTCCTCGCCAGAGCTTCTGTCGCAAACGTAACTTCTGAGCCATTATCAATCGGGAGACGTGCTTCTATTGTAGCTGATGGTGAACTACTTTTAGCCATAGCAGTGGTCAATAAGGTAGGTAAGCTTGATGATATTGATGGGTTGATGACTGCACCTTCTCGTTAAGTCGTGGCGTTAGTAGCGTTGATTGGTTTAGATGGTGAGTTATTGGGCTGTGAATTGCTGTCCTCGTGTAATAGGGTATGGTGTCGTTGGATACACTTTTTACACTGGTTGCTGTTAGGGCACTTATAACTTGGATGATAACGCAGGCAGTTGACAAACAAGGTTTTCTTGGTTATAAAGGCTTTTCTTTCTGTATGTGATAGATTATTGAAGTTTTTACATTAGATCAGCGAATGCTCACCTTGACAATAATTACATATGGTGGTTCTGGCTGAGGTCCTTTTGGGGTGCGACTTTTCAGCCTGGATGGTAGACTGATAAACTCGTACTGTGTTTTTCTTGATGGGTTTTTTATTCTGTGGCTGACTAATAGGGGGTGATGGCCTGCTGTGTTGCAATGCTCGTATTCTGGCCTTTAGGAACGAGTTGAGTTGATCATAAGTGGGATACTTGGTTGTATCACTTATCGAGCTCTCCCATTGATCCTTCGTATATTGTGTAAATCTCTGGACAGTGTTGCGTACCATCATACCGTCCCAGGGATCAGACTCCAGTTGGAGCTGTCGCATTTTCTTTAACAAATCATTACCGATACAGCGAGCATCTTCCAGGTCGCCTGCATCATCCTTCAGTGGTGGACGGATGGTGGTGAAGTTATTTATTTGAGATTGTATCAAACGACGAGGATCCTCAAACTTTTCCGACATGGATTGCCATTACAGGTGTAATGCATTGCTATCTAATCGAAAACTTAATATGGTATTGGCAGCCTCAACCTGAATAGTCGCCTGAGAATTTTCTAATAGGAATATCTGGGAAACAATTCATATCCATATCCGGCCTGATTCCAGGTGACCTTTCACAATGTTAACTTTCCCACCGTGACCATTAGCTTTTAGATATTAAGTGATTGACCTTGAAGCTTACATCCACATATAGATTGAATTGATCTAGTTGGACATTAGTTGTGAAAATTCGTGCGAATCCAGTACAATTGACCATGTTGACTCCATCAAGAGTTGTTCCTGTGTAAAAGTTCTGTGTAGATCGTCTAAAATTCCTTTTAGACCCACTGCTTCATCTACAGTTGTGTTGGACGACGGTGCAGGGATGCGTTTCTCTAACTCCCTCATTGACTCTATTCGAAAGCGTTGAGCCTTGATTTTGGCGTTAAGATCTGCCAGTTGTTTGTCCTTCATACTGCGAGTTACACGAGCTTCCTTTTCATGGATGATAGGGACGTTAACACTGGCTTCAAGAGATTGAGCTTTGACTTGTTGCGACATTCCCTGCAATAATACAGAGTTAGAAAATAAAAAGGGTTGACGAGTAATTACGTGTCTTGAAAATTTCACGAGTATTCATTTGATATTTTTGTGTAATAAATTATAAGTCTTCCTTATATAACAATCTTCTTGTATTAATACTGATTATACTTTACTAACTTCCACTCGTTAAACTCAGAAGACTACTGTCTGATGAGCATGTTTCTCTGGCTATCCGGCTCGAAGGACCAAAAAATGTACAAAATGTATTCGTCGTTCCGGCTTGTTTTACCAAGGCCGGTTCGAAGAATAGAAATTGATGCCGTTGACAACTCACTTCTTAATTGAATAAGTACTGTATCGAGAGTGATGAATATTCAAAAATGCGCCCCTTAAATACATTTGCTGATCATGAATTTAACTTGAACCCCTTCCCTTACCTTATTCTTCGTCCAATCAGAGACTTCTCCATTGCAGAGCGCGGGCAGCGCCTCTTATGGCTTCATAGTTAATTAAAGGGCCTAGTCGTCTCTTGGTCTTCATGGCAAGAAGAGCTCTCGTTGCCGCTGACGCATCTGGCAACAGCATGACAACTTGTCGACAGCAGGTGGGGTGGGGTGGGGAGGGGAGGGGGGTATAGGTCCGCTCGCAATAATGATTGAAGTAATTACCGAGCGGAACGAATTCGTACATATGCCTAACTGAGTGGGTTTTTCCGTGTTTATTGTATTGTTTTTCCAGATGTTTTATGACACTATTGCTAGATAGTTGCGAGCAAGAAAGTTTTGAAATTTAAACACAAATTTTTTCAAACAAAATAATTTCGCAATGTCTTCGTGAGACCTCCATTGTAACCCAAGGATCTTTGTTGTGTGATGGCTGAATGTTATTGACTGTTCTTGGTTCTGGGATGCTCTGATGACTTCCTCTCTTGTAGAGTGCTATTTTGCCAATGAAAAACCGCCCACCATGCAGAGATCTTGCAGCTGTATCGCTGTTTCCACTAATTGCTGTTGGGTGTCTGCACCCTCAAAAATATCGTCAACGTAGCTCCCATACTTAATTTATGGTAGTGCCAGTGGATATTTATCTCCCTTATCATTTATGAGCTGGAGTAACGTTCTTACTGCTAAGAATGGTGTCGCCCTTGTACCATAGGTAACTGTTGTTAATTGATATATTACTTCATTGCCGTGTTCATCCATACGCAGAATTCGTTGTAGATCTCGATCGTCCTGGTGAACATTTATCTGTCTATACATTTTGGCGATGTCTGTGGAGCATAGATTTCGTTGTCTATGTATCCAGATGAGTACGTCTATGATGTCTGGGTTCAGATTAGCTCCCGTGTGCATTATATCTTTTAATGAGCGTCCCTACGTTGAAGGGCTTGATTCGTTGAATACTTATTAAAGTATTACTTACTTATTGAATAATTATTGATATGCGTGTCCATTGCGTTTGAGCCTTGATAATGTGCTCATTGGATAGCTTTTCCTTAGTGGAGTCATAGGCTCTTGTACAGTGGATGTGTTTGGATTTCATGACTCCTTAGTCTCTCTCTTTTCTTGGATTAACATCCTGTGGCACTTGAGGGAAATAACGTGAACTGCTCTAGTAGTATTGAAGGTTCGACATTATTCTTCTGTGAAGTTGTTAGAGAAGAATATTAAGGTAGTACTTACAGTGTCTCTTTAGTTAACTAGTGAAGTAAACGTCACTGTATTCGAGCATACCTGGCACTATACAAGCAGTGTAAAGGATTTACGCATATGCACTTCTCAGTGTAATTATTTCCACCAAGCGCGCTTCGCCAAGAGGACCCCGGGAGCTTTATAACCTATAACCTCGACTTGCAGTGCACGCTATCTCCGCGTCAAAACCACCAAGGAAGGAAAAATGTCATTCTCAACACTATCATAGAATCATATTTACTTTTTAGTTTGTAAATAAATAAAGAGAAAAAATGCCAAAATACGCTATGTGTTAAATATTGAATAAATGCGCCATCCCCTTCCACTTGCCAGCAATCCTCCCGCCAAACATCACTGAGAGTTTTTTAGTCTAATCCTAGACAGATGATCTGAATAATAAATTTAACTAGATAATGCAACGATTTTATAGTATAGCAGAAGCTATTAAATAAATTATATTAATAGAATTTATCATATTTACAATCATTATTTCAATTTATTCGATTCTTATGAAATTATATGTCTAAGAGCCGCAGATTTATGATGAACTTTAAAAAATAATTTTATAAATGATTATCGAACTCACTGATTTTTGTATAATTTCATCATTATAAAGACACTTAACAGCAATTCTACATTTTATCAATATACAATTTAGAGTTTGAAATTAAATATTTCTAAAATTTTAATTAATTGTAAAACATAATATTTCTATCTTTTTTTTACAACGAATCATATTCAAAATTAATGTTACAACGGTTGATGTTACAAAGTAAAATGCAGATAAGTTGTAATGAGTGTTAGTCAATAATAATATAGTATCAAAATATTAATATAAACGAAACAATTTTTATAAGTTAAAAAACTTTTTTTAAATAAAAAGAAAAAATTTTTTTTCATCATATCGTTTACAAGGGCAAAAAAAACAATTAGAATAAATTTATCATAATTATTAATTCTCATATTACTAAAATAAAATAATCATATCTTTGTTAATGCGCAAATATCGTATAATTAATACATATTTACTAGAATTTTTATATAATTTTTATTTAATTATCTTTATTATTTCACATATCAAATTATAAAAATTTCTAAGAAAAAATCATCAAATCGTTTCATTATTAAATAGAATAGAATATATATGCAGTCGATAAATCAAAGAATTACATATTACAATGATCATTGTGTTCATCGTCTTCGCGAATAATTTTTATCCTTGTCTTTCATAATAATACATAAACATGAATGGCCCTTGATATGGCATTATGAATGCATGAATTCTGCAGAGAAAGAGAAGGGAGAGGAGTAAGCAAAGTAAACAGCTTTCAACGTCAAATGAGCATACAATGTACACGATGTTTTCAAATTCAGTTTAGTTTAGTACACAAATAAAATCAGAAGTTTAAAAGTAAAGGATATTTTTATTTGTAAACAATTTCTATTAAACTCAATAGTTTTTCCGATAAAACGAAAATTTCTTAGTGAATTTATTTATTCATATCCAATGTTTACCGTATATCTATATAAACATTCATTTTTAATTTATTAAAGTAAATTCAAAAATATAAAAATTTAAGAATAATCAATTTTTTAATCAATAGTATTAATCAATACTATTGGCCAAATTTTCAAAATTGATGTAATATTCGAAATATTGTGACATTCTATCGCTTATAATTTCTTAAAAATTACGTAATATAATTTAATTTGTTGAGAAAAATAACCATTTTCCATATTTACCAAATGTAAATATAAAAATCTTACATTCTTATATACAATATTTATTTTCTCCTTTGATCTTTATTTATTTGTGATTAAAATTAAATATAATGAACATGAATAAATGGTTATTCATAACAATTATTGTCGTCGGAGATGTTTACTACTAATCAGATATTATTGTTAACGGATGATAATGACAACCTTAAACAACAATGTCTAATGGTATATCAAAATCTATATCATTAAATCTTTTACCCGTAATTATTTCTAATAAAGATACATAATAAGAACAAACTAAAGAATTAAGTTTAAAACAAAAACAAAAATAAAAAAAAAACAAAATCACAAACGATTCCTTGTATATATAATTACAGTAACAATCGTAAAAATCTATGAAAGCTTTTCAATTATTCGTCTACAACACTATGAATAAAATATCTTTGTAAGTGTACTGTAGGCAGAGTATATATTCATCGGATATTGTCTTCGGCTCTGACTTCCCTGTGATTTCTCAGAATCGTTGTATCTCTCCGCCAATTAAATTTATATCTCGAAACTGAAATCACAACTGATTGCACAGTCACCTACATCTACATATACTACACATATCTACGTAGCCATATATACAACATAAATATTGGTCCCTTGGCCATCATTTCGTTTCATACTAACAAGCACTTGTTCACTTATTGACTCTTGTATAGCTAAGATTCGAGGCAGTACTCGGCAAATTAATTAGCGAAGTACACTCGAGAGGTATAATAGAGTTGAATGAAACTGCTATCGTAGAACGAGAATGCCCCTTGCGATGGAATATATGTTTGCGAAAAGTATAGATAACGCGATGGTAAAATTTATTTATTTATTTAATTGTAAAATTTGCTTCAACTTTTTTCTTCATCTGTGCCCCCCCCCCCGATTAACCGACGTATTGTTTTTCAATTCATGTTAGAGGACTGAAATTAAAACTTTGCGCGAAAAGTTTTGCCTCTTGAATTAATGAAATCAATTGTAGAGATTGTAGATGTGTCAGATATGTCAGATGTGTCAGATTGTAGAGATTGGGTTGTGCATAAATATTGTTAATTCGCAATAGGCTGTTGTTTAATAAATAATTACCTATATCTAGCTACGTGATATCACCTAATTAAGATAATGGGTATATTTAATAAATTTATTAAGTGATTATTAAAGTTACCTGCGAAAAAATATCGTTTAATGAAAGATCTTTTCAAAATTCGAGGACAATAAATTTGTACGTAAACTCTTATCTATGAAAAGATAAAATAATTAACTTTTTTATTACACCGGCGTCCGATCTAGTCATTAATTATTCCTATTGACTGCATACGCCATTTATTTATAATTATAATAAGAATTATGTAATTATGTATGTGTATATGAGTAGGAAGGAGATTGGGGGGGGGGGGGGGCTGGATAAGACAATAAACTTTATAACTAAATATTTGAATTATCTGTCACAAATTGGTATATTGAACTCTTCGGTAAAGCTATTGCAATTGTGGGAAAATGCGTGATTAAACAAACACCACAGCGAAGGTGAAGCTGCTACATAGTAGTTAATTTCCCATAATACTATTGGTCCATAAGATTCTATCCCGTGAGTTCCTTCGCGGTTAGCTGTTCGTTCTGCCCTTTCCGTCAGCACATATTCAATTATTCAAAAGCTTATAACTAATAATATAATTATTTCAATTATAGGCTTAGTGCCAGTAAATTATATTCATACAAGAATTATATGAAAGAAACAAGAATTTTTTTTTTTTTTTTTTAAGTAAAGTTAAAATGAAAGATCGTAAAAAGTCGCTGTATTTCTTAAAGGTATTATCTCATATATTAAGATTGTAAAATATCGTAGTTGTCACAACTTTGATAACAGATGCCAGAAAGTGTATGTACTATATTTATATTCCTAAATAAAGAAACTCTTTCGGAGAGGTAACTGAGGAAACGCAATATTTTAAATTGATACGACGAACCTTTCTTCTTGCTGGGAAAGACGGAGCTTACAAAGTACGATAAAGTCGTAAATATGCATATGATAGAAATTATTTACAAAATAATTTTATTATATCCCAAATTTATTTGTATAGTCGATTCAATGATACCTTCTGTATCAGCCGTCTTTATTGCGAATGGAAATAGCTAATTATTCGTAATGCGGACAATATTATTTTCAAGCTCACATTAGCATTCATAAACATGAAAAACCATTATTATAATACAAAACATATAAATATATATATATATATATATATATATTTGTGTATGTATGCGTATTTCATCCGTCTATTGTGTATGTATATTTATATGCATGGGCATGTGTGTATTATGGATGTTTATTGTGTGCAAGTGCGTGCATATGTATATTATCTTTAATACCAAAGATATCCAAGAACCGTTCCATTTCAGAAATAGTTAATTGTTTTAATTTATAAAATATTTATTTCAATCAAACACTTTATCAGACAAATTAGACAAAGTATTCAAATAAAAGTCCTTAGTTTTATACTCATTAAATTTTATTAATTATCAAGTAAAGAAGATCTACTGGACAAGAAACAAATTAACACATTAATAACAATTAAAAAGTTTTAAAAATTCAAATATTCTCCAAATATTACAAATGTTTAGCTTCGTTATTCAAAATTTCCATATAAATCCCAAATTCCCAAATAAATCCTTATAATTTTCAATTTCAGATTAAACACAAATACATTATTCTAATAATTTTCAGTTTATTAATACAATGGATCAAGTTCCGTATTAAATTCATTTTTATCAGCAAATGATAACATTTAGAATGCTTTATTTGTATTGCGTCAGTTGTTGTTTTCATTTCTGTTTCATATTTAACGAAAGAATTAGAAAATCACTGTAAGAGCTATAAGTTTGCAGTGCCATACGCACATGTTCCATCAATATAAAGCAATTATTAAAAAGTTTTTAATAATTGTCTCTTTAATCGTCTTTTATAAAATATTTTTAATTTGATTCTGTTTGTAAATATCATGAACGTGTTTAGTAAAAACAATAAATGAACTGTGACAATATATAATATAAAGAACCAACGAACCATATTTTTTCACATGTGAAGAAAATATGAAAAGTAAAAAAGAAAAATATGAATAAGGATAATGCGTAAAGTCAAGCGCATTCACTTTTTAAAGTTGACAGTGTGTGAATCCCCTTTTTTGAGAATAGACAAAGAGAGGACACATCTTTGTCGACAGTGAAAAATGAACGCGATGATGAATACCAACAGAGATCAAAGACATTGTCGGGTTTTGCTAGTTTTTCCTTCGCATACGACAAGTTGCATTATTTATTACTTTTATTTATTCTTCATTGATATATTTTTTTTATTTTTCTATCTAATGTATTAAAACTTCATATTTATTTTTCATCTTTATAAAGATAGGAAATAACGATATAAAGAAAGGAAATTATAAGACTCGTCTTCTTCATAATAAACTTGTGTTAGAATAAACTAATTATTAGCTGATAAGTGATTTTTTTCTATTAAATATAATGTGATAATGAAGTTTAAAAATTCTTTCAACGAATACATGTATGCTACTTTATTTAAATATATACTCGTGTCATGCCTGGTTCAATACATTTTTTAAAAATTTTATAAATGACCTTTATAGTTAAAACATAATAGGGAAGATAATAAAAATGAATTCTTAAGATGAAAAATTAATTTGAAAAAACTTATTCTTATTGAAATATTGAATATTTTATAATTTTGCTTATATTAAATTTCAAAATATCTCCTATATCTATTAATTCTTCATTTTATACGATACATACACACAGACCGATTTATAATCTAAATTAAATTAAATTCAGTCTGTCAATTGCAATTAATCCAAAATCATGTTTTCAATTTTATAAAATGTTTTAACTAAAAAAAAAAATTGTAAAATATTTAATTAATATTTTAAGAATTAATTATAAAAATGTATTTTACAATCGATATACGACTTGTCAATAAAATACTTTGAAACGAATTAATATTAAATAATCACCCACATTTCAATAATTATATATATATATATATATATATATATATATATAATATGCAATTAAATTTGTCTCTCCTGTTATTATTTTCTTTTCAAAGTATAAAAACTACATTATATTTATTTTCAAATGAAACAGTCGTTTATGAAGTACATTATTAATGCATTATTAATTATATTAATTACTGAAACACTCAAATATTCAATTTGACTTGATATAAAAAAAAAATCGCCATCGATATAAATGTAAAATTATATTATACGGTTATTCTAGAGACCTTAGATTAACGAAAAAATCACATCAGTATAACCATTTAAAATTCTTAAAAAGGCTTAATTATTTAACCTTGTTCTCATTTCCTTTTGAAAGCTATTAAATTAAGTGGATCAAAAATTCAGTTTTAAACTCATTTACTTCACTTTCCATTCTTTGACTTTCACAGTTCTTTGGACAACCGTCACCTTTTAAAAACTTTGACTTTCTTGCATATCAAGCGCCATTTTTATCCGGAATAGTACATTCACAAGATATCACTCTCATTCAATAGATATATTAAAATATTGAAAATCAATAAAACCTAGAAATTAGATGAGATATATGATTAAAAATACATCAAATATATCGTAATTATAATTCTGTTTAATTAGCTTGTTA
Source organism: Ceratosolen solmsi marchali (assembly GCF_000503995.2). Lineage (NCBI taxonomy): Eukaryota > Metazoa > Arthropoda > Insecta > Hymenoptera > Agaonidae > Ceratosolen > Ceratosolen solmsi. Next base: position 2,076,699 of record NW_011948418.1, read on the forward strand.
GTTTATTCCATGTAATACATTTATAAATAGAGAATGAAACTTAACTTTTCTTAGCGCCCTGAATGATACAAAAAACTTTCTTTTTTATCTAAATTGAATCGAAGAAAGAAAAATTTTTAATAGAACAGACATTTGTTATGTTATGTTTGGTTTTTGAAGTAATAAAGTAACAAATAATTTAATAATGTCACATAATAATTATCTTTTAATGAAACGTATCTTCAATGAATGCTAAATAAGAACTAACACATTCTAAATAATATTACTCTAAAACAACTCTTCAATCAATTTTATAAAAATTTTGTAAAAATTTCTTAATACGAATGTAAAATTTAATTTCTGATATTGACATCTATCTTTTGTTCACAAAAAAAAATAGAAATGATAAATAAATACAATTTTTCAAAATGCATATATATATATATATATATATATATATATATATGTATATTTGAGTTTATTTATCAGCTGATCCATAATATTTAATACGTCAATAATCAAATAATTAACTTTTTTTATAACAGCTATTGTATAAAGTCTTTGTAATTACTTTACTCTTTATATAAAAGAGGGTTGAATTTTTATAGATTAATTATTTTTTTTTGTTTTACATTTCTCTCGGATAAAAATCTCGGACAAATTTATTAAATAATGAATCTTTTGATTCATTTAATACAAATTTTGTCTCAATATTAATTATCACTGTATATTCCGCTTCACTGATATAATATAATATATTTCTATAATACAATACTTATTCTTATACATATCATGTGCACATTTAAAATTACAAATTCATTGATATTGAAAATTAAAAATGTAGTATTTCGATGGTTTTTTATATTATCGAATTCTAATAATTACCTAAGGATCGTATGAAAATTAGGTTCTTTTATTTTAGCAAATACTACATTAAGTTATCTTTGAAAGTAATATAAAATTATTTTTAGAAATTCCATACACATCTATAATATAAAGTACATAAACAGTTTTTAATCTTAATTTAAGAAAAAGAACTTTTATTAAACGCAAGGAAAGTATCCAAATTGATTAAGTTAAAAAAACAAAGTCTCTGGTCATAAACAGTTTCGTTAACAACAATATCCTACTAACCCTAAAGTGTCTTAAGGGACTTCTAAAAAAGTGAGTAAATCTTAATAACTTTATATAACTAAGAAAATAGAAAGGAGTTAAAATGAAAATAAATATAATTACACATTAAAAATTAAAGTATTAATGATTTATATTACTTTTTTATTTAATTTTTTCAAATATGGATATATTTTTTTCTAAATATAAAAAATAAACCGCTAATGCAAGACAAAACATATTTAAAATAGTGCAATAGAAAATATAATGAAAAAATTAAGCTCAGTGAAGTAAAGAAAAAGGGAAGTTTATAAAATTACAATGAAATAGTGTGCACTAATTTTATACTTTATTATTGCAAATCATCAAAACATAAATAAATTCTTCATAATTTAATATAAATATTGAAAGATAGTTAAAAAAAAAAAAAAATTAATAACATTAGTAATAAAATTAATATAACTTGAATTTTCAACATTACTTTTTGTAATATTAAACATTGATTTACAATTAAATAATATTTTATATAAATATATTAATGTTATATAGTGTTTTGAAGCTGCTCATTTTCAATTAAAAAATTAATTAAAAAAAATTTCCCACTTAATCCAATACTAATAAACATAAAATATTACGAATTACTAATGTAACTATGTATTTATAAAAAATTATTTTACAAAACATTGATTAATAAAAAGTAAAGAAATGCGTTATATTTTGCATTTGTTTTAGGATTAAAAAAATTATCTTGGAAAGTATTATTACATATTCTTCATATTATTACTAGTATATTGAAAAATTAAAATATTATTACTCAAAGATATTATAAATATCAATTTCAATAAAAAAATATCTTTTTTAGGATAATAATTAAACTAATTGTGGATTATCGGTATATTATAAATTATGAATACTGATAAAAATTATGGGCTAATTGACGTAAAAAATAAATAAAGATATATTTATAGGGTTGCTTATAATGTCAGATATCTATAAATAAATTTTTTTTTTTAATATATACGATTGGTTAATAAATGAAATTGGATATACTTAAACGCTTACGAGGAATTGTTATAGCAAATGATGACCTTCGATGACATTAAAATTTCTTTTTGAATTTTTAAAAATAAACTATACATTAATTTAAATATGAATTATCAATTAAATAGTAAAATTTAATATTATAAAAAAATATTGTAAATAAATCTATTGCACGGACAAAGCAAAAACATATCGCAGATCTTTCGTTTCGATTAACACGTTTTAATTAAATTACTATCCCTTGGCTATAGGAACTGCGTACATTAAATGCACTTAATATAAATATATTGTAATTTAGTGGGTAAAATAATATCTCAAATTAATGTTTACAAAATCATTGGTATATAATTCATTTGATTTGTTTATCCGCTATTATTATTATCGGAAAATTGCTTTAAAAAGAATTTTATGCATTGAACATTTTTATGCGCATAAAGTATTTTCTTCGCGATTTCGTTATTGAATACTGTATATCACTATTACCAATAAGCATTTGCGATATTTATATGTAAAAGCGCTAAATAATGAAGCAAAAAATTTTTCAATTCTGTATAATAAATAATAATTACACGATCGCCTGGGGAATATATTTTTAACTTAAGATATTACGCAATAACTGCTCTTTATAATTTATTGATTATCTAAATTTTTAATACAAAAATTATGAAATAATGTTAAGAATATGATTCTCGATTAATTTATAATGACAAGCATATGGAACAAGTTTTTCACACGCAACAAAATCCGTCCGATTACAGTAATAGAAGCAAAGCCTTGAATAACGATAAAAACGCACGATATTCAAGAAAAACACCGAAGAAGAATAATATGATAGAAATGAGATATAGAACGAAAGTTAGAGTTCCATAAAGTGTAGAAGTATCAAGTAAACATTGAATGAAAAGAAAGAAAGATGTTAAAAATAAGAAAGAATCAGTAACCAAACTTTTCCTCCAAGCGAACCTCTTGGAGTATCCATTAGTGCTCTGAGCGAAGATTAATGCTCAAAGCGAGAAATAGTCAACCTTTATCTTCCTTTCACTCTTTTCCTCTAATTCGACCCAGTTAATGCGGTGACGACTAGGGATGCATCGCGACATCTTTCCCGCATGACGAATACTCGTACGCACGCCAAATAACTAGAATCGGACTTTGAAAGGATACGTAATTAAAGACGGAGCCAAGTATATATTTTTGCGGATATTATGATCTAATCGAAAATGTAACCGATATACTTATTCGTAACGAACTTATTCGTATAGATTATTTGACATTAATTTTACTTAACTCATGGTAGACCTGAATATTATATTACGCATTTGATGTAATTCAATATTTTCATATTATTCATATACGTAAAAATTCACACGCTCCTAACCAAACATCTACTCATGTAAATATATAAGGAAAAATAATATGAAGAGTACACATGATTATTAGAAGTATCATCATAAATATCTGTACTCGCAAAAGAATTGGAATAATTTGTAATTGAGTAATCAACTGTAAAATCATAAGAATATTTTATTGTTCCAGCATAATAATGAATAAGCAATTATTCATTATGTGGATTTCAATGACATATTGTGAATATAAAGAATTTACACATATTACAGTATATTAGAAATAAAATATAACTACGTACCTTTGGCATAATTTATGTAACCGTCAGATTAAAAATCTAAAAAGTAAAATTAATTGTAAAATACTTGCACTTATAGATCATATTGAGAGAAATTCGTAATTTCAAAATAATAGAATAATTGCAAGATTACGGATTCCTATTGCTGTACAGGCAAATTCTATTCATTTTTAATGTAACCATCAGAACTTATAATGTAAATTATAAACGATTTAATATAATAACCCATATTATATCGAACAAATTAGGAGATATAAAACTATCGTTGAAGTCAAATTAAATAAACAACAATGAATATTCTCGAAAGTTGAGGCCCATTCATTATTAGGCTTATTTTTTTTTTTTACAATTAATTATCTTACATTGTTAGCAGAAATTATGAATGTTTAACATTTTTTTTTAAGAATTTTATAAAAACGCAATATTATATGTCGAACAATTACTTTTAGTACAGAATTTATACTTTTTTACTTTGGAAACCTTTGATAAAACTTTTTCATATTGATACGAGAAATTTTGTTTTCAACGCTGTCAGTTTCGATATTGAAAATGGAAATTAAAATCCATTTGTCGATTCGTTAATTTTTTATCAACATCGATATAAAGATTTTAATTATCTATATAAATATGTTAATTGTTATTTTAAAAAGAAAATTTTACTTTATTACCTCGTTACTTTTTAATTATTGTTGCGAATTAATTATTAAATTAATTGCTCACTTAAACTGAAACAATTTTAATAAAACTAAACTACAATTTCAAATAATAATGTTAAATATTTTATATACATTTGTAATTAATGGTATAAATTAAATTAACATTAAATAAAAATTAAATTAACAATAAACCATTTTAATATGAAAACTTTTATAGAAATACATTTTGAAGTAATCCACAATAGAGAAATATAGAGATTTTACCTACAAATATAAAAATTATCTCTTCAATTGTTAAAAATAATTTAATAACACATTTTATTAATTGATCACCTTGTCAATAATGAAAATATAATTCAATGAAAAGTTTTTCATAATCGGTTTGATAAATGAATTAGCGTTTGCGCTATCAAGTACGTAAGTTACGAAAAATCACAAAAATCAATGTCCAGTTCAGTAAAAACACTTTAAAGTTCTTAATTCGTTTATAAATTAATTTTCTTTCTTGTTCAAGAAAAATACTCGGTTAAATTTTTAAATCTTGGATAGTATATCGAATAGTTAAATTGTTCATTAAAGTAGAAAACCAGCAATGGATTTGTAGTCTTTTAACTCAAGCTAATTTTATTATTCTAATTAATTCACTTTGCTTAGATTAAAGAACTTGAAACATTTGCAAAAATGTATGATTTTCGCTCAAGTTAATAATAGTATAAAAATTGAAACGATTCCGATTTAAGAATTATGGGTTGTAAAATTTATTGTAAAAAATAAAAATTCAATAAATAACGCAAATCGCGTTAAAGTGAAGTGAAAAGATATAATGGAAATCTTTAAGAAATATAATCCAAATCAAAATAATGATATACGAATTAGTCTTATTAACATTCATCAAAATAAAGATAATAGTGATGTTAATCAGGATAATTAATAATAATAATAGTAATAATAATATTGATATAAGGAGAACGAGTAAATGAAAAATTGTCGGGTAACAATTTAAGGCCGATAAATACGTAATAGATAAGGAAGAAATAGGAAATATCAACAAAGTGAAATAGAGGAACGAGATGGAGAAGGCAGTTGATGTTATTACTTTTTCAACGCCCAGTCATCCGTTATCTACAATCGGAGGGAAAATATGGGTAAATCGTTGTGAAAAAGGCAGCGTGAGGGGGCTTGAATTTGCGTTAAAATTTTGCCGCTCTGGAAACGGCTGTATAAATGTCAGGGGGGCTGCCGGAGGGGACGGCCCTGTTTCGTCGGTCCCTGTCCATCAAATGTCTCTGTTGCTGCCATCGGTGGACTCTTCCTCAGGGCTTCCAGCGCCCCTCTTTTAGCGATTTCCGGGGCAGCTTCGCCGCTCCAATCGCGTCGCTCGATTTGGCGGCGCCGTTACCCTTTTCCATCTACGCCTTCGGCACTGCCTGCGAAAGTTCTTCGCGCGTACCTACAAATATACGTCGTAAACATGCACAACCTACCCGAGCGGGTTTGAGATTGTTAGATTATTAAATGTATCCGTGAAAATGGTAACGATGCTGGTCGATGTTAAAAAAAAAAGTCTAAGTAAAATCATATCGCGCATTGATGATAATTAAAAAAGATCGAGAAAATGTGGGAATGCACTCGCACTTTATCTCAAGAGCGATGACCAGACAAACTGTCTTGTTTCATTGATAATGAAATTAGAATTGCGCTCTAATAATTAAGAGACCAATGACGCTGAAGATACTACTGTAATTTCAAATATAGTATCGATAAAAATAATTAATAGTACAATAGGAAATAACGGAACTGGGCAAATAAAAATAATTTTAAATATGAGATATGATAAATTATTTTAAATATCTTAATTGCCATACAGGCTTAAATATCTTAAATTATCAACAATGACGTCGCGTTTCTAATCAAAATGATACTGTTTGTGATGTAACGCATTTATGTCTTCCCATGGCTTATAAAAAATGGTAACATTAAGCCTTAATGACTCATTAAATTATTACACAATAAATAATTTTTGCGATTTAAGCTTATAGAAATTGGAAAATAGAAGTATAGTAATAGTAGATTAATGGAAATTTTATATCGTTATAATTAATTAATAATAATCCACCATTGATAATATATAATTATAACTGTGATTCTACAAACAAAAAAAAAAAAAAAAAGAAAAGAAAATGAGAGCGAAAGTGAGCACGTGAGGGATGAAAGTCTCGTTATGTATATGAGGCAGAAGTTATCTTCAAACATCCTTGCATACAAATGTATCCAAGGTTATCCAGAAATGTTAATTGTGCAAATTGTAAATAAAGCATTCATCGATAAACTACCACTTTACCCATAGCCATATTCTGCACACCATTTACAGACAATTATATTAAAATAATAATAAATTCTAATTACGGGGTAACGATATAGATATCACTGAATAAAATCATAATAACGATAATTAATATCATATTCATTTATTGACTGCGTTTAACGGCGAACTTTGAAATGTATGTATTTAAATTGAACCAAGAAGTATAAGACAGATAGATAAAAAGCCATTCATAATTGAGACAACTGATACGTAGATACAAATACCCATGAAAATACGATAACGGCGTTTAGTGTAGCGGTATTATAATAAATGAAATCACAGAGAAAAGACGACTGTAACAATAATCGAATGACATTTGAAATAGCATGTAAGAGGGTAAGAATGGGCAATATAGACACACGACGATATTGAAATGTAAATAGAAAGCAAGAAAGATTGCTTAAGCCAAGTAAGGGAACAATAAATTCTAAAAATAAAGGACACAAGGAGCGGTCAGATGATCAAATAAAATAAGAAATAAGTACGCAGACAATATTTTCCAGAGAAGGCCCTAATACGAATCCATTAATAACGTTCTCGGAATACGAATAGAAAGTGCAAAATAAATACGACATAAGTCAGATTGACGGGAAATGAACAATGACGTAAAAAGTTGTAAATAAAAAATGACAACAATAAGATAGAAATTTCATATAATAAGTGAATTGAATTATATAATAGAAAGATACAATATGTGTGTTGAAGATGTGCTTTAATTCTATTTAATGATAATTAAATTCATGGAAAAATGTACGTAAAATACGAAAAATAATAAATTCAAAGCAAGTGTCATATAACAATATAATCTATATATGAGAAAAATTACAAGAAACTCATAGATTCTTATAAGAAATTGTAAGAAATACATTTAACTCGATAATTCAAGATCAGAAATTCAAATTTCTATAAATTACAATGAGCATACAAGTTTATCGTTATTTGTTTCATTATGACAATTACCACTTTATATAAAGTTTCATAGTTATTATTTTATATTGATCGATCCTATCTCAACGGAAAGCGAATTTGTAGTAAAATCTTCATAAGATATTGATCAGGTTTGTTTGAAAAAGGCTTACATATAGCAATAAAGAAAAAGAACATTAGAAATGTTCTTAATCTAGTCTCCCTGATTATTTCTGATATACTCATTCGATTATTTTTATAATCAAGTCATTTTCGATATAAGTTCAATGCAAAGGAAAATAAATAATTTACGATAATAAATCATTTCATATAAAATAGTTTTTCTTCTATTTTATTCATTTTCATAAAATTGAAATTTTTTATCAAATTATTGCCAATTAAGTGTTCGATAGAAGAAGTTTTATCAATAAATATTGTAAACATAATTTGACAATAGTGTTTGATAATTATGTCAATTGCATTAGTAGCAAAAATGTAAATAAATACTAGAAGTAAAAATAAATGTTCCATTTGACAACTTGTATATTTATACGTTCAGCGCAATTATCATTTTGTATTATTCAAATACGTACGCACAAAACGTAAATTCGTATGTCAGCAAAGGATATTGTATTTAATATTTGTTTGATATTTAATTCGAAACATAATTTAAATATCATAAGAAAATTGTTCAAATTCTTTTTATTTTACGTCTCATTGTAATTTAATTGATTTGAGCATTTGGTAAAAAGTAATTGATTAAAAATATATTTGTGTATATATGCATAAGTAATAATTAGAAAAAACGAGATAGCAGTTTTTATTTTGGAAATTTTTTTGCATGGAAATGTAAGTAAAAAAAGTCATAACAAACTGTCGGTCCTTATATCTGAATTTCTAATCATTGGTAGAAAAACTATTCGTCTTCGATGTTAACAGTATCCATAGTGAAATAAAATTATTTACAAAAAATTCAGAAATTACTTGGCTTGTATAGATCTGAAAATTAAAAAAACATAGAATGATTTGCATAAAAATAGTTAACATCAACGCCATTGAAATAAATATTAAAAGTGCAATAAGCCAATAAGTATCATTGACGATTGTTTACTTTTTTTTTTATATACTATGCTAGATACTTTATGTGTAGCGTAGTATGTAGATATTATATAAATTAAAAATTGCAAAAATCTCCAGCCCCATCGGACTATTATAAAGCTTAAAACATTAACATATTGAATATAAATATCTTGGGAAAGAAGATTAATGCGAAGACTACTGTTTTACATATTCCACTGACTTTAAGATACAAAATAACAGGGAGAAGGAATAAATTATGATACATGGTTTGCGTAGAAAGGTTTACTAACACACCTTTAAACTTGCTCTTACATCATACAATGATTTTTTCTACTCTACATTCGATACTTGTATTTTACGAAAAGAAAAATTAGATTGTGGCCTTATAACCTCTGCAATAACGCTGATTGAATTTGGCCTTCGGAAATAACGAAAAATCCTGTGCACGAACAGTCGGTACAGACGTGTCAAAGTAGATGAACTTAAAAACTACCCCAACTAATATAAAAATAATAGCATTATTATTAAAGTAAAGTAATTTGTTCTTTCCACATACTTTTCCCATTATTAAGTACCATAAAACTTTTAGAGATCATAAAAATTCTGCTGTATTGTTTCTCTTAGTTTCAATAGTCGACTCATGGAAGCAAAGGAGCTTCATTAACTATTGTGATGATAATTCAAGAAACATAACAACCAATGAGATAACGCCTGCTTTGCAACATTGTGCACAGACAATTAGTCCAGCAGCCACTCACAGATCTATAGACCCGAAAGATAATATAGAACGCCGCAGCAACAATTGTTGGAGGAGTGAAGAGAGTTGGAATCAGCAAAGCAACAGAAACTCTTGACGATGGTGGCGAGTCAATTAGTAAGGGAGTTACTTTAACGGCAAAGGCATTCATCGCAACTAAAGCTAACTTGTAAAATCACTGAAATTTTCTCCTCCGGACTTGTAAAGGGCCTAAATATAACTCGGATATTTTATTTTTGAGGCCCTTTTTCACGATCAACGCACTTGACTCTGCCACTGCACGTGGCCGCGACAATACTATCACGATGCAAGTGAAGAAGCTATCGATCAATTTGATATCAATCGATTTTCATGCCTATTCGTCATCAGACACCACTAGCCTCGGCTCTTTAACGATGATTTATTAAATTATTAACAAATTGATACAAGTTATTCGTGCACTTGCACCTGTACAACTCGTTACTTTTGTAAATTCATCTCTGAGCTCTTTCCAGAATATCCTCTTTAATCTGTATCCGTATCGTCTATCCAATGTCTTTTTTATTTTATAGCACAACGGATTCAATTTTTTGTTAGGCAGTAAGTGATCACGAAAGAGAAAAATTACGTACATCGCACGATTGTATCATTATACTCAATCAAGCGTAATTGCACAGTTCTTTCATAAATGATCCACCACACTTGTATTAAATCATTATTAAGAAATAAATGCATTTTCGTTTCGTTGCAAATCAATGGCATAATATATATATATATATATATATATAATTAGTCGAGAATAAAAATAGATTTAATTGAAATATAGATCACTAATTACGAGTATAATAGATGAGTAATATTACAAATACATTTTTTTAACGAATCAAAATTCTGTTTTATTATCGTACAATATTTCAATAGGAAAATATAATAACTATGTATAATGTAAAATGAAATTTTACGCATTAAAAGTAATATTAATACAATATTTATTACTATATATCATAATAAAAATTTTAATTTTATCGAATACCGAATTAATTTTATCGGGTAACTAATAAATATGAAATTATACATAATCGGCAATTTACTTAACATTCGAAGAAGAAATTTATTCGATAATTTAAAACAATCGATTTTGATTGATAAAGCGACTGGCAATAAACATAATAATAGCTGAAATCGAATTCGCATCCGAAAAAAATAAAGAAAAATATATCGTCACATCTCAGCATTTGACAGTGGAGTGTAATAATCTCCCCTTAAAATTAATATAAATCTATACATTTAATTTAATAATACCCTTCAACAATATATTATAAAACAAAAATGTGTTACATAAAATTGTAAAAATAATTGTAATTGCTTTATGTATTTAATAAATATGGTAAGTTTATAAGTAGTAAATTAAAACAGCGAAACGACATAATGAAAAGATTAAATTAATAAAAGAATGATGATAAACAATAATCATGGATATTCAATTTTCTATGAAATGTAATTAATTTATATCTTAATATTAATAAAATATAATTTAAAAACATGTAAATATATTACAGATTTACTAATTCATATACATAGCTACAAAATATTAAAGAAACGTAATCTATATTACATAACTTTAATGCGCGAAATACGTGATTAACAAGCTTAAATTTTTAATTATATGTTCTGAATTAGTTAAAGTTATTAATTTATCATCGGTCGATCGAAAAAATCAATTTAACAATAATGTACACTTCACTTAAGCATTTTCATTCATTTTTATTAAAGATTTAAATTACAATTAATTAATAATCAAAAATTAATTGTAGTAAAATAAATAGTAAGTTGAGAAGAATTAAAATACAAAATTGTAGATATGCAAATATAAATAACACTCTGCAAATCCAAATTATTAATTCCATTAACTTTTACAACTGTAAAGTTTCATGTAAAGTTACAGAGTATCAGAAACGATATTACGACATGATAAAGCTTTCATATAATATAAAATGATGAAGATATATTCATATTTAAATTTTCGTTTTTAAAATGCTAAAAAATTTTCTTCGATAACGTCTGTTAGGGTTTTTCTCAAATCCCAAGTTACATTTTGTCCTTAAGAAAGAAAAGAAATTCAAAAATGATAAAAATTTTAGTTTATAATGTCACGAGACTTAATTGAAATGTGTTCTAGAATAATAATAAAAAGTTATAAATAATATATATATTTTGAGCATATGACATTAAGGCGACATTTTACTGTATCTGAAAATAGTAATAAAGAGTTTCTACTTTGATTATCCTTTAATGATTTATGCAATCGACATTCTTCAAAACAATGAAATAAAAGTCCAATAATTGGAATTTTCATTTAATTTTATGCATGATTGTAAATTACAACTTATTGTCATTTTCAATTTATATTTGCATACATTGTAATTTATTGGAATTATATAGAACATGAAGATTTTACTCCTTATCTTATACAATTGCATTATGTCGCACGAGTCAAGAGTAATAATATACAATGGAAAAAAAAAAAAAAAAAAAAAAGAAAGAAAAAACTGCGGTAAAACTAGAAAACTAAAAAGAGTAAATTTAAATATAAACTTTTGTTTATTAAAATTTACTTTTCTAACATTTAAAAGATAATCGTATATTAATCTAAAATCTCACATAAAATTATCTACATAAAATTGCAAATACTCTAGCTTATACTTCCAAATTGCGGTGAACTTCATTATTTCATAATAAAGTGTAACCGATGGGAGGTAGCTGAGCTGATTAACGAATCAGTTAACTTCGACATATTGAGCTACAGCCGAAGCACAAGGAATGATTCCACTTGGTCGGTATAATTGAAAATTTCGTATCCCACTAAATAGCCCCTCCTTTGTGCACCACCACAAGCAAAATAGAGGCTAAAGTATGAGAATATTATCTCTACCCAAAATGCTTATCAAAGGAATTCTGGCAGCAAACGTGAGCATTAAATTACGCTTTTTCCTTCATACTAACATAGATATAACGCACTTTAGGAAAGGGTTGCAGTGGACCATAGATAGGGAGAAATGCGAATTAGACTTTCGTGTAGCTCCAGGGCTTTCCTTTCCGAGCGCAGCAATCAATTCCAGAATCCGACAAGAGCGAATACTCGCGGCATTTAAAGCTACGGCAGATTGTACGTGCTCCTGTATAAAGTAAGTATAAGGAGAACATGAATTGCAGAATCCAGAAGCGACGCATTGATCTTACGGCATTGCGTATTACGGCACACGTTAAGAATACATAAGCTTCACATTAAATGGTGTAAATTTAACATTTTGCATGAATCAAGAAATATCAATATATTCAGCATTCAACTCGTGGCAAATAGTCAGTAAAATTAATGTCAAAATGTGCGGAGAAATTTTAATCGTTTATCGTTTATTGATTTATATCGTTTACACTCAAGCTCGATGATATTAAATAGTGGACTCGTGTTACCTGGTTTTACCAATCAATATTTCCTAGCCTATCATCGTTTCGCTACGATACTGTACTTACTACTTTCAGTGTTCCAAAATTACATTAATTAATTAATAATCCTTTTATACATCAAACAGAAAAAAAAATAATTAAATTTAATACAAATTTTAATTATGAATATAAACAAAAATCATTCAAAATCATCAAATTATTATGTTGAATCAAATGACATTTATATTTTATCATTTTCCTCTCATTTTTTATTCAATACCTCAACTATGCACCTTTAAACATTAACATCGATTGCAACTGAGAGTGTAAAAAGGGATGAAAAAAAAAAAAAAAATTTATCGATTGTAAGATTTAATAATAACAATTTCAGATTATCAGAGCATTTTAATAAAGGACAACGAGAAGGACATTTGTATCAATAAATTCATTATGCTTCTTGCAAATTCTACCATATTATCTAAAAAAATATCTGTAGGCTTAAAATATTAATTTCACGGCCATATTTAATTCGACCGAAATGAAGATCGAAGTTGTATATTATTGCCAATCTTCGATTAGTAGTAATTCAATCGATGCTGATGAAATTATTTTAATTCTTCAACTCAAATTGATATTATACCCTTTAATCTTGATACACTTAATTATAAAATATTATAACCATATAATATTCTATTATTATAAAATATATTATTACGATAAATTATCAAATCAATATTAAATTTAAATCACACGTAAAATATTATTATAAAAAGTAAATTAATAATAAAAAAAAATTGATAATACATTAGTCAAAGTATAATTTATGAAATAAAATCATATGTATTTGCAGTAAAATAAAAAGTAGTGTCTTTTTGTACAAAAAGTGGATAAAATAATATTATTCATTTTCATTTAATACATACAATAATAATAATAAACAATTTAGTTAATAATCCAATGACAAATGGAAATAATGAATATAGAAAGCATAAATTATAAGTAATAATTAATAATTTTAGATTACTTAAACAAAAACATAAATTATTATATTATTTATTCGCTAAAATGACATTCAATTCCATTTTAACAAGATGTAAAATGCACTGATTGTGACAATAAGATAAATAAATATGTAAAGTTAAACAAATGTAATGAATAAAAATATAAATATTTATAAAAATCTCTTATAGATAATAGTAATAAATATTACAAAATAAAAGATTTCAAAGGTTTATACAATAGAAATTATAGATATACAACAACAATAACAATAGAGTAGGATTTCATGAAACGTTCGTGTAATTCTATTTTAATTAATATATAAAATATTTGTATGTGCAAAAAATATAAAAAATTAAATCATTTCAATAAATGGGAAAAATTTCATTAAATATTATTTGTATTTAATCTTAAAGGAATTATGAAATTTATGCAAGAAAAATAAATCAATATCAATAGACATTTAATTTTTTTAAATACACGAATAAAAAATTCACTAAGTATGAAGTATATTTTAACTGAAGCACTGTTCCTAAATATCACTAGGAACAATATAATAGAAAAAACTTAATAATAATTCTATAAGCGTAAAAAATCGATTTTCATAAATTCGCATAAATATAAAGAAAAATTTCCATTTAGTCAAAGAAATTAACGCGAAAAAACAATATTTTTATAGAATATTTATAAGATTTTATTTAAGAAATAACTGATTTTTTATAAGCCCATATAATTGTAAATATGAAATAAATGAAAGTTACAATATATAAAAATATAGCCTTGTATGCATATAAAACAAATGCATTATTACAATATATCTAGACATAAAATAACAAAGATCTAGAATTCTTTATTTGAAAGAAATTTTGTGATCTACTTTAATAAAAAAATCCAATTTTTAATATAAGTTATAAAAATTACTATATTTATAAGCATGTACTATGTAGATTCGAGGAAGAAGCAACTTAAGAAGGATATAATAAGTACATTGGAAGGTAAAATATTAATTTAGATAGTGAGCTTGAAATTCTAAAATCTTCAGGTGTGAAAATACAAGATTAATGCTAAAGTTTCAAAGTTCCATTTTATTTCTAGTCTATATATATATATATATATGTGTGTGTGTGTGTGTGTGTGTGTGTGTGTGTGTATGTGTGGGTGTGTGTGTATGTGCGCGCGCGCGCGTGTGTGTATGTATTTATGTATGTATGTATGTATGTATGCATGTATGTATATAATATGGAGTATTACAAGGTGTATAATTATCTATATTAAATCAATAAAGTGATAATTACCTACATTAGATATTATAAATATTTAATATTTGTTTTTAGTTCAGTTTTTATTTTATTATATCATTAATTAATATGTATTATAAAAGAGAAAAAAAAGTTTTGTAAAGAAGAGGAAAAATTTATTATAATATTAAACAAAAATTGTATACTGTATGATTTAATGTAAATTTTAAATACTTAAAACATAAAATTATAACAAGATTATTGATGTAAGAATATAATTAACATCACAAAGATGCAGATTAGATACCTATATATATATACATGTATAAATTTTTTCAAAATGATATTTATAACGTTGATTTTATAAATTATTTTAGCTCGCATACTATTATAAATTAATTATAAATTAAACTTTGTCGTAGAGGTAATTCATAAAATAACTTTCAAATTATATTGTAGGTTTATATTACACGATAAATTTATCAATAATCTAAATACATAGAATAAAAAAAAAAAAAATACTAATACTCAATGTATATAATATCAGTGAATTATTAGCATAAAAACTTAAATCAAATAAATAAAGTTATTGATAACTCCATCAGTGTAATTGCTAATATAAAAAGCAATTTGTGAGCGCGTTCAAAATTGCGCTATTGTTGCCTTTTATGTCTCATCCAAACGTAAAAGCGAACGGACGACGAATTTATGCATTTATGGTATGATCCTATTAAGGTACCTCTAAGTAGTCAACATTGATGACACTTTCATACTGATTTATGGTAATGATACACGTTGCAGTAGCGAATGCGTAAATAGACGAGAATGAGCGAGGATGAATTCTGTACTCGTCAACTCTGAACTTTGTGTATGCAGATGGTACGATGCAACTCTTTTACATTTACATCCGTTTTGAACAATGTACATATGTTCAAATATGATAAAAGAATGGCTGAACAATATTTGATGATCTCATATTTACACTGAATTCAATGCTGCAAATATTATTGAATACGTACTTTTATCAGTAGAAAGTTTTATTTATTTATGATGAATATTCTAAAGAGGTTGCTATATCTCTTATATTAATACCTACTTCCTTTTTTATTTTAATATTATATGTCAATTATTATTGTTTGTTCCATAACCAATATTTCCATAATTAAAAAACCTTTTCAATAGACCAATATTCTATTATTATAGGTTATATTTGATAAAATGTAACGATGTATAACTTTCCAAAACTGTAATCTGCAATCTACTTTTCAATACACAATTTTAATAATAATAAATAACTTTGATTTTGGAGAAAAATTAACTTAAAAATTGGTTAAAAGTACATGTAAATAATATTACAAAATACCGTATTTTAAAACGACATAATAACAAGTATACGATATAAAAATCTATGAGCAATTAATTATGATTGTTCTCCCACTCTCTCCCTCCTTCTCTCTCTCTCTCTCTCTCTCTCTCTCTCTTCTCCCCATATATATATATATATATATTTATTTATTTATTGATTCATATATCTATTTATATCTCATCTGTCTAATCAGTCTATTTTGATCTCGTTTTTCAGAAATCACAATTCATTCCATCTGGATAATGTCTCTTAATCAGCGCAGTGTCATTCAAATTTTTTTTTTTTTTTTTTTTTTTTTTTACCACCCTGCGTGCCCCTCTCGAGCATGGCAGCACGCAGGCGAGTCGAGTCACTACGTCCGCCGCTATGTGCCCAATTTGAATTTTTGATGGACATCGTTAAATATTGAAATATCAGGCACAAGAGTAATACCTAAAAATGTTGTCCACAAAATACGTGAAGGTACACGGGATGAAAAACGAAAAGTGGAACACGCGGGAGAAAATGATTCAGTACCGTACTATACTCAAACTTCATGGTTAGTTTTCCATATTTTTTCAATTTATGTTGCTTTTATTTTCAAAGTTGAACTGAAATGCCGATAAGAGTTAGAAAGATCTTGAGAGAAATAAATTTACTATTTGCACCAAGATAATCAACGATATTCCAGATTTTTGTAAATTAAATTCCAATGATGAATTATTATAAAAATGTGAATAGCTCGTTTAATTGATTATGACAAATGCTAAAATATATAATTTATAATATCAAACAAATTTTTGTATTATAAATAAGCCAATTCCTATTATTAATTCCTACTAATTGTATAAGTATAACAGATTTTTAGTAGCGATAGAAGATGATAAATCATAATAATAGATTACTCTTTATTAGTCCAAGTTGAAAGATTTGTAGGCATTGTAATAAGTATACTATTATAAATATATATTATTGACAATAATATTATTATTAAAGACAAAATGATAACAAATAAATTAATATTTATCAATAAAAAATAATTTAAAAATCTCATATATATATATATATATATATATATATATATATATATATATATATATATATATATTGCCACTACTGTAATTACATTCTTTAATAAAGATTGCAATAAATAATCCAATAAATTAATTCAAAAGTATTATCATAAATTCTATGTATAGGTGATTAAATTATATGGATAAAAATAATTGTAATATTAAATCAATATAAAATTATGTACACAAATGTGTATGTTATTTTTTAATATAAGTTAAATTATAAAAACATTATTTTTAGAAGATTTATTTTGTATATCTTTATTTATGTAGTTCGCGATAAGAAACTTCAAACAATAAATGCAACAAAATTAAAACTTCAAGTTTCAAAAAACTTGAAGGAGCTATCAACTGATGTCATAAAGTATCGTCAAATTGTAAACGATGTCATTAGCGGCGATAAAAGACTCTTCCGAACAGTTTGGCAAAATCAGAAAGATTTTCAAACAGTGTTACATGATACAGAACCTTCGGTAGAGTAGAACAATATGTAACTGAATTATTTAAAATTTTATATTAATAATAAAAATTTAGGAAGCTTTTACAGCGATATTTCAAGATTACAATTTGAAACGTAAACAATTGGATAAGCTTTTACACGTGAAAGAAAAGAAAACACAAGAATTTTGTAACTTAAAGGTAATATTAAAAAAATCAATTCATATTAATTAAATTGTAATGTTATACAAATTCATAAAGATTATATCACATTACTACTTTACTATTTCTTATTCAATAAGTGCCTGCCTGTCATAAGAAACTAATAAAATAACAGAATTGTGTACGATAGAAATAATATAAATAATAATAATACCAATAAATAATAGATTAATAATTTTAACAAAAAGTAATTATCTTAATTTATAAATGTTCTTTACAGTACTTGAAAAATTAACGATATAACATTGCCAAACAATTTCCAATAATGCATTTAAAAAGTATTTAAAATCTATTGATTCCATACACAAACCAGTCAGTCACGAAAACATAACATTACATAAAATTTACAATCAGTAATTACGAAATAAATTATGCATACTAAATTATGCATGAATTAATAATAATTTACGTAAAGTCGGAGTACACGATGCTGTTGCAAGATATCAATGAAGGTAAGACGTTGGCGGCAATGGAAAACAAACATAAGTATCAACAACGACAACAGCAGTTGATTTCGCGTTTTCAAGTGGCTTTATCACAGCGAAATGCAGCAAAATCCATCCATACCACATACCATGAGATTCGTGATATTCTTAGAAAGGTATATCATGAATTAGCCATAAAGTCATTATATATATATATACACATATCGAAATTGATAATTTTATAAATATTTAAACTCAGATATGATATGTACTTTTGAAGCAATCGATACAAAAATTTGGAGAGTAATTTATTTTTAAAAATTATGTCATTTTGAAATTGATAAATATATTAATATTGCATGCTGTAAATATATGGCTAATCTATATTTAATATTTTATTTAAATATCAATAGTTTGATAAATTCATTCAAATAATTAGTAATCTAACAATTAGGCAATCTATATATCAATTAAATTATATATGAATTAAATTTCAACTTTGATTTTCTGCTAATAGCAAATAAATACGTTTAACAAACTTTACGTATTTTATTACAGTTTATTATAAACAAAATTCCTTTTTGATATTTTATAGATATTATATAGAAAATATTAGCAAAATATCTTTTCACAACAATGATTTTAATTTCTTAAGTGTTTAAATTAATAGAATTGAAGGAAATTCATAAATAAACATTGATATTCATGTATACAGTTTTAATGTGATGCTGCAATCAAATTATTTAATAATAAGTATTATTTAATCATTATCGAACTTATGTATTGTCATTTTGTAATGAAATCAAGAAACATTATTATTGAATAGAGCGTTTTTACCATTGTTTCTAAAGAATTTAATAAATAATATTATATTTCTGGTAATAATATTGCAATATATCAACATCGAACTATTTATTTACTAATTATATAAAAAGCTTTTCAAGCTTTTCAAATTAACATTGAAATAAATGTGTTCGTATTAATTGAACGAACCTAACGTTTTTTTCTACTTATCATATACTGCATAAATAATAACAATCGATAGAAAAATCTTATATATATTTTTTTTTAAATTTTGCATTCGTATCTACGTTAAAATATCAATATTATGAAGTATTCGTTAATTATATCTACTTTATGCAGTATTATATTTGTCTTCGATAAATATTATTTAACAATCGATTATAATTAAAAGAAATTTCAAACAAAATTTGTTTCAATAATTAAATGCCTTAATATTTTGAGGTCTTCAATCTTAAATACAAAAATTGAGAAAAAATAATTGCAAATCAAATAATCTATATTATAAAGGAATGATGGGCATTAAATGATAATATATTATCGAATTCAAAATAAATAATTATATTAATGTATAACTCAGATTCGTGTAATTTTCATAATATCTGGCATAATTTTTTTTATTATAAGTATAAAATACATTAATAAATTCTTAAACAAATGTAAGTTCAATAAGAACAAAATTATTTTAAATGACAATATATATTATATTTATTAGGAACATAATTATAATTTACTTATTAATAACTATTATTCTATCTACTTGCTTCATTCTTCAAAGGTATTCTTTTTTAATATTATTTTAACTTTAATTCTTAAGTTATATTTATAAATAAAATAAATATATATATTCATATTAAACTGATAAAATCATTAAATAATCAATAATATTGTGCAGAATTATATGATTATATTAGTTTATATTATATTATAGAAGTAAATATATAATATTCTATAATTATTACATAACTATATTGTTATTTTAAAATTACGTACAATATTATATATTGCGAAGGGGTACAGAAAAGAAAAATAAAATTTTCAATTCATAAATAGGATTCCATGTATTTCGATGCTGTATTAAATGCTCTGCGCAATGACCAAAAAGATCAAAGCAATGTGATTTATAAAACTACCATAATGGCCCAATTGGCAACAGAAAATTTAGATGATATTCGAATAAAATATAAAAAAATGGCTCGTGACGTCTGGGTGAATATGAAGGAACGGGAGAAGACTCTGGAATTTATGAGAAGGAAAGTTGATGATGTTTGGCAGTACGCGAAATCTTTAGTCAGAATCGATGTAAATATCCTTTTCATATTAATTATATAATATTGCTGATCAACATACGGTCAAATTTAAAATATACATAAATAATTATTTATTCATTGCAATAATCAATCAATTAATTTTAACTTTAAATTTCTATGGATCATCGTCACCTTCAATTTTATTTTCATATTAAATAAATTAATATCTACATTATTATTTTATTACATCATAGTAGAAAATTTCTTTTTATACTTATTTATTATCTAAATTTTATATTATATTAAAGAAAAAACATAAAAATAAAAAAGAATTCATAGAATAATAATTACATTCTCATTAAAAATAAAAATAATAAAATTGAAATAATACAATTCGACACTCGATTCATTGAAATAAAAATCAAATTAATATTGACGTAATATTCCAGTATGTGTACACATTTATTGCAGAGTGATGCCAATCTATTAAAAAAGAAAAAAAAGAAGACGATAGATGTAGATAAGAAATTACAGAAACAAATACAACAGCTAGAAAATATTTTCAATATAATGAAAGACTCAATGTTAATTCAATCATATGAAGAATTATTTATAAGGTGTATAGAAAAAATTTCCCCAGTTTTTCCTTGCATTATCATTAAAAATAATAATGTCAAATTACAATTAATCAACTTTTAGGCTTGATGATCAGATAAAACAACGAACGAGGCTTTCCCGATTATATGAACGCACCTTGAAACAAAGAGATTCTGAAATGAAAAACGAAAATCACGCAGGTTTACTCCTGAAAACTTTAGAACATTCAGTCATATCGACGACTGCACGGTAACTGAATAACCTATATCTTGCAATTATTTAAGTGGAAAATTAATATTATAAAATGTATGCAATTTTTTGTTTAAATATTGATCAAATATTGATTAGTACAATATTGCAATATAACATTTAAAATAATAATAAAGAAAAGTTAAAATTATTAATTTTACAAGATACTAATACTTTAAAATGTGCATTATTTAAGAAATGTAAAAACTGAAATTGTATTAAATATAAACTCATTAATGCTTATTTGTTCTGTATCGGTTAAAAAAAAAAAAAAAAAAAAAAAAAAAAAAAAAAAAAAAATTATTGTTTTATGAGACGATTAATCGAAAATTAATTCTTATGTTTTATAACAAATATCTTAATATAATATCGACATAATTATAATTATTTAATAAAATTTTGTAATATTTTTTTATTTGAATATTATTTATAATTAATAACAGAATAAAGAAATTAATTTATATAAAAAATAACAAAGAATAAAATTTATATAAAAAAAAAAAAAAGAAAAAAGAAAAACAAATACATAAAATTGAAGATTTTTAGTCTTTTATTTGTTTTTAATTGGCTGTATAAATTTAATGTACGAATTTCATACAAATATACTGAAAACTATTATTATTCAATGATTATACATAGATTATTGTTACATAGATTATTTTCAAGTATTAGAAAGAATCTCTATGGAATGTTATTAAATTTCAGTTCATATCTCCCATGTATTATCCATTATCATTTCCATGGCAATTAAATAAATAATACTTAATAATATGTTTATTATTAAAATATTCATCAAACGGGAAATTATATTTGCAATGTATTAATTTTTAAATAAATATATACTTATATTACAGATATAAAACTGATAAAAAGGCAATGCTAGACAAAATTGAAAAAGAGAAAGACCGAATAAATAAAAATAACAGTCTAATAGATACTAATGGCAAACAATTAATGAACATTAGAGTAGCACTACAAAACATAGCTTCGATGATTATGTGTGCAAAAGTTACAAAGCCCCCGGTAAAGTCGAAATGTTTAAAAGAAGTAAAAGAAGTAGATGAAAGCGAAGTAAAAGATGAGGAAGAAAATGAAAATAAGAATGAATGCGAAGAACCCGTAGAAAATGAAGGTATATACAAAAATAATAATTAACGAATTGATATATATTGTATGATAATTCAATTAGACAAAGTTTTAGTAATATAATTACGGATTTAAATAAAACTAATCACAAACTATTTTTATTTACAAATATGATATATTATTATACTGATAAATACCGGAATTTCAGTTCTGCTTTGCATTTCTCATCTCGTTCCCTTAATTCTTAAAAACTATATTTTGTTTCATATCTAAGAATAATATTTAATTGTAATTTAATTTTTGTGCTTACAATTAATTATGTATTAATTACGTTTAAACTTCGTTATGAAATGAAAAATAACATAAAAAAAATAATAACCAAATATATAACATTAAACGATAAAATATTTATATCTAACTAAATAGTCGTCAAATATATAATTCATAAACACTTAAGAGTTTTTATTTATTAAAAAAAATTACATCTTAAACATAAAATTGTACTATAGGATTAGCGGTACTACACCAAGTAATTCGAAAAGCGATCATTTTAGTTGGACAAACAAATTTCCCACTTAATAAAGATAAACAAGAAAAAGCCCGTAATTTCTACGAAAATTACATTGCTACTTATCGATCTCAACTAGCATTTGAGGATCAGGATAAAAAACAAGGTGACAAGTTCATTTTTCCCGAAATTTCAAATTAACGACAATTCATTACAAAATTATTCATTTTATGCTAAAAAAAAAATGTGAACGTTTTCATTTATTTGACATTTTTTTTTTAAATCATAAATCTTTTTAATATCATTTAACATAATGGATTTTTAACTGTGACATAAACTAATTAATTAGTGATATGTTATATGACAGGTATATTCTTTGAACATGAAATCGTGGATACAAGTGTCCTCACACGGCGTGATATCAAGATGAGAAGTAAACAAATTGTCGAAGCCAATATCAAATTGGACTAGATGACATATTAAAAACAAGCAACAATAGAAATAATATACAATAAAATTACAATTAACAATTTTATAATTTATTTTACAAATTTTTATAATAAAATCTATAATGAATATGGAAAATTATTGTCTTAATTAATAATAATTTAAAAATGTATTCATTCATAATTTTTTATACGACCAAGCCCTAGACGTTCATTTACCATTTCCGTTTTTAGCCAGGATGGTAAGTTTTGATCGATTGCATGCGCATTCGGATACTTGAGAGCTGGATCAGGAAATTTAAATGGATGCTGCTTTTTCAATTTTCGTAATAAATACTCCTTGTTGATTTGTTTTTCATCTCTGTACCTATCCATGTATATATTGAACGGTTGTCTTTTAGGAAACCATACTGGAGGCTTTAAATAAGGTTTGACAAAATCGTATTCGAATAATGGATTTTCCATATCTGTAAAATAATTATAAAGATTAATTATAGTATTAAACTTACTTTTAACTAAAACTCAATTGAATTCAAATTCATTGTTTTATAAATACTAAAAACACATACCAGATTATTAATATTGAAAAATGCATTTTAAAAAAAGAAAATTAATAATAAAATATAATACCATTAATAATTCTACTTTAATAACATTATATACCAAGGTTCAACCAGAGCGAGTGTTCGCTCGTAATAGGCAAAAAATGTAATAAGTCACAGTGACAGTATATTATAGATGATAATATAGTTTATATTATTAAATAATAGTACAAAGTGAGGCAAATAATAATACAAAGACATTAGTCAAATACTGTTATTATCGAATGGTCAAAAGAATAATTAATTTAATGAAAACAGCAGTTCGACTCGATTGATTTCTCTCTGCTTATTTTAAACGTAATAACGATTTATCTTAATATGCTTCTCCTTCATAACTATTGGATGTTAAACATTACGTTACGTATAATGGATATTAAAGATTATTAAATAAATCACATTAATCATTGTAATAATAATGGTGCTTGATAAAAAATATTGTTTTTTTAAAAATTTGTAACATTGTAAAAAAGTTTTAAACGTTGAATTAATATAAAAATAAAAATAATCATTTAAGATATTTTTCCTAGAGCGGAATTCTTGAAGTATCAATAACAGAATTTAAAATATCTTTTTTTAATTATATAAATATTAAGTACTTAATAAAATTATATATAGAATTATTTTATAAAATACTTACTTAATACCGTATGATAAAAATTTTTAAGCGTATTATCATATGCACATTGGAAAAATGTAAGACCAGCTGGTGTTAAGTCATTTTGATGCTTAAGCATAAAATCATAGGTCTTCCAATTTCGATCGACTAAATTTAAACTAATAAAATGAAAATTTTGCAATTATTATTACACAAATCATTTAATATATATATATGTATATGTATAATTATAAAATAAATAACACACCATGGTTGTTCCTTTTTGTATTCGGAAAAGTCCAGTTTCGTATTCTGTTTATATAATACGAAAATGTATCTACAGAATCCTATTCCCTGTGCTGGAATTGGCCTTAAATAATCTATTATTTGTTCGCCATTAGCTACATCATTCCCAGGTATGTTACCGCTAACATAAATATATTAATTTTATTATAGAAGGAAATATAAGCGTGTAATAGAATATAAAAATGTATATAGAATAAACATATAAGTTAGTTACAATAAATTACGAATTTGTAATAGTGAAAGTGTATTTGGAAAACTAATAGTTAATAGTAACATTACTTTATTAACATTACTTTATTCTGCAATTTAAATGTCTAATAGTAGATACTTCTTTGCAATGAAAAGAAACTTACACAAACCAATGACAATATTCTATGTTTGGATCAGAAAAATTGCCATCGGGTGTTGTACAAAGTAGTGTCCACAAAGAATTTGGATTAGAAAAGTATTTTACACTGGGCGCCTCTTTTGCTAAATATGATTGAATTATATTTCCTCTATGAACTCTTGGTACAATATCATTGCTATATAAGTAATCAACGGTTAATGGAATTATAGGATAAAAATAAGCATCTCCATATAAATCTTTATAAATGCCATAATAGTTTGCAACATTATAAATTTGATAAGGAGCAGTTGTATCTAGCCAAATCTGCTTAGATTCATCTAAATCAACATTTACTGTAAATAAAATAAATAATACTTTAAAAAACTTGATGATTAAAGATAATATTTAGATAAAATTTATTCTATAAGGCTTCATAAAAAAGAACATATGATTGGTCGATGTAGTTTAAAAATTTAAATATAAATATATTTTCAATTGTCAACTATTGCAAAAACATTATCAAATAAGTACGTCAAACACCATTAATATACGAATTTTTAGATTTATTATAAAATCAATATACAAATATAAATAAAAAACTTATAATAATAATTTTTAAACCAAGTGTAAAGACATGTATTAAAAGAATAAAAAGTTATACAAATGATTATTTTATAGAAAAATTTTAATTGAATATGATGCACAAACTTAGTAACTTACTCTTATTGGCATACGCAAGCTTCTCCAAATCAGTATTATGCAAATTCTCTTTTACTAATTTTTTATACGCTGCTTTATAATCTTTGTCGACATAATTACTAAGCTTAAATCCAATATTCACTTGGTAATGAACCGCCGGGTCTTTATGCTCTAATTCTAAATAAATAATTATAATTTTAATTAAATATTAGTTGATTAATTACTACATAATTTTAAAAGTCTATAATTAACCTGCAATGCGCTGTTTTAGACTCCGAGCTAAAGTTGGAGGCTTTCCTCTGGAAAATTTATGTCGAACTTGAATCGAGTTTACTGAAGTCGTAGAAAGCAATTTAAATATTCGACTGGCCATTATTATCCGATCTCATCGATTCATTAAAATTATAGACGAAATTATTTTAAGTATTTAACAATTAAAGTTCAACTCTTCATTCGTGAAAATCAACGATTATAAACATGGACATGTCGATACGTAAGAAAATTACTTTGGTGACTGATTGATGAGCGACATCTTAACCA
Source organism: Ceratosolen solmsi marchali (assembly GCF_000503995.2). Classification (NCBI taxonomy): domain Eukaryota; kingdom Metazoa; phylum Arthropoda; class Insecta; order Hymenoptera; family Agaonidae; genus Ceratosolen; species Ceratosolen solmsi. The sequence continues at coordinate 2,103,405 of NW_011948418.1, forward strand.
CATATTTGTAATTAATAATGCCTGCCCATAAGCTCTATCGGTAATTCTACATCGAAGTTTTCAAGTTATTAACAAATAATAAAGGCGATAATCTTTATCAAGTAATATAATATTTTATTAGGAAAATTTTAAATAAGGAAAATAAGCTTAAAATTGAAGTAAAATAAAAGAATAAAAAAGTACAATAAAAGAATGTAATTTGTTATATTTGCATGTCTTAGGACATAAAGTCAGACATTAGTTATTTATGTTAATAATGATATTCTAAGCATTTGCGTTGCAATTGAAGCTAAAACATATTTAAAAGTTTTACTTTTAAAAGAAATTTAGTTTCATTTGAAAAATCTGTAAATAATATTATATCATGGATTATTAATTAAACTATATTATTAGAGAATAAAGCTCATGATATTTTGAAAAAATATTAGACTTTAGTTAAAATACTAAAATTACTTTTATTCCGATACTGATTATTATTATTATATTATTGGCACAAATGTTTAATAGCATCCATCTCTCAAATAGAATTCTTAAGCATTAAATATGATTGATGGTGCATCGAATAACAAATGTTTGATTGTATTATATAATACATAATTTGGCTGGAAATTCTGAAAGTTTATCAACAAAGCCGTATGCTGTATTCTTAAATCATTATTTAAATAACAAATAAACTATATTTTATACAATGATCGTTTAAAATTAAGTTGATGAAAATTAATGAGTTACTTAATTTTATATATAACATTATTATAAAAATTATGTGACATTAAACAGATTTCTTCATTGTATATTTTATTAAATCTCTTAAGGTCTTTACTATTTAGTAGACAATATAAAAAATTTTCTCTGTATCTTTACTGGATTTCCATACTTTACAGGTCCACGTTAAGGTTTTTGAAAAATTTGGCTCAAATAATTATTTACAAATTCAAAAATTATAAAATATAATAAATGATAATAAAAAAATTAATTGTTTTTTAATCAAACTTCAAATGAAACAGCATATTTTTCGGTTGTTTTCACAATTACTTGAAATCGCTCCTGCATTAACACAATTTCTTTAAATGCCTCGACCCCGACACAATAAACACGCTCTTTACTATTGAATTTAATTCGATAATGAAATGATAACAACAATTTTCTAGGAAGCATAAGCAATAAGAAACTGAAAACCTTTAAGTGCTACGCATGCTTCATTCGTTAGAAATATCGGCAATATTAATAAATGTCATATTATTGCCAATGCTAGCAAATAAAAAAGAAATACTTAACGAAGGATGTACATAGGCGCGAGTAGGCGCAAGTGCGTTCATAGTTAGACGAACGGTATGTCTAAAACTAGTCAACGACCTATAATAATCTAACCTTATTCTCTAGGAGAAGAGAAAAAGGACAAAGCCATTCGCGAACGTAAATAGAGGCGAAAAAAGTCAATCGATGTTTCTTAAGGCAGCGGATCATTGGCTGGCCAACATTCCAATTCGACTTCCTAGTCGTCATTCCCGAACGAAAAAGTTGTCCATAAGTAAAGCAGGCACTCGGCCAACCAACCGGCCCTCGAATCCTTAGCAACCTCGTGGCACTTGGCCTACCCACCTAGCCAGTGCGCAGGTAATTCTCACCGGGTAGCGATAATTATGGCCCATCGGCCACCATTAAAGCCCCGAGGGCGTGAAGGCACGTCGGGCCCGAAGCCGGCAACGTAGCCCCCTGCACGGCCTCGGTCACCCTCAGCGCCTCTCACGCTCAGCTCTCGAAACACGGCCCGCGGCGTCTCGGCCGCGTGTCCCTCGCTCACGAGTTCTCCGATCTTTTCCAACTTCCCGACTCCCAAGCGGCGAAGCGCTGCCTCGCGCTGCAGTTCTCGGTTTCTCGTCTAACCGTGCGCTACCGCGCTCCTCCTTCTACCTCCATATCCGGGGACACTTGCCTCTAGCGGGAGCTTGATGTCGCGCGCGACCCGTTCAATCACTAGGTACACCTGACGTAAGATCCCACCAGGATTCGCGGGAAACGAGGTTCGAGCGTCGTCATACAGCGTAGCTCGCGATTTGTCAAGGACGAAAGAGTGAGTGATCGAGTGAGCGAGCGAGCGAGCGAGAGAGAGAGAGAGAGAGATAGAGTAAGAGACAACCGCGTGCAAAGGACTTGCCACGGGAGAAGAGAATCGCGAGAAGAGCCCAAACCCTTGCCGCCCTAACCTCCAAGGCCAATTTCGTCACGGGAGTGTCGAAATAATACTCGCTTTAATCTAATCGAAGTGGTGCGCCGAGTGTGCCTGTGCCTACTGTGCGCGCGTGTGTTAAAACAGGCCAAAGGAGCGGTCCCGTCACCGCCGCGCGCTACCTTACGACACGGCCGAGCTTATTTACTGAACGAAGGGGTGTGGGACAGAGAGAGAGAGAGAGAGAGAGAGAGAGAGAGAGAGAGAGCGAGTGGTTACCGGAGAGGGAGGGAGGAAGTGAGCGGGCGAGGAAAAAAGAACGCTCGATAAAACAAGAGACGAGGAGCCTGCTTTTACCGCGAGCCCGGTAAACAACGGGAGGCTATCGATCCGGGTGCCGTTGACTTAACGCCGACGCGACCATCGACTTGAACATCGGGTACCGATCGACACCGATCAAAGGAACAATCGGAGGTAACTGGGGGTGGACTGGGAGTGGACAAGGAGGTTCGACTCGCGTGGCACCGGTGCCCCTCATTTTCCGAAGAGGAGAAGAGCTCAAGGCTTGGCTCGTTTGTCCCTTACGGTGAGTTGCGCTCCGAGGAAACCAAAGACCTCACGTCCTCGCTACACTCTATCAGGAGAGTGTGAGATTAAAAGAGAGTGTCCGCGCGTGCGTGTGCCCGAGTTTTACATAATCCTATGTGAAATCAACACTGAGGAAGGACAGACATGGCTTTCGACTCGTGAGCCAAGGATCATCAATCATGTGCCATTCGAGTCGACAAGAGCACCGCTGCAATTCTCCCCACAAAATCAAGTGGACAGCTTCCGTGTTCAATAAGACATAGCCTCGAGGTCGCGAGATCTCAAGCTCGAAGTTCGAAAAGTCGAGAAGAAGAGGAGCATTGCGACAAAAAACACTAAGTTCGAGGGTGAGGAGAGGAGAGAGAGAGAGAGAGAGAGAGAGAGAGAGAGCGAGTGTGCGTGCGTGCGTGCGTGCGTGCGTGCGTGCGTGTGCGTGCGTGTGTATGCAAGAAGGACGAATCGAGCAGTCAATAAGACGTTATTACGACCATGACGGACCTCCTCATCGGACTGCCCACGTCGACATTCGCGAGCAACGGGGTCCCGGTCACGAAATCCGAGGTGATCTTTCGGAGCCCCGGCGGCGCCGGCCAGCTCTTCCGCAACTCGGAAATGAGGCACTCGCGAAGCGAGGACCTCCTGGGGCCCCCGACGACGCGCAGCCCTTCGCCCCAGCCACTTATAGGGACCGCGGCATCCGAAGACGATCTCATAGCCGCGAGTGCGCTCAACGGCCCGAGCCCGAGACCCGGACTCCTGGGTGCGAGGGGCTCCCCTGGCTCGCCGGGCCCACTCGCCGACAGGATCGACCCCGAGGATTCCATTCGCGATATCGTCACTGAAAACGACCTCTACAGGTGAGTTGGGTCGGGTCGAGTTTGCGCGACACGGGGTGTGGCGCGTGTGGTAGGGAGGTGGGTGGTAGCGCGGCCGGGTGGGATGGGGGGTGGGGGTAAGATACGCAAAGACATTACTGCCTGCCTGCCTGCCTGCTTGCCTGCCTGCCTGCCTGCCTGCCTGCCTGCCTGCCTGCCTGCCTGCCTGCCTGCCTGCCTGCCTGCCTGCCTGCCTGCCTACCTACCTACCTACCTACCTACCTACCTACCTACCTACCTACCTACCTACCTATTCGATGCCGAAGATTAATAAGACGATAAGATTTGGGGGTGGGGGGGGATTTGTCGGGAGGACTTTGGTCTACACAGCGGACACGTAATGATAGCCGTAACGAGCGGTGTGCTCATTTCAACCGAAACATAAGCAAAGAGTTTGTATGGATAATTTGGTTATGTGCGGTAGTCTCATTATTCATCCAGAGTATGCCAACGCGTTTGATTGTAATGCTCATTTCGAAAATCATTAGTTTGCCGAGAAGTATAATGAGGCTTTTTCACATACTAGGAAAATCTAATCTACTATCCAATCGTCATATATTTGCGTTTCTCCAACTTAGACATGTACTATCTATTAAGTATGTATTAGGTAGGCATTTACGATCGGACGAGTTTTTAAAAGTTTTCTGACATTTTTGAGCCTATAAAATGCAAATTCATTCTCTCCTTAGAGAATTTTGTATTTTGTGTTTGCGCGTGTGGATACGTGCATACGTGAATACGTAGGACGAAGTAATTGGTAGTGGTAATTATGTGCTCCATAATTTCTGAAGGAATTACCAATATTATTAATTACTGAATAATTAATACTCGGAACACTTTGAGGCATGGCTTAGCGACAGGATGCCTTTATTCAAAATAACAATTCATTATTATGTCGAGCTTGGGCAATGTCGAGAAAAATAAATAAGTATCGTGAAAGTCCATTATTTATTTACATTCGTATTGGGCGAAGGAAATTTAGAACACTTAATGTTGAAAACGTTTATTATTCCCATCATCTCATGGTACCTAATCATGATAATTTGGATATATTGGCAATAAATATTATTAATCATATTCCGATACATATTCCGCAGTGTAATTGCAGAATAATTTCTCCTTGCAAAATTATAGTAAATTAGATAATATTAAGTATAATTTACATCCAAACTTTAAAACACGACTGAATATTGAAAAATAATATTGGAAAATCAATGTGTAGTAATTGCAAGAAATTTAATCATCGTATACATTATTGATTTAACAAACGCTTCATTCAAATAAAAAGTTGTACTTTTCTTATATAGTTTGTATACTGCACATTTTTACGGACAAAATAGTTTACATTCGTTGTAAATATCATTATTAAGAAATATATTTTTAAACAAATAAACTTTCATGGAGATGTATCTTTTTTTGCCATTGATTACATCAAAAGAACAATCAATAAATGTTGAAAGAAATCGGAATTAGTGTTGAGATGTTATTATAATCGCTATGATTATTCACATCATCTAACGTATCCATAAAAGAAATTAAATAATTTTCTAAATTATATTATACAAGAATTATAATAATACAAGTGGTAAAATTAACAAAATTTTATTGAAACGACAACCTCGGTAGCTTATATCTTTATACGTTAAGAAAATATATTTAAAAATAACAAATTCTGAATAAATAATTTTTATATATTGCATAGTAAATTGGAAAAATCAAACAAACATCGTACGAGAATTTCTAATACGTTGGTTCAGAATTTTTACGTAAGCGAACTCAAATGAAAAAAAAAAAAAAAAATTCTATACTTTGAGGTACCGATTTCGAAAATATGTAAACAGCACTCGAACATCAACGTCCTCACCTCATGTTGAATTCCCCATTAATCTTATTAAATTGAAAGATGAGCATTGCCAAAGCAAATTGTTTGGAACAAATTTTTCTTAACTAGCTGAATGAAATTGAAAAACTCATAAGATTAAAAATATATTTATTCAAAAGATTTAAATTCCTTAGAATAACGATTGCTATTATTGACCGCAGTGAGGCTGCAATCAGTTATAGAAAATACATGAACTTTATTACATTTGTTTTTATTGTATAAACTATAAATTATAGCTCGGTTATAATTAAATAAAAAAAATTTTCACGTTATCGTAAGCCCATAAATCATAGGTCAATTGACGTTAAATTTCCCAATATTATTTAACAAGTATTTGTTTAATTTATTTAATAGGTAAAAATGTCATTTAAATATTGTTGCTTATGAGTAAAATTCTCGAATTATAAAGGCCGGCCGGCCGGCCGGCGGGATGGGGGGGGGGAAAGGATAATATAAATTTTACATTATAAAAGCGTCAAAGTGTTTTAATTAAAAGTATTATGAATAGTTCGATGAAGGTCATTGAACGCATGCATCTCTTTGGCAATTTTCTACTTCTTAGTCTTGTTTCTCGGGAATGTACTTTTTGCAATGCTTCTTCTATTCTCTGTACTTGAGTGTAAAATTATGCTCTCGATATCGAAGTGCTTGTGCTTGTATAAAGGCCTTCGGTATCCCGTCAACATTCGTCTAATGTCGTAATAATTTTCAATATTTTTTTAATATCTAAAATAACGTTGATATTATTATCTTCACCTTTCAACGATTTGTACATAATTTTTTGCCAGCGTTGCCATATCGCAAAGTACATGTACGATGTTTGTCAAAAGACTTAAGTTAAATTTATTAACGGTCTTAAAAACACGTGTAAAATTAATATCAAGAATTTACAACTAAAAATACACCGGCAGCCTAAACAAATATTCCATCAAAGTAAGGACAAACGCCAGTAGTCAGTTTTATTATTTGCATATTTAATTTAATTCGCCTGACTGTCGGCAGTCGTTTGCCGATTTCACGTGCAGGTAGTCAGTTACGTTGCACACAAAGCCTTTCAAGGAGCCTTGCAAATAAATGCAACAAATATGCAAGATAAATTGCAATGGCCGAAAAAAATCGCCGATGAGAGCTCGACGATAAATAGTTGTGCGTGCCTGTACGTATAACGACATCGATGCAGGAATTTCGTATGCAAGTGTATGTGCAATCCTTTAGCGATTGGGGAATGCGGCGATTCTCTTAGCATTCCCTAGCTTTTCCTTTCTTTCTTTTTTTTTATCATTTACATTATGAAATATGTTGAATAGCTGTAGGAATAACCGCGAGTAAACTCGTCCGATGCTCCAACATTATTTGAAGTAGTAGCACTTTGAAGTACAAAGAAAATTTATGAGGAATGGAAAATTTTTAATCGTAATTCCTTGTAGTTGGGATTAAAATTAATTTCATTCGCGGTATACTTGTGCAGTAAAGTATGCGTATGAATAAAATACAGAGGAATTAATAATAAAATAAAAATTACAACTAATTGTAAAGAGTAAGCTTTGGAGTTTGAAGCGAATACATTAAACGTTTCTTCGAAAATCGTATGTTTACATTGTGCGGAAAAATATCGTAAAACGTGGCATTTATTTTAAAAATTATTCATCTTTTCAAATGCACTGGAAAAAAATGTTACAGCAAACATATATATATATATATATATATATAGTTTTCTAGTTCGTTCAAAGGTTACATAATAAAGATAAAAATAATACTTGGCGCAAAAACAGCGGCAAATAATATAAAAGAAAATTCAAATAAATTGTAATAAAGTGAATATGCATGGAATAAACCAATGTTTGATTTAGTAAGAATAAAAAAAAAAACCGAAAACTAAAATGTATTTAACATGAACAAAATAATAATTAATTCTGAATTATTGTGAAATGCTAAAGAAAATGAAGAAGTATATCGACCATTATTCCAATAACGTAATGAAAATAAAAGAAAAACAAATAAATATATTTTCTTTATCAGATTCAATACGATAGGCCCTTAACGAGATAAAAAACAAACAATGTCATTTCAGTTATAATTTGAAAATTATGTGTTTCTACTTTTTGGCTTTTAAATTCTAATTACAGATTGTGAAGACATTATTTTTGCAATTACTCATTGCTTATTTACCATACTTTTTTTATTAAATATTAAAAATATACGTTAAGGAAAATCAATTATTTGACGTAAATGACAGCGAGTTCAATATACCATATTGTTAATATAGACATTGATAAACGTTATTTTTGGATATTAAAGATAATATATAAAAATATACATTCACAATCGAGAAGAAAAATAATATTTATTAAAAAAAAAAAAAAAAAAAAAAAAAAAAATTTTTTAAAAAAAAAAAAAAAAAAAAAAAAAAAACTTAATAATGATAATAATAATATTAATTATTATTACATATTTAAGAAAAATAGAATATTTCTCATTATTTTACGTTATAGTAAGCAAATTAAAGGCAATGTAATGCGAATTATAAAGTTTGTACACAGTATTTAAAAACATGTTCCCTTCTTGCTCATATACAACGTAAAACTATAAACAGTCTACCTATTAACATCAATGTTAACGAGTTTTTTTTGTCATCTTAAATAACGTTGGTTAAAAACTGTCGGTACTCGTATTTTCTCGAGCATGTTCAGCAAAGCCGTTGAGTACTCATGTATGTATCTCCATTGTACATGTACGATAATAAACGTTTGCTCTTTGTAGGTTTGTGCTGTTCAAGAGGCATTACGACAAATACGTGGCGCTGGCTACGAGATACGAGGAGGCGAGGGGGCTTGCTTATTACCTTGAGGAGCGTTATCACGAAGTCAAGGTGAGTTGTGCCGCTCGACTACTTCTCTTTGACTCTTTCTGCTTTGCGGAAGTATAAAAACTGATAGTCGAATCCAGCTTTGGACTATATAAAAAAAATTTTTTCATTTTTTAAACGAGTAGTATGCTTTAATAGCTCGGCGCACAGGTGGTTTTAATTAAATGCCCTCAATGTTCTGTTGAAATGAGCTTTATTGTGCGAATTCGAAAGCTGTGCGTCAAGACTGTTTGAACCCAATGTTAAGATGTCCGTAGTAAAAGTCGCTTGGAGACGCAGTAAGATTTGAATTTATGAATAAAGTAATCTGCGCAGTTAATAAGATAAATTATGAAATTTTACGCAAAGTTGGTGTAAAAAATAAAAAAGAAGACATACGCACACACTTTCAAAGCAATTATTTTGAAAACTAAGTAATAATGTGCCAACAATTATGCACATAAAACATCCGCACAAGTTGTAAATTCAGTGATATTGAATTTTTCATACCTGAAAAGTTTATTTATATTCATCATGGATTTTATTTTGTAATAATAACATTTATTAACATATTTTTTTTATTATACATAGTAATAGATATATGATAGAATTTCATGTAATCGCTCCGACTATATGAAATTTAAAAATTAATACATCTAATATTTAGAACCGCCGAAATCATTGAAGCATATCGAGCTCACAAATATAGGTTTATTTGCACTTTTTATTATCCTAGTAAATCAATTAATAAAATGATATAGTTAATGATTTCCAAGTGGAAGAATTCTTATCGGTCTTTGTAAAATAAATTGCACTTCTGAATATCTATCTAAATAAGAAAAGAGAAGCTAATTAATAATTACGGATATCCTGTTTCTCTTTATATATATATATATATATATATATATATATATATATATATATATATAAAGAGAAACAGGATATCCGTAATAAATTAATAAGACGCATGAATATCATTAAGAATATGCGAACAAAGAGTAAAGACTAGCATATTGTAGATGTGTTATCGAGGAAAAAGTTCATAAACTAAAATTGTCACATTCAATTAGAAATTAAATTAATAAGGTAAAGTAATAAATTTACATATTTGTATATATTGTATATTTATATTTATATAAAAGTATTTAAAAGATGTTTTTATGAATTTATATATTACAGATATTCCAAAAAAAAAAAAAAAAAAAAAAAAAAAAAAAAAAAATTGTCTATATATACGAAATGATAAATTTAATTTCCATATAATATTTAATGTTTCAATTTTAATTAAACAAGCATCTTTATTATTTAGAAGTTTAAAAAGTAGTAAAAGACTGTAAATTTAATGGAAAAGTTGGAGTTTCAATTTTTTTTTTTTTTTTACAAGAACAAATCAAACTATGATGTCGTTGCCGTATAAAATATCAAATATATGAGGTTTTTTCGAAAATAAGAATACATTAATAAAAAGTTTATTCCAAGAGAGCTTAATGAATCGAATGTATTACAAAAACTCTTTCCGTAAGTAAAAGAAATAACAAAGAAATAGTAAAATTCTTTTATAAATATTTTCAGCCAAATGAAATAATTCAAGTACAGTATATGATTATTATATTAGATTGTAACAAAAACTTTATTGTTTCATGTTTTTTGTTTGTTTTATTTTTACTTGTGCTATATATATAAACCGCAATTTCGATCTCATGAATCGTTTGCTGTATTATTATACACCTACATCAATCAATAAATACGTGTCTGTCCACATGAGATCCAAACTCCCATTGATTAGAAAAAAGGCAATGAAACGTATTGTAATTAAATGTACATTAAATTTAATTGAATGAGAATTTATCGTTGTGAAACTAATCACGTCGATATATAATGCACGATAATAATACAATTGAGCCAATAAGTGTCTTACTCAATTCTCATTTTGTCACTTGGAGACAAATAAAAAGATAGATAATTCTCATTGTCGCGAATCATCCAAAACAAATGAAAATGTACTATACAGTTTATACCAGATGACACATCGCCGTTGATTAGCCATTGTCCCATACGTGTGTATTATCCTCACATACGGGGTACTATATCGCGATTCACTCACTCTAGCGCGAAGAGTAAGTAGCCGTTCGTTCATCTTTTAATAACATAAAATATTAGACGGTAAACGAACTCGTATGAAGATATATGGGTATAAATGTCGGGATGGCGAGCTCTCGCTCCTACAATAATTGAATGTTGCATAATAAATTGTGCGAGACATTTGTATCAATTGTAAGTGTACGACTTTTTAGGTACTTCATTGAATTAGCGAATTATTAGATACGGGCGCCTACATTTTCATTGGCCGATTACGTTGATAAGTAAAGCGGTCTGCTCTGATTTTGCGCTGCTTGACCTAGACTTAAAAAAATAACGTAAATTATTATGAATATATTTGAAGCTCATTAATTTCTCCTTAATTAGGTGATTATTGTAATCAAGCTTCTATTAGATTTCAGAATTAGTTAAATTATGAAAAGGTTGCACCGCAATTTGAATATTTCTTATTATTTATTATTCAACTTTATTATGGCACATTTATCATTTCATTTATTATTAGAAGTATTTTTAATTTATTATTATGTAGTATTACTAATTAATTATTTTTTATTCATTTTTATCGTTGTTGCTGTTATTGTTGTTGTTGTTGTTGTTGTTGTAATTATTGTTACGTAACATTCGTAACGTAACGTCCTGTATAATCTTTATTTTTTAAAGATCTGAAATAAGAGATATAAGTATAAATTTATATTCTATATATCTATAGTCATTCGGTAATATTGAAACATTTATAGATGTTTTTTAAACCTGTTTCATTAGAATTTAATATTATTTATGAAACTTTTATTGCGGTAAAAGTACGTTTTATGTGCAAAAATCTTAATTTAAACAACACTAAATCGATAAAATATTTTTCTTTGTGGAGATTGCTCTACACATGTTACTATAATGCATTTAATAGTGTTTAATGTCTATCTTATATTTGTAAATTGTTTTATGGTACATGATTTAAAAGTCATAAAAATCATTGCATATAAAATAAATATCAGAAAAAGGAGAAAAAAAAATATATATATATCTTTAAATAATTGTAAAAAAAAAAACAAAGTAAAAAAAAATTCGTTTTGTTTGAAAAGTACTAAGTTATAAATAATAATGAATTTATAAAAATATTTTAACTTTCTAGAAAATGAATTTCTAATTTACAATGATTTGCGAATCATGCTCCAAATGTAACTTTGAATACTTTTAAAAACCAAAAAGAAAGTATAATTTCTCTAATATAAGAAATATAAGTAGATATAAAGTTATTATTTCTAATGCAATGTCTCATAAATCACGATAGCTTCAATCGACAAATATTAGGGCATTTACAATATGTGATTTAATTTCGTAAAGAATCGTATATATATATATATATATATATACGTAGATTCGTTCGTGGAAACAGGAAACAGAGAAAAGTTATATTGATTTTTTAACAGTAGGCATAATCTGACTGGAAACTAAACATTAAATACAATGAAGTATTATTCGTTACATTTAGGCATCATTGGATATCTGCAAAGAATGTTAAAACATTATATCCCATAATCAATGAGGATTGAATATGAATTCAATATGAAAAGAATTTCTTATTCCTTGTATTATTATATATTCAGTTATAAAAATTCACAGTAATATAAATTGTATGCAGTAGTAATTCAGAAGTATTTAATACTAGTTTTTCTTATGGACTTTTTCAATTAAAAACAATATTATTAATTAAAATAGCATGAGTTTCATAAGGGCTTTTATTTTGCATTCTCGTCCCAAAAAATTTATCAAAAAATTCTACTATATATAATTATATTTTATATTTATAACTATTATATGTTATTAGAAATAATATCTTTTCAACATTACACGAATAAGAAGTGAAAAAAGTAATAATTTCTTAATACAACAACATACTTGCTGAGGTTTGAGCAGCATAATCATATCCAAAGGCTTTGATTACAAATCGGATTTCTCTCTCTCTCTCTCTCTCTCTCTCTCTCTCTCTCTCTGTCTAATTTTTCTATTTTCAATTTAAAGCCAATCGATACTTTTACATTAGTAGTCTGTCCGAATTTATCACTAGCAGCTGCTGTACCAGTCTCACTTTTCTCAGCAGTCACTCGAATTATCTTGCAATATTATATCGCGCGATAATGATTTGGGAATTAGGTTATTACGGCTCGTTGCGTTTTATATAAATAAAAGCCGTGGAGTATAAAATCCAACAGTAATACGCAAATACCCGATCGAAAGTATATATGTACTAATCAAGTGTACGACGCGCGTATCCAGAAGCACACAGAAATCTATCCGCGCGTGCCCTCCTTCGATAAAGCTCGCGATAATAAATATCATGGATGCGAGTGCCGTAGTGCTTTGGCATCGCGCACCTACATACGGCGACATTGTATTTTCGTTTTTCTCGAATTTAGCATGCAGCGTAAGGTGGAAAAAGCGTGTGCCGTATTACTTCGTCGCGAGTCAGCGTCATCCATTAGAAAGCCGCGCGTACGTGCACAGACTGCGCTGACCGAGCCGATGATTAATCTCTCGCGGCGACTCGGAGTCTCGGCTTTACTAAAGGCAACGGCGACGACGTCAGCCTCGGAGGCCGTAGACTCAAGACGTGCGTATTGGTGGCAAGGCCGTTGCGAACCGACGCCACGAGCAGTCGCGCTCGTGCTTAGGTGCCGCCGGCGTGCGCTAAGGGAAAAAAAGAGGAGCGGCTCGCGGACGTGGACGGAGTCGCCGAGAGAGCTCAGCCTTTCGTCTTTTCTCGTGAAGCGAGCGGTGCTTTTTTTCTCTTCCCATCCTTTTCATCTGGAAATTTAAAACGTTCCTTTAACAAGTTCTTCGCTACGACCACGCGCGCACAATCTGTATCACGAGTAAGATATATACTGAGAAAAGAGAGAGAGAGAGAGAGAGAGAGAGAGAGAGAGAGAGAGAGAGAGAGATAATGCTCAAATACGAATGTACGAATGTCTCTATTCGTTCATATGTTAAATATGAGCGCTTAAAGTTTTGAAAAGCTACGGTTGAATTATTCAGACCAGAGGACAATGTCGCCGTTACAAAAGAATTATTGCCTATGTTAAAGAAGACGAAGAAGCTAAAGAAAAAAAAAATACATATATATATATGTATATATATATATGTATATATTCCTGTATATTAGGACAAACTAACAGTATTGGAGATGCATCATCTCTTCGAAGTATGAAGCGACCGAATAACGAGACACACTCGTGGTCGTAATTTGAACTAGGACAGGCAATTTGCAAGTTACACCAATTGTAATGAATGGCAGCTCGTTAGGTTCACCCACGTATTTGAGAAATTACCTGGAAGTGCGATACAAGTTTGCCTCCGAATGAGACGCCTACTGAATTTGAAGAAGGTTTCATTGGGAAATCCAAAGTGATCTGAAAACTTGGCAAAATTAAACTACACATTCATTTTTCGTAAAGCTTAAGTTGTCAGCGCCAGGCTTATTATTGATAATAAAGTCAACTTCTTTTATCGCAGTGTGCTCGGTCGACTCTTCCATCTGAAAATCGTCGTACGAAAAGCTTTTCGATCGTTTAAACTACGAAACGCGACACCTAATGATTCGAATAAAAAGCCAGCTAATGTAATATCCTATGGTAATCAATGATAATCCGCCGCCTACAGCGGAGTGAAAACGTAGAGAACAAACGATACCGCGATTGACAGGCACTGGTTAACTGAAACGTCTCTTAAACATTAACGTCTCTGAAACAGAGGAGAGGAGAGCCTATCGATGGACCACCGTTGAATACTAATTGCTTCTTGATATCCATTCGATATATCTGCGCAACATCTTTCTCCACAGTCCCAGGGGCAATAAAATATATTAGCACGGCTACTTCAATGAAATTTCACGCAAGTTATAAGTTATATTGGTTGCAGTTCGATTTCTCAATTTCATTTTCAAAGCACTTTGGATATAATTTTAATCTCTATTGGGTGCTATACCGTTGATTTTGATAACGCTTCATTTACATACAAACTTAACAAATATCTTTCACATTGGGAAAGTATGGATTAATTGCTTTTTACTTTTTCGAAGTATTATACTTTTTATAATTGTAAATCATAAATTTTTAAGATTGATTAATTTCTTTTGAAAATTCTTATATTACTTGTCGATATTGCAAATTAGTAAATAATATCTTTCGGCTAACTGTGCAAGCAAACGAAGCGTGAAACATACTCTTTTTAGTAAAAATAAGAACGAGCGAGATAACAATTATGAGTTTAATTACGAATTAAGCAACCTTTAAGTCGTATAACTTTCTAGTTTCGTAATATAATATTCGATTGAAATAAATAATTTTGCTTTAAATTTTTATGAGGGAAAATACGTCACAAGTGCTGTTTCATAGTTGTAAATGTAACGATCTTCCCATTTGATATATCAAGTAAAATCATTGCTCCGTTATTATCATTATTATTATTATTATTATTATTGTTGTTATTATTGTTGTTATTAAGCAATAATATTTGCATAATATTGAATAATCAGCATTATATTTAAATTTAATGCCCATTATATTAATCATTATTATAATCATAATGATTTTACACGATCGTTCTCCTTTTATTTCTCGTACGTGAAAATAACACCAGAATTAAGCTCCTCTGCATATTTGTATGTCAATGTGTGCTCCTTCCAAACACAATCGGCCAACCCGTTATCATTAAAATACAAAAGAATACAAAACTCAAAACTGGCCTCGGCGCATACAGAGTGCCAAGAATGCCATAGTGGTTTTTCGCTTCTAATCGTGAGCGTTAAAACGACTTGAAAAAATCAAAAATCAAAAATAAAAAATAAAAATGCCCACTTAGTACGAATTAAAACGAAAACGAATTAAAAGCGGCCGGTGCTATCTTATCGCAAAACTTTTCGCTCGCAGTGAGCATTCAAAATTAAAAAGAAAAATAGCGCTAAGGATGCCGAGGTTAATAAATTCGGTGAGGAAACACGAAAAGCGATAAATAAATTCTGTTTCATTGAGTGGCGCACGAATAGAGGCCGTATCACCTCGAAATACCTACACAGATGATATTCTGCATATGTATTTATTCCACGTCGGCCCCAATTTTCTTATAATATTTCGCGAGATTGGAGGCGAGCGCGAGAATTTTTCTCCTCTCCATCCCCCGCACGTGAACAGGTAAGGAGGTTAATTTGAAACGCTTTCTCTCTCTCTCTCTCTCTCTCTCTCTCTCTCTCTCTCTCTCTCTCCATTCACGGAGCATTAGCCTCGCAGTACAACAATATATCGCTCCGAGTGATCACTCGGCTATGCATCAACGGTACAATTATATTTTTATATAAATATTTGGCCAAAAGTTTTGATGAAACATTCACGCTACCTTCGATCGTTTAATTTTTCGCCATTATTTACGACTCGACAGCCGCTGCTTATAACGCTTTTTTCAATGCCTATTACTAAAGTCTTACATAATTAGTCGTACATTATATAATATTTCCCTCTTTGCCAATTAAAAGTAGAAAATCTTTATGGTATACATTTTAAAATTGCCAATACAGTATTATGTACTCTAATTTTATAACTTATATATTTCACATTGCATATTGAAAATAATGAAATGTTTTACATATAAATTTAAAAGATTTGTATTATCTTTTGTTTAATTATTAACTTATTGCAGCGCCAAATTTACAAGAGATAATTGATATCGTGTCGATAAAACATTATGTTATCGATAACAATATTATATTATTGATAAAGGCCGACTAGTGGCTTACATAAGTTTATAATAATATAAGCAATCTCAAGGAAATGTAAAAAATGAAATCCAAATATCAATGCTGGAAAAAGAATTTTTTCTTTCATAAAATATTTCCTGGACTCGCGCAACATACATGCACTACGAACGATATTTTATGAAAATCTTATCGTTCGATCTCTTCGTAACAAGTTTTCTTTACTCTATGTAGATTCATGCCTTGATGCGTCTGCGAAGCACAAAACAATAGTTCATTTATAACGTTAATAGTAACTTCGATATTCAAGTCGCTCCAACTCTCGACGTCTAAATCATAATCTGGAGGGCTTCATCGTGCATTACAATCCGAAAAAGTAAAATCTTGAAGAAAAACATGCATACATTGCATCTTCCACTAACCCACACATAATTTTGTGTCTTTAAAATCGCGCAGACAGGAATCATTTATTACAATGGGCCTTTCATTCGCTGCACAATGGAGATTTTATGAAGTCCTAATGTATGTATCGTGAGCATGCTCGCAAAAACCTATTAAAAGTCTTCAATTTCTCTTTGGAAGGAATCTACTACTACTACTACTACTACTATTAATACTTCGACTACTACCATCACCAGCAACACTACCACCACTACTACCACCAAAGACCATTGACCCCGAACGAGATCCATGGCATATTATAACCGCGAGCGGGCGATTATGCATCTTGTGGTCTATAGGTGTTCAAGACTCGCGAGAAAGTCTTCGCGAACTATGCCCCCCTCCCCCTCCCCCACCACTACCCCGGACTTCCCCACCACAAGACCAATCGCTGCTGGTAAAGGTTCGCTTGTGATCAGTTGCCCTCGCTCGGTTGCCTAGGAAGACCCGACGATTTTCGTGAGAAGCCTGCCAGTTATAATAAATACCCTCACCTATGCTCATCGCCGTAATTTAATTCAAATTACTCCTCATAATTACCAGATTTTCTTAAAGACTGTATATAATGCCTAGAGGCTCTCATTTTTCATTGTTTTATGACAAGGATTATAAAATTAATAGCTAATTTATTAGAGCATTTTCTTAGGGTAGGGAAACGGTATAATTGTTCCTCAGAGTGCAATTACTTTTAAGCTTAATATATGTTTATTGTGCATGAAATATCGCATCATAATACCTTTAATTAGCTTAGCGTTATCATATGCTGAAACTTATATCTAATCTTATCTAATCAGTTATTCCCGTTTCAATGTACACATTAACTTAACAAGTCCTCCATGAAATACGCGTTCTTTTTCATTTTCATTCAAAATTATAGCAAAAAAAAATTTTTTTAACGTATCTATTTGGAATATTCATTAAATGCATTTAAGAAGATTTAAAAGATAAAAGTATTTTTTTGCCTTTTTTGCAAATTCTCGAATAACTTGTTGTTTATAAATCAATGCAGCAAAGGTCTTTTAACCTTACTCGAATGTTCTATTTATCGCTTTATTATTAGAATTTATTTAACACGTATAAAACAAATTTCGTACCTAAATTTTGAAACAAAAATATTAGTTTGTGCTAATTATTTGCGCTGGTACATTTTTTCTCATAAATAAAGTATGAAAAAATTTCTAGACATGTTTCAGCTAAATATGACAGCTAATAATCAATGAAAATCACAATGGAAGAACTAACTTAATTTAAAAAGTATAGTAAATTTATGAAAAATAGAGTGATATTATAAATATGCCATGAAGGTTCACTTTCTACGCTACGTTTATCCACTTGGCAATACAAATCCAATTACCTAAAGAATAACGCTCGCATTCCTAGTCTATTTGCCGCGATTCCTTCACCATAACCAATCGAATAATTTTCATTCATCTAGGTCAATGTGTATATAGCAAATAGGTAAATGGTAAGTTTTCTCATTGTACAAATACAATGCTCACTTTTACTCCTTGAGAAAGTGAACTTATGCTCTATAACCGATCCTCTCATTTATCGTTAATCACAGCGATGCTTCTCCACCTGCTTCCCCTCTTTTTTTTTTTTTTTTTTTTTTTTTTTTTTTTTTTCTTCTTCTTCTTTTACTCAACCCCTACTCAATATTCGTTTTCGACTGACACAACTGTGACGGACGAATAGACACATGACTGCACATACAACAACTGCGAGCCTGTATTAAGCACGCACACTATCGTAACTACTCATATAACTTGAAAATTGCTTGTGTGCGGTGTAGCAAAGAGTCCAACCATGATGCAATAATAATCTACAGTTTGTGTATAGATTTTTTGATTTTTTGTGGAATTCGGAGACGAGAGGCGATTGTCGAACGTTGACAAGGGAAGGGAAGGGAAAATAATGTCTAAATATTTAGTCAGTACAATTCGCTTCCTACCTTCGTGCGATCAATGCAAACTTCATTGCATTTCGCAAACTATTCTATAATAGGCTGGTTCCCTAGATTTTACTTTCTAAATTTTACGAAGAATGAGAAAATGACTGAAAACCGGTAGTTTATTTCGTTTCATTAAATCGTATAAAATCGAGGTCGATTAATTATTAATATTAATGAAAAATCGAGTAAATATGCGTGCGAATGGAAACTGGTTCCCTCGAATATTAATTCTGCGTAATAAATTTCTAACATTCACCTCACAATATATTTTGATACTATTTTATCCATATAAGGAGTAAACTAGTTTAATTTTATACTGGCACACGGGATATTCAATCAATTTCCGACTTCAATTATATATTGCCAGATGAGAGATGCATATTATCTATCATGTGCGAAAGATCTAGATCTTTATCTTATAAAGACTGAATTAAATTGAAAAGTGCAGGAAAACTACGTATTTTTCATATTCGAGATATTTTTAAAAAGCCACTTTTTCATTATATTATATTATTCAATAAAAATTCAAAATTTTAACAAATATTATAATAAATAATTCTAATAAATATTTCATTTTAATCGCATTAGTTTGCATTTACTTTATGGACCACTGGATTATTTTATTTCTAGCTTTGAAAATACTTTAGGCCTTATTTTGAAATTTCATTTTACTAAAATTGCTGTTACGTTTAAAGCTTCGTGATGTTTATGCAACAACATAATTGCTTAAAATTAATTTCACACTTGCGCATGTTTAATAACGTTTAGTTCATAAACAAGAATATTTTTTTATAATCATGGGAAAGATGTATATATATATATATATATATATATAGTTAGATATCAACATTAATAACTCAATAATTAATATATGATCACAGCTGTATAAATATTTTCAATAACTAATGTTATTAATCTTTATTTAAAATTATATCAGTTAGAGTTGGCTTTGGTGAAAGTATCGTCTTCTCTTGTAATGAAATTTAAATAATGATTGTTTTACAGACTATATTAAATCTCAGATTATAAATTACATGTCGAATAAATTTATTTGTAATTTTGGTTAAATTTTTTCCATTCTTCACAAAGTATAGAAAGTAAAGAATTTTTGTTCAAAAATTATAAATCTGCAGGTTATTTAAATTTTGTATTTCACTAAAGAAAATGGTCTGTTAAAACTTACATTAAAATTAATGTAAATACTGAAAGTAGATATAATTATTTCTTTTAAATAACAATTATTAACAATTTTCTTTTGCTATGTTTTTTTAGTTTTTATATATTTTAGTAGAAATGGAGAATTACACTTAGGGAGCTCCATCTTGCGTTGTTAATTCAAGATTTGTATAAGAAAAAATTCACCTTAAAAGAAGTCGTAAGGCCCGGTTTCGGAAAAATCATGCTTTTTTTCAATGGATATCAAGATTGCGCTCATAATTATGTATAATTATGATATTTATAGTCTAGGTGCTCTAGTTATGAACTGTGCAATTATTACGTTCGAACAATATTACAAAATCTAATGTATAAATAATTAAGAGATTGACAAGTATGTAATCAGTAAAATATTTCTTTAAATTAATGTTATTTCAATTTGTTATTATGTTACAAGGAGCAGAATAAATAAACGCGTTACGTATAGTTATAAAATTATTAGTTCGAAATAATATAAATATTGATTGAAAAACATCAAGTGCTCTTAAGGTAGAGAATTGGAAAATGTACCCGTGTAGTATTTATAAATGAACTAAATGAACTAAATGAACTAAAGGCCTGTAATTGAATTTTGTTCGAGTATAGTTACGAAATGTAGAATCGAATTAATTGCAAAAAAATACCTACTGACAATGGCATGATAAGAAAGCTTGAAAATTATTTTTAATATCATTACTGAAGGTATATTAATGAAGCCTATTATTCGTAAGATATTGTCGTAGAAATAGTTTAACGTATACAACGCGTATGTTTTATGATTGATGATAAAAAGAGACCGCTGGATGCTTATTATTATTATTATTATTATTATTATTTTCGTTTGTGTATCGTGTATTGCAGTCATAATAAGATGTAATGAACGGGTAACTGTAAATCCTCTAAGAAACAGGTGTAAATATAAAGAAATATTATCTAGAGCTGAGTTACAATAAAACTCGGATGTTACTCACATGACGAAAACGGCATTAAATGAGTAAAGCGCCTTTTATTAATGATCTCGCTCTCGCGGAAAATAAAAATGACGGATACTCGGATAAAGGTAGCCTGGACATCCGGAGTCGCGTGATACAGAGGCGCTGGCCGGCAATCGACTTTCAAAATTACGTGTCAGCCGGACGACGTGGAGATGGTTGCGCGCGCGTACACACACCCATTACACCCGGAAGTCTTGCATAAAAACGTCATTTTGCGTCGGGAAGGCGTCTCAGCGCCTAATAAAAACATCGTAATTGCTTGTGTGTCTCGGATGCTGGCAGCTTTTCGCGTGCAGTCGCGCGCGGTTAGATAGGCGGAATGTTCGGAGAGTCGTCGCCCTGGGCTGGGAGAATACCAAGCTGATGGTGTAATGCGTTTTTGGAATCGGCGGTAATCAGCTCGTGCTATTAAGGTCTATTGCTTGATATACGCACTCGAGGATGTATTATCGTATGTTCTTAATTTCCGTTCTTATAATTAGACTTTGCGGCTCGAAGCTGATGAGGCGAGGAGGCACGAGGACTCAGATCGGAAATGCTCTGTGTTATAAAAACAAGATTACTCGGAAATTGAATTGTATCGCGTATGATTACCATTGATCATTATCATAATGTATTGTATTTATACTAAACTGCATTTTTCAGTAATAAAATATAATGGTTTAGCAAGACTGCAATTGCACGTGCTATGGCATGATTCTCGCTGCATTACAAAATACTATTTGATTTTATGATGTTATTTCGGCGGATGTGCCACTAATGTTTAAAAATTTGCTTCGTATCTTAATATTTGCTTTATATTTGTTGTGGTACTTAATAATTGATTAAGAGAGCGATTATAATTAAGTTAATCATGCTCTATGAACGAATCCCTGTTCTGGTGATCGCTAAACTCGCCTTAAGCACCGTTTCTGCGATTGTCCATTTAATTATTTGCTACATAATTTTGAAGTAAGTATTGATTATTCGACTGTTTCGATTACTATAAAATATATTAAAGATAATACGGTATTAGTTGTTTTCTACTCGTTGAATGTTAAATATATGCAAATAAACTCAATCAATGGATTTAATACTACTGTTTTAGTAATATTATTTTTTATTATTATTTGAAATACTAATTCAAGCATTTAATATTTAATATTGGCGATCTTAAGAATTCGTTTGATCGAACGGGGACAGAATATTTTCCAATCATAAGCAAATATTAAAAATAAAATAATTTAAAATTGCTTTAGTTAGCGAATAGCGAATAACGCAATATCAATTTATGATGGATTGCATATTTGATGTGGCATCGGTTATTGATGAAATAGCATTTACAAGTATTAAAGTCTTCGGATAGCTGTAAAAATATTAATAAAAGCGTATGATTTGACGTTATTTTTATCCAGTATCATAATATCAAATCATGAACTTACTTGCTGCACGAAGGGAGCTCATCTACTAGATTAATTTGATATTTCATTTTTGAAATGATAACTCTTGGCCGTAAAGCTAAAGTGAGCTTTTATATTACACGGTATTATACGGTAATATTCATTATTTTTACCTAAATATTCCAGAGATATGGGAGTATTTCATTTTCAATAAATTTAAAGCACATAAATAATTGAGCAAGAAAAATTACGTAACCATAACATAGATATTTATAAGCATGTACTTCGACACAAGTATGTCGGATTAATTTTCAGCAAACTTTCTCCTGAGCAACGAAAACTTGAGGCAACGATTCAAATAAATATTATTATTAAATAAGCTTTTAGTTTCGAAGGCTGAGATAAAGAAAAGCCTAGTTTATTAGAACTAAAGAAATATCTTAAGGCCAATGGCTCAAGTATTATAGGGAGAAGTCACGATGGAGACTCGTCGATTATAATGCATTATTCGCCTCAACCACTGACAACAATATGCAATCGCAGGTAAAAGTACTGGTGATTGGTTCGGCGAAACCAGGCAATTACAGGGTGTGATGAGGCCAAACTCGTTTCTCGAGTTATCACCGAGTACTGCTACACTACTGTTCTCGTTGGCGGCTACACGAACGTACTTGGATTAACCATATGTTGACGTGATCGTAATGGCCGTTGCCACAGCACGAGAGGAAGGGAACTTGGCATTTTCATCAGACGTGTACCCTTGTTATTTATACGTGGCAAGGTCGAGCCCCGTAAGAAAGTCATCGTTTAAAATACGACTTTTCGTCTTTGTTTATATCGCATGCTAGCTTATGCGCTGGATGATTAATGTAAAAATATTTCCTTTTCCTTCACGATATCCATATCAATTGATCGTGTCGACTCATCATCAAGTCGTCTTCGCACTTTTATAATTAAACGTCAAATTAAATTCATTTACCGAATTGTAAGTTTATATACCCGTGCGCGAACGCATGTACCGAAGGCAGACGTGTGGTGCATTTACCGAGATCACATAAATTAGTGATTATTGCTAAAAAATATTAATCTAACAAAATATATAAGTATGCTATATTTTTTCGCTTTAGTGTATCTAATTTAAAAGAATTCTTACGTCGAAATTTGTTTCATCATAAAAAACTTCGTATTATTTTAATAATCTGAGAAGATATGATACTGTCACTATTTTAATTCCTTTCGTGTATTTTAACTTATTCTAAAGTACTTATTGCATACTGAAACTAAGTTGCTGTTATTCAAAGACAGAAAGTACGATAAAAAGGAGGAGGCGTTGCTTTTAAAACATTAGAACAAGCAGATAGGCATTGACGATGTCAAGCGTTTTGAAAATTCTTTATTATTTTATACATAAAGTACATTTAGAAAAAAAATTAAGAAATTATGTAATATCGTTTCCACGAACATTAACTACACCGATAATGGTAATACAATACCTTGAAAATATCTGTTTCTAAGATAAAATTCATTCAAAAATATAAAAAGAAGAGATATCTTAGTATTTAAATACTTGAAAATATCACTAAAATTAACTTATTGTTTTAAAAGTACTGTCGTTTATCTATTTCGTTTAAATTATATTTAGGACCTAATGAAACATATCAATATTATAAAACGCTTTAGTCATTTCATTGTTTATAGAACAAATTTAACATACGGTAATAATCTTTACCGAAGAAAAACAATTTCATTTCCTATAATTATTATAGTAATAGTATTATTGATGCATTTTATTGAAAAGCAGAATTAATAAAATCAATATTATTAATTAATACCAATAAAACTCCTTCTATTAAAATATTACTTATTTATTGCTTATTATATATTATTCCTTATAATATATTATATTATATATTGCATTATTAAATATTGCTTATATTGCTTATTATATTGTTTAGAAATTTTATTAATATTAACACTTTTATTAAATTGAAGAATGTTCTGTTTCGAGAAAATCGCATTGATCACAGCGAAATTGAAGTGCATTCCTATCACAGTTGTTTGTAATCGTTATGAAAGTGAATAAGATAGACGCAACGCGAAACATTAATTCAGTGACCCGATATAAATAAAATGGCCTGAAATTATTATTTTTATATTATAAACGTATGCAATGTAATTCAATTTTTACTTGCTTATTATTTCCATTTAATTTAGTATAGAATTATAATTATTTTCTAATCATTTAAAATAATGCCCAAACTTACAAGTCTATTTCAATAATATTAAAAGCAATTGAAAATAAATTTATCTTTTTCTGTTTTAATATAAATGTCATTTCAATTTAAAAATCATACCTCAAATCTCACGTATTATTTCCATTTTAACAGCTCAATAAATTTAGATACCTTTTGAAATACATGTATTTAAACATAATTTCATAATGCTTTTCACATAAATTTTTTAAGTATACATTGTATCGGAAAAAGTAATGTCTGTTATTATTTGGTGATGATGATGATGATGATGATGATGATGATGATGATGATGATGATGATGATGATGATGATGATGATGATGATGATGATGATGATGATGATGATGATAACAATAACAATAACAATAATAATAATCATAATAATCATAATAAAAAGAAGAAGAAGAAGAAACTAAATACCATTATAATAAAGTATAAATGTATATTTCGATTATCTCTTATAACAAAAACATCTATTATTAACCACACGAGTCTTACTAACTATATCTATATAAAGAGTAAAGAAAGTAAAAAATCAATTTTTATGCACTTTACAGGCCTTTACACAATACTACTCGCGCGCGCGCGCGCACACACTCTTATGCCCGTATATATAAAACATGTATTATTGATGAATCCATCTGAAGCTTTAAAATGTTTCCTCTTCAATAATCCGATAAAGCAGAATTCTCGATTTCACGCGGCTTGTGATATTTATCTACTTATTCGAGATAAAATTTACGAGTTAAGAATACAAAAAGTATTTAGAGTTCTATGAAGAAAATTGCATACGTACTTTTCCATGCGTGCTTTATCTTTCCGTGAAAATAATATATTTTGCTTCCATCTGACCATAGACGACTGTTAGTATCGTAAACAAAAAATAAAATCACTCGTTTTATAATTGTTCTAATGAAAAAGTTTTTAGTTTTCCTTACAATGAGAAAATATAAAAAATGAATGACGATGAATCTATTGGTAACAGGAAATTATCTTTCATACTGATAGAAATATTGATTAATAAATCGATAATGAAGGATTTAATTTTTCACGAAGAAGCTTAGAGTTCAGTTCTTGCAATTTCAGTACTTCATAACTATATAAAATAAGAATGCCATATTAAAATTAAATTAGATTTTGTTTTTAGAAAAATTTATTGTTAACATAATTCAAATAATATACAGAATAATGTATAAATAATTATATTTTCGTCTTTACTAGTAAGTTACATTACGCGATGATAGAAATCATTACATGACTCGATCTTGTTTGACACGTAATAAATAGATTTAAATAAAATATTCATTTTTGTCAAACATCCTTAAAACTTATTTCTTCATTTAAACTAATTATTATTTTCTCTTTATCAAGACATTAATAGAAAATATCATTGAAGTAATTCTCGAAGATAAATATTTTCTATCAAATTTTTATTCTAAGTAATTATCTATAAAATATGAATGCTCCACATCTTTATCCCACAAAATTATCTGCAGATATCGAAGCTTATTTTGAAAGATTTTTTTAACGCTTTATCAACTATATCATTAATTAGAATAATTGTTCGTAAATGGTAAAGTAGAGTGTTAACGAGATATAAACTGTAATAAGAGCACAAACGACAATAAAATCATGCAATACAATAAGATGAAAAACAAAAATTCGTTTTGCAAGTCCATTAGAGTCCCTATCTTTCCATTATAAAAAAAAAAAAAAAAAAAAAAAAAACAGAAAAAAAAACACGACAAAACAGTAAAGGAACTGCTATGTAACCTGATTAGTACATTAAAAATAATTAGCTGAACAAACTGTTAACTGACGACGTTCAATAACGGAACTTACTAAATTATCGCGACATAAATTTTTACCCGAAGGCTTAAAATAAAAAAATAATAGAAGTGTATCGGTGAATTATCTGCAGCTGTGCTCGCCGCTAGACTTCTTTTTATCTGAGCGAGAAAATTCAGCAATTTCCAATGAAATAGAGTCTCCCGTTAGTGTGCAGATGATTTGCAATGATGCCACGAACGGCAAGAAGAAATGCCTCACTACCAATATAGGAATTGCCATGAGAAAACTACGTTGCAAGATAAATTTTCTAAGGAGCAGCCGTGCTTTTTATTCTTGCAGCCCGAGCCGAAGTTCATTAATTTTTTTTCTCTCTTCGTCATCCATTTACGAATTATCTTTTCTATTATTGGCTCTTACACACAGACGCACACACACGCGCGCTAATATAATATTTAACAAGCATTTTTTTTATTCTATCTAAAACTATCTAATTCAAGCGATTGTTCCATGAAGTATTAACAAGACAATAATTTTTTTATAAAATACATATATTTTATAATTATGAGCATTTCTATTGATTTATTTCCAAAACAATATTTATAATCAGAATATTCATAAAACAACTCACGGTTAAAATAATACCGGACAAATGTTAGTAAAGATGATTAAAATAAATAATTTTGCATAGAATTCGTAAAATGGTGAAATTATGCTTAGTTCGTTGTACTTTTATTGTTTATTTTTTGATAATTATACGATAAATGTACATAAATTTATACGCGTTCAATGCTTTTTACCATTATAAATTAACTGTTACTTTGTAGGCGTATATTCGTCGGTTGAGCCGTTGATTAATTAAGTATTAAAATAATTAGTATCTGCGAAAGCAGTGGTGTCAATCAACAAGTTAGATTCTTTGATATTTGAAAAGAAATTGTATGGAAAGCGATAGATGAAGTGAAATTGATCTTAAATCTAAATGAATTCGATTTTATTGAGAAAAAAAAGAGAAAAAAAAGAAAAAAGAGTAATTATTCGTTACGAAGAAAATATTGAAATATAAGCGATAATAAGAAACAGATAACGCAAAGACATTAATTCTTATAACTCTATTGTACGTGAAAGGCTCGTATTGTAATTATGACCGCGCGATTTTATCAGTTTAACGATGTTACCGGTGAATAGTATTTTTCACACACAAACTCTTAATACCGATATATGTTACTCATCGATACGCATAACTTATTTCTGTATTCGGCTGGAATCCTATGTCATATTTCCACTCGTCCGACTGTACATTTTTTTTTTTTTTTTTTTTTATCCCTTTACATAAGATTGCACCAATGCACTTACTACTGAAGAACAAAATCGGTAAATCACGAATGCCTTTACCTGCTCCTTTTCTCCGCGATCAATCAACCGTCTCGTCCCCTTAGGCATGCAAACCCAAGCTCCTTTCTCTCCTTTTGCACATCTTTTTTCTTTGCTCTTTATCATCTATAAACAACGACGAATGTAAGGGCCGAGTAGCATCGATTATCGAAAGTCAACCGGTTGACAGTCACGAACAATGTTATTATTATATTTAACCTTACATTAAATGAAAACAATATGATGTTTAATTTATTGTAATTATTAAAACAAAACAAAAAAAACTTATTAATTAATATTCATTAGAGACCAAAAATTGTTTTTATTTACAAATACATATTTATTGAATTATCTACAAAATATGCAGAATTTATACCAAGTTTGTAGATAAAATATATTTTTTAACATCAATATCATATTTCGCTATTCAACATTTTTCTAATTTTTTCTAAAATACGGAGCAGCCAATTTATCAGTAACATAGTTAATTATAAGTCCAACCCCCTCCCACATTATATTTAGAACATATAAGAATATAAGAAGTTTTCAATTTCATATTGCGAAGTTAATTCTAAAACA
Organism: Ceratosolen solmsi marchali; assembly: GCF_000503995.2. Taxonomy (NCBI): domain Eukaryota; kingdom Metazoa; phylum Arthropoda; class Insecta; order Hymenoptera; family Agaonidae; genus Ceratosolen; species Ceratosolen solmsi. Next base: position 2,131,560 of record NW_011948418.1, read on the forward strand.
GATTATCTAAATCTATTTTATAAAGTTTTTAATATAATGCAATGGTGCGTATAAATTTGCCTCTGAAAGATTTAACTTTAACTTTTTACTATTATAAAATTAGCATTATAATTATGTGAAAAGTTTGGATTTTAATTAACCATTGTTAAACATAGCCTTACATTAAAAATATTATATATTTATGAATATACTTTCAGTATCAAAATTACTAATTCAATCTTAGGGCTAACTTTCATTGTAAGCATTGTATTTAAAATGTGTGTAGTAAATCGATAGATCGATATAAATCTTAAGAGAGAAATGAATATATGTAAGTAGCGAGATAAATATATTAATATAATGGTAATCGAACGAATTAATTAAGTTCATTATTCCTGACATTCTATTAGCAATGAAATAAGTTTTATTGATAAAACTAACCTTATTAAGAATATTATAAAAATTATATTTTCTAATAAAGGGTATAAGATTGTCAGATTAGATATTTAAGCTAATTATACAAATTTTATCTCAAATATTCATCTGTACTATATTGATAATGTAATAACTAATATTGTATTCATTAGAACTTCATGCATGAATGAATAATGTCGAATTAAAAATAAGTATTTTTAAATTTTGAGAATTTTTAAATAACAGTCATTTTTAACTTTTGATTTTTAAGATTTTACTTTTTTTTAAGTACAATAAAGGCATCCTATCCGTGCGGAAGTGATATATATATATAGTGTTTGCGACTCTTTGCGAGAGTCTAAATTTCAAAGATTTTTAAGCAATGAAATAATAAATGCATTGCTTCTCAATATTTTATTATTATATTGTAATAAAAGTACTATTATTTTTAATATTGACAGAAAATAATACTTTCATTTTTAATTTTTTTCATGCATTTAATGTAGATCCATAACGTACCTCCCTTACATTTTTATAAATTTTCTTACTTTCATGCATTATTAATTATCATGCATAAAACTGTAAACTATCTCTTTTAACCTGTAAGTTTTACACAAATTACACAATTCACGTTTTTTTGTATCAAAAAAAAAAGAAAAAAAAAAAGCTATAATAACTCAACACATTTGGACATAAATTCTGTTATTCAGTTACAGTGTTTCTTATATAATGAACTGAGTTTATTATACGCGCACGCGCGTACAAACACAAGATATCCAATATGCAGGTAAAGTTTGTCTGCGACATCAAGTGCCGGCATGTACGCACACTTTCTTGTTCTCGTTCGTATGCAACTGCGCTTCGCAGTGTCACAGCCAAGGATCATTCCACACAAGACTTTCTAACGGGATGGCAAATTTCACCACGGTGAGTCTCGCTCACTCGATTTTATTTAGGAGGCTAACCAGGATGATAAATTGCGCCTCGCGACAAAGATCAAACAGGAACCCGAATCTCCTCTACTTCGGACAATTTTCGTCCGCGTCATCCGTGATGGAAAAAGATACTGAGGCGGCAGAAAGAACTGACTGTAGTAAAAATTCGAAAAACCAGAATAAAATATACGGAAGCAAGGGAAAAAAATCAAGCGTTGTAAGAATATTTGAGATCTTCATTGGCCATTTATGAGAACGGGCTGAGATTATTTTCACGTAGCCGAGTGCATTTTTTCCCCTACATTATTCATCGATCCGAATTATTCTTGAGAAATGTTCATTGAAATTGATCGAATAATGATAGTCATAAGCACTATAATTTAATTCAAATCCATATCTCCAATATATTCGTGTGTACTTTTAGAAATTTATCTTCAATTTAAATACAATTATTTAGTATAATAATTATTTATATCACTGTATCATTTCATGCAATTTCTTATATTTTCTCCCATATAAAATGAATCCATTGTGCAGAGGTGTAAGGCTCGATGAATAAAGTAATATTGAACTTTCAAATGAAACTTATATTGATTTTGTTAATTCTCATGAAATGTTTGTTTTTATATTAATAGTATCATTCGCTAATTTCATATCATGTGATGAAAATTTAGTTTTAAAAAATAAAAAATAATTAAATTTCAGAAGCAATAATATAATTGAAGACTATATAATTGTAATACTAATTAAAGCATTTATTAAAAATTGTTCGCTTTAAACTTTTTATTCCATACGTACGTAGTCGGATTTCCAAAAAATAATATTGCATGGAATATTTATAAGACATGTTATGAAAATAATGAATAATATATTTATATTTATAGCTACTATACAAGTGCTTCATTAATAAACAATATGCGTTAGTAAAATTTCAATTATGTTAATATCATTTTTACTTTTTTATAAAATGAAAATTATGTTTAACTTCAATACAATCTAGAGAGAAATCCTAAATATTATATTTTACATGAATATTAATTAAAATAGTTTTCTTCATAAATAATTAATCGATTTTTAAAATATTTTTATACACTTTCGAAAGATGAAAAAAGCAAGACCAGAGAGCGTAAGAAAATCAACTTAAAAATCAAAATGATTGAAAATGTATGTACGTTATAAGAAATGGCGTTTAAAATTCGATTGTACCTTTAAAAGAAGGTGCGTTCCAATTATTTAGTGCTTGCTATAAACACTGTATTAGATAAGATATATGATATATTCCTTGAAAGTTTGATTATGTATGTGTACGTAAACATAATCGAACTTTCAACGAATGCGCGTAGTAACAAATTCAAATGTTCTTTCACTACATTTTACTATGTACAGTTTCTCTTTTGGATCTCGCAAAATAATTCTTTTAAATTTCTCTCGGATTATCGTGAAATTCAATGGTATCAAATCTAATACTATTTTAAATAATTATTAACTGGGCAAATAAAGGAAAGAACATTTTTTTTATCAATAGTTTTATTTATTATTTTATTTTATACTGAGTACGACTAAATAAAATAATGTTAGAATTTTTTGTCATTCATGCATAGATTTATACATGTATAATTATTCCACAATAAATAACTGAATTTTTTAGTTATGATAATCATCAAGTTGTTTCTTGTATTTATTATTTAACAATTTTACCTTTTTTTATATAGTAAAATTATTGGGTTGAAAAATAATTGAATATTCACGTTTAATATTGAACATATATAAATGTTTTGAATTTATTAACTTAATGACAAAAAATAAGTTCAATTAGATTTTGCAATGCAACACGGTACTATAAGAATGCATTACTAAGTTATATCTTACAATACAAAATAATAATTATAAAACATTTTCATGATGATAATTGTTGTTCTGTTTTTTTTTAATATTTGGCGTATAATTTTTTAATAATAATACATTTATTATTATTGTTGATATATATATATATATATATATACATACATACATTGAGATGAGTGTTTATAATGTTGTTTTTATCTATTTTTATCAATGATTATTAAATACTTGCAAAATACTGAACATAATTATTCAATTGAAAAATATTTTCATGTGGGAAACATGAAATTAACTTCTATACCTCCAAATACTTTCCGATAACAAAGAACTTTTTCCAGTGTAATCTTAATTTAATCAAGATTAGATAAAAACTCATTTTTTTCTAAAAACATAATATTTGAGCTCATACGGTAGATCGGTAATACTCAGTTTATTTGAATTTGAAAAGATGAGTATTACACTAAAAGAAAAATTCGCATATTTCAATAACATTAATATTCTCTGTTTTTAAATGAAGAAATATTTATTTTAATTATAAATAAAAGAATATATAAGTTCGTTATTTCTATAAATGTGGCATTAGCTTATTTGGTAGAATGTTAGAAAGCTTATAGATCAATATACATCTTATTAAACATTTTTTTTTTTTTTTTACAAATAAATGCTAATTTTTTAATGCGTACATTTACATTTTATGGTGTAAATATATCATTTGAAAATGTATATATTTAATTGGAATATAAAAGGCTTTATATTATGTATTATATATAAATGTATAGCTTCAGTGCTCCATTTATTGTGGCCATTTCTCATATTCTTCTAATATTATTTTATTCAGTATCAGAAAATTATTAAAATCTGTCGAATACACATAATTTGTGCAATTTTTATTAATTCTAATATTTTTTCATAATATTATTAAATACTATACTTTATAGCACTAAGGCACCATAAAAGAATAATTACCTATTACATCTGATCAATTTGTAAGAAATTCTAAGAGAATTCTGCAAAAGAATTGCAAAATTTCCCAATAATGAAAATCATAAGAGAAATTTGTTCAAATGTATTCGAGATTTTAATCACAATGTGCGACTCGATAAAGGAAGACATTTAATAATCTATTATTTAATACTTGAATAATATCGGCAAATAAAAACTTCGTTATAGAATAAAATAATCAGTATTAAATTTAATTTATAAGCAAGCTGGGTGTAATGATAAGATTGTAAATATTAAAATATACACGTACTCGTTTTGAAAAGAAGTTGATGTATAACCAACATTAGTAAAAATTAAAACGTATAATAAAATTTAGAGGCATATTAAAAATTAATTTTGATAATTTTTATTATCTACATCAATGTTGTGCATCACTTTCCGCTTTTATTGTATTGTACATTCATTTGAATTTTCATACATATTTAACATTTAAAAATAAAAAGTTGTCGAATTGAAATAAGATATTCTAATAATTGAACAATCAAGATAGTTTATAATTTGCATCACTACGTAATAATAAAAATTATTTGAAAGAATTGTTTTATTATATATATTATATTCCATTATCATTATGTCTATATATGATTCATTATTATATTAAAAAATATATATTCTCTATTTTTATAAGCTATTTATAATTACTTTTGTTTTTTAATAAATATGAATTCTCTCGTCTTTAATTATTTTAATTAAAGTTCACACATCCTACTGAATTTTAGGATATCAAAATACAGTTAACTTAATTGAAATTAACACTAATACATTATATAACTTTTGCGTAATAATGAAAATAATGAAAAAAATAACGTAGCGCAATTAACGATCACCAATTCTACAATTTATTTTTCAAACAAAAAAAAACATAAAAATAAAAGAGACGTTGATGTACTCATTATACCCTCTTGCCTTTTTATGTCAGACCATTACGACCGTGAGAAAGGCTGGTTCTGCTGGCAAAAATACACATATCTAAGAAAATCTTATTGGCAGCAATGTGTAGTAGGTCGATGATTTAACGAATTTGAACGACGTTCTATTACAAATTTCAATACTATCTTTTTCTCTCTATTAAGAAATTTAAGAAAAAGTAATTTAAGAAAAATAAAAAATATATTATAAAAAGTTATATATATATTAGCTTTAACTGTATAAAATTTTTAAATTATTATAACCCGAGTAATTGTTTTATTAACATAATATATTTAGAAATAATTAAAAAAAAAAAAAAAAAAAAATACTAATATATATGTAAAGTATGTAATGTAAAGTAATAAAGGTTTCGATATAATTTTTTATAGTTAGATTGAAAAAATATTTATTTAACCTATTCGTTTTAATGTGTACTAAAATTTTATTTTTCAATACACAAAATATTTTTAATATATTATTATTACAAATATTTATCGTTTGTATTAATTTTATCGTTAAGAAAAATAGATAACAAAAAATCATTGTAGAAGTAACATTTATTACCAGAAAATTATGATAATATATGTGATAATGATATAATACAAATAATATCTGCATTGATAATTAATTAACTGATAAGATTTATTTCAAATAATATATTTAAAATTAAGTCAATTACAAAGAAAATTTTCATTTTAATATATAGCCTGTTAAAAAAAATTTTAAATATTTATTTTTCAGAGTCTACTTACTATCATTTTAACATAATGACAATAAGTTTTATTTTACATATTATTTTATATCAATTATACTTTTATTATATAATAGTTATTTTAATATACTCACGAACAATACGTAAAGGCATCTTTCATATATATATATATATATATATATATATATACATATCATAATAAAATACTCATATCATAATAAAATACTCATATCATGATAAAATAATAAAATTTGAGATCTAGAAATCTTCCATAAAACAAAATCAGTAGCCTGTAGAAAACACGACGTCGTAATAATAATAAACTTACCTAGCAGAGAATAGGCTTTTTTTTTTATGAATTTCTCACATGACAAAGAAATACACGACAGCACAATCCTAATTAAAGTAAACCAAAAGGATCCAAGACTGGAGCCCATTTTTTTCTTGGATGTCCATTATAACCATATTATAATAAATGTATCTCTGTAATTTTTCCTGTACGTGCTGTAATAATTTAAAATTATTTATCCATTTTATTTTATCTATACATTTTAATTACTCCGTGTGTTTTTAAATTATTTTAAAAAAAAAAGACCAGATAGTTTTTGTTTTACGCATGTGTATTTATAGAGAAATGTGTGCAAGATTATAATTCAATGTTGAGTGAATAAATAATCGTTGAAATTGTTTTTTAATATAATTTTTATACATCAATGTTTTATCCACGTAAATATTCTGTCGAAAGTCGTATCCGAACGCTTGTTTGTTCAATATAAACTTCCTATTCGTTATTTGAACTATTATTAATCACTTGTTTGACAATGTAAATGTAATATACAATGTCGAGGAAGCCCGATTATCTCAGAATATAATAACAATTATAATTCTTAAAATGAATTTGCCACCGATGCATCGTTTCTTTCTACTCTAATGAAAATTCACAATGCATAGGAACAGCAATCTCAAGTACAAGGATACACTGGCATGTCAAAGCAATACGATAACCATCTTAACGACACTTTCAGCTTTTTTTTTGTTAAAAAAACAATGCCGATTGAGCCCTAATTATTTATTCAGTGGCTAATTAGAAATCGAGTTCACCGAACCGCGTCACGCCTTCGCTATCAAAGCATCGGCGCTGCAAACATACAAAAGGCACGTACAGTGCAGTACTATCCGGTCACCGGCACTTGGGTGTCTGCATCGCATGTACCTGGAGGTTCGCGTAGGCAGTGTCAACAGCCGCGTGGGGCTGCTCTCCTTTTTTGTCGTCACTTTTTTCTTTCTGCGCGAACCGCTGGAGGACTGTGAGACCCGACGACCTCGAAGAGCTACATCACTACGTCATTGTGAAGACGCGTTTCGAGGTCGAGAACGTTATAACAGTTAATCACGGGGATAGATAAAAAAAAAAAAAAAAGAATGGAGAATACGAAGGCCCACCCACTACTACTTCTGCAATTAACTCGTTCGATTTCTCCTACGTCTCTTTGCTTGAATGATGTACCGTTTAGGTATGAAGTGAAGCTGCTGGTTGATCAAATCGCAAGATATCATTATACAGTACAGCTATAAATATTTTTTATATTAATACTGCCATGATAATTACTGAATATATATTTGTCATGAATTTTAAATTGATATTGTAAAGCTATAATATATCTGTTGTTAAAACTAAAAGTGTTTTTATACCTGATATATTAGCGAGTAAATAATATATTCTCCGTACTGGGATATACACGCGCATATCCTCGTTTACTCTTATAATTACGTCAAAGTGATTTCCTTAAAGTCCAATTTTATCCAAGCGCTGGGAGCATAAGACTTTAACTCAAAACAATACAATATAACATGAAATAGAATAGGAATAGTAATATTAATCCCTTTTGCAAATCTGTAATAGTAGAGCGTGTGAGGGATCATTATCCTTCGAGATATTATAACAGGTGTATGGTTTTAAAAGTCATGTAGATAAAAGTATAATATTATCTAAATTTAAAAACCGAACGATGGTAAAAATAAAGACGCGTCCATTTACAAATTGAATGTAAACATCTATTTTTTTAAAAGGAATCGCGATACTCATATATATAACCTTACCACATGCAGAAAGTTCTCTTTTATCAAAAAATTCGAATGATCAAATATCTTTTATATATTCAGATAAAAAGGCCAAATAGAGTATTTAAATATTCTAAAATTGCATGATTATTCTAAATCTACGAAATAAATTATAAGTAAGAGAAATTGAGAAGTAAAAAATTTTAATTATAGCAACTTGAATTTTATTGATCAAATTACACATTTTCATTTAATAAATGAGGTTATTAGTACAATCTCGCTTTATTGAATAGTTTTATTACTGGCGTTGATTAATTTTAATAACAAAATCTTGATATAAAATAATGTAGCAAGTGACTTAGCTTTACATAAAACATATAAATCTCCTGCTGTAAATGTACTCCTGTCGAATATATTATATAGGGTGAAAATTTATGTGCGCACAATTATGTGAAAGTCACTAGTATAGTTCAACTTTTATTTTTCAAATTAAAATACAAAAAAAAATAAACTAATACATATCGATATAGTCATTATTCATTGAACGCGAACGTTACAATTCACTTAATGTTCCACTGTCTAACGACTGAAATTATTAATTGACGAGTTTTCAGCGTTTTGATATTTGTCAATAATTCAATAATTAAAGGAAAAATATGCAAAGGTGACAGCAGAATACTTAATATTCTTAAATATATTGCATAACTACTAATATAAATGAATTATGAATAAAAAAAATTAATCATCCATATTTTCACGATAATAAGAATCCCTATTGATTTTAAATAGAAATAATATTACAAATTCTGTAAAAAACAGTAAAATATAAATAAGCTTATCGTTTAAATACTATACATAAAAACGCACACTAATATTAAATTTTCATAATTTTCATTAAACATAAATTTTCATAAAAAACATAAATCGCTAAATTTTCCAACCTAATATAATAATATAAACAGAATATAATAGTAATAAGATTATTTCTAGCCTAGACAATTGCTTTCCAGCTTTTATACTAGTAAAGACTAGTACAAAGTAGATAACCCGGTTGGTTAAACTAATTATTTGTCTAATATTTAAAACATAATTATATATAATACGTACCTTGTCCACGGTTATTTAAAGAAATTGTTTTAATATAATAAACAAATGACGATAGTGTGGAATGGAATACGTATTTCATGAAAAATACCCGAATGTGATATTATTTCACATTATTGTCATCTATTTCGAAAAGGCCATACATTAGTATTGACTACTATATTTATTATATATGTCAATATATATTTCTAGTATATAATGTCACTATAAAAATGGATTATAATCTGATTGTTCAATCAATTAAAAACACTATTAAAAAGATTACGAACAACTATCTTTATTGATTTGAATTTTAATAGTTTAAATATTTTTTACACGAGTCTTTTAAAACTGGTAAAATAATACATAATTACGTGTATATAGTATCATTAAAAAAAAAAAATCGATTAAACTTTAAGCAATTATTTCTTTATACAAAAGGATAAAAGGCAACATTACAATTTACCTTATTCTATTATTATTTTTAAATTGCCAAACTATAAGGATCTGTAATCATTTTATTGGATAAATTTGTCATGAATATTGAATAAATTTTATAATTAATATTAAAAAAATAATTGATTTTATAGATTTGGAATAATGTCGATGAAAAATGAAACTTTTAAAAGTGCCTAAAATTTATTATTTTTTACTGAATTCTATTTACCGCTCATAACATCGATCACATTACATTTATACATATAAATATGTATTAATCAATCACATTGCAATGATAGTTTTTATATAAAATAGTAGCGGAATTATCCGACTAATTCAACAATTACAGCTGTAGTTGAGCAGTTTTTGAGAAATCCCATTACAAATGAGATGTCTGTGATGTATTAATGAGATGATAATCAATTGAGAACTCGAATGATATGAGTTATATGAGACAAGATATACACGCGGATACATGGGGATCGTTGTGAGCAAGTGGCTGGAGAAAAAATTGGCCGAGCCGAAGGATGGTCCGTGGCTGTGGAATGGACCGGTTCTTTCATTCCGTTCGCGAGCGTCTCGAATTTCAATTAATGGATTCGCGCTCTTTTGGATGTCGACTCGCGCGTGGGAGCGAATTCAACCTGAACTGGACCACAGATTTGCGGATAACGGTTCGAGAGCAGGAACGATCCGTTGCAGTGTTAAGAGCCTTTTTTTATACAACAGAAATCATCTTTTTTTTTTAAGAAATGGTGAGAGGGGGGAGGGGGGAACTCGAGAGGTGTATTTTTTATTTCTCTATGGATGATCCTCGATTTGTGAAATTTGGTGCATTGAAAATGATTACACGAAAGTCTCCCTGTCGATGATAATGGAGCAGTAAATCAAAATCAATTCATTTAATTTTTGCACGCGGATTTAGTAATTTTGTAAGTGAAATACCTATCAAACTTGGATAAGTTTATCTTGTTTTTAACGATGCAGCAAATTTATTAAGTAACATACACCTCCAAATATTAGTCAACATACGCTTTAACTACATAATTCATAGCTAATTCCGTAATCAATCATTTAGAAATAAAAATTATTTCATTACTTTATTATTTTTCTTTGTAAAAATTGTAATTATTTTATTAATTTTTAGTAGATTAAATTTTTGATAAAATTAAATAGAATTATGTAACGTTATATGATATAGTATCTAGTATAGTAGATTTTCTATAACATTTTTTTTTCTTCATATTAATATTTGTTAAATTGTTACTCAAAATGTTGACAGACACGTAAAAATAAATGTGTGATTTTATGCAACGTTGAAGGAACGAAATTTTTTAATATGTTCTTATCTAAAGTTACAATGTCTCATTTAACTGTTAGTTGTTCAAATACAATTTTGTTATCTCACGATAACTTTGTACGTTTGTATAATTATTATTATTATTATTCAATTGTAGTCTATGAATAATCTCAAGAATTGTTCGATATAATATGGAAGTTCCAATATTATTGTTTATATCAAATTACTAAAAGCGAAGAACGTGCTATGTGTTTAGTGTAAGTATGACATGTAATTATTACGTACTAATCCAAAAATAATATTTTGTATTTATGATAGTCGTTTAACAGTATTGCATATATAAACAATAATACATACAAAATATAAAAATAAAAATAAAGTTAATTATTGGCACGGTAATTATTTCTTATTACAAGTCTTCTGTTTTGAAGCAGTAAACTTCGACGACGATTTCAATGATATTTTTATAATCGCGTTATACGATGTCCATGAGAGCGAATATTAACAAAACAATTTTTTTTAAGCTAAAAGCGTATGCATCAAAGAAAAGAAAATTCTATTGTAAACTGTTTTAGAAGATAATTTTACGCTTTAATTTAATTGCTTGGAATACAATATTATATTACATATTTTTAAAACGAATTTTCAATACAGAATGTTTGAACGAATATATTGAATGAGAATTTGAAGGATGAACTTGAATTAAAAGTAATTATATACTCTTATAAATACGAACATAACCCGATTTTAGATAAATTAACATTTGGTTTTAATTATTACAAATATATTCGTAAAAACCTTTAAATTTATAATAATACAATTAAATTATTGTTTTTTTTTATTTGAACATGATAATGCAAAAGTATCTACTATGATGTACATTCTTATTACTATTCTCTATTTTCAACTAGGATTCTGAAATAAATTTTCCCATGAAATTTCTGTGCAATTTCTCCATTGTAAAATGTGTTAATTTAAATGAATCCGTAACTTATATTTTTTAATAGCCTAACAGTAAAATAAACACCTGACATTTTTCGTCTTTTAATTGCAGTATTAAAAAAAAAAAAAAAAAAAAAAAAAAAAAAAAAAAAAAAAAAAATAGACAAAGGGAATTCAATACATAGATTTTTATCTTGCATACACAAAAATTTCTCCATTACAAACTCCGGGCGCGGCTGTTTCAATTAAAGCTGATTCGCAATGCTTGCGTTTACCCACATCGATTAGCTGCATCTATCTGCAACTACTCTCCCTCTCACAGCAATTATATTCAATAATTATATTCACCTAAGCAAAGCAACTAAGACGCAAAAATTATAAAAAATATTGCCTTCGTTCGCTTTGAAGGTTATTTCAAACAATAACTGTCGCTAAGATACCAATAATCAATAGAAACTGTATGTAGCATAATTTATTACTAATACATTTTGTCGCTCAAGTATGTAATGCGATGAACATTTAGAATTTTAAAAATGCCTACTCACTTCACCATATTACATTGATAAGAGCATAATAAATAATTTAGAGCTCACTGTAATATTCATATTATACACGTTTTACATGTACAGTTTTTTTTTTTTTTTTTTTTTTGAAAAAGGAAGTTCAAGTATTTCGATTATAAGATCATTAACACGCGAACTTAATAATTATTCCCAAACGATTACTAATTTAGAAGGAATTGATAACCATATATCAATAATATAAAAATAATCTATAATTAGAGAGCACATATTTCAGATTATTATGTCTTTATTTACTTATTTAAGGAGTTATATTTTTTTAGTAAAACTAATAAGTTCGCTTTTCACAAGTAAATTCATGGAAAAATGTATGGTTTTAAGAGTTTATGCTGTCACCTACGCAATATGTGAATTTATTGTATTTTTTTATTATACATAATGACTAACTATGAATAGAAAAATAATTTTTTACCCAAATACCGTACGTTTTAAATATTAAAGTGCATTAGATATTTTTAATAAATTTATCGCGTGAGAATGGAAATTCGGCCTTGATAGAATACTTGGTATAGTTGGCAAATATTTTGCTAAAACTATTAGTTTGTCAACAGAATGTTCGCTCGATATTTGATCTATAAATATATACGAACAATTAAAACTACAACTCCCGGATAAATTACTAATACATCTAATTTGACGATATTCTTAGAATATAAGATAAAAATAAGTTAGATATTGAAGCTAGTACAAATAAATAATGTGCGCGTGTGTGTTGAAATATGCACGCAATTAATATGGGGATTTGTTTTTTGTGAAAAAAATATATATACATGGATTAACAAAAATATAATGTTAAATTTTATACAATAAATGCTACCGCCTACAATATCAAGTATTGTAAGCCATTATAAAGATATTTCTATTAATTCATTAATGCGATATACAAATTACATGGGAAAATATTTAATGCTTAATATCAGCTTTAAATATTAAAATGCTAAATTATATAATAGAAAATGTAGTTATTAAAAAATGACCTTGCACATTTCAATTGCCTATAAAGTAATAACTTCCGTTAAATTCATTGTATCGAGACGTATAATAAAGCACCTCGGTAGAGATAAATGCAACAATTATTAAATAAAATTTGAAAAAGCAATCAACGTGCCTCTCTTTAATTCTTCACTTTTTAAAAGCCATAAAATACTATTACCGTACCTTATAAACACTACAAAAGCGAATCAATAAAGACTCAATCATCAGTGGCCATTCATTTGCCTTAGTAGGACAAACGCGAACGATAACGACAACGCAACGAGGTCAACTTTACATATCGACGCAAATCGACTGCGCGACCACGTCTTTCTCGCTCGGGTTCAACAACCAACTCGGCACAACTCGTACGTGAAGTGGCGTGCGCGCGTTAGGGAACAGAATAAGCAGAGTATGCACATGAAATAAGCGGAAACGTGGATGTACAGAAAGGGGGGAGGGGGGAAGGCTCGAGAGCCAACGCGACTCGTGGAATGTTTCTCACCGCAAACTGTCGTTGTTACGGGATGAATGATGGAAGCCGAGAGCCCAAGTCGCTCTTGCGTGAATCGATCCATGGTAATCCTATGCTGGGGAAGTTGTAAGCCGAGTGGCCCGTGACATAATGCGTAGACAGGAGCGTCGCCGACGGCATTGCGTGTGCGTGCAAATAGACTGGAATCTTATTATTAATAGGAAAGCGCGCGGGGATTTGTGCACAGTTGGGTTTGAACTTTGTGCCTTAAAGCATCGCTGATGACGGCTCGCTTTGCCTCGGGTTGACTCAAGCATTCGAATCTCAAGGCTACAGGTCTGTTTTTCATTTTCAAATTCGAGCGCGCATTGAATGGTTGAAAAAGTGCTTGCACTTACCGCAAGTGATTTTATAGACTTATAATTACTGTTTAGCCTGCGTAGTAAAAACATATTTAAGAATTGAAATGGAAATTGCAAATACAACAAACTAACACTTTGTATTAATCTTTTTACATAACTTGATTCCTTACTACATAACTGCAAATTTAAATCTTAAAACTTTTTAACCCATAATTATCATAAAATGATACGGCGATAATAAATGCTTAATTGTATAATTTAATCCTAAATTTAAATCGTATTAATTTTTTAATAATTAATTTTTTTAATTTAGCAAAACTAACGAAAGATTTTATTGTAAAGAGTATTTCAAATAACCGACCGCTCCTCTCTATTCGATAAAAATACGTGCTTTCTATATCCGTTGAATTATAATGTAAAGATACTAATAATATTAAATAAGAAGTATATATATATATATATATATATATATATATATATATATGAAACTACATAATTGATTGCAACATAAACTGTATAAGCAAATAATACATGAAATTAAATCTAGAAAGTTTACACTTCGCATTGAGTTACAATCTACAAAACTACTCTAAAAATAAATTAAAATTAGGGATATTTTCTTTTTTATAGGCCATAATAATATTTATAATAAGATATATTTATTATTTATCAATAAGATTAATGTTAGTTCAAAGAATTTAAATATTTTTTTGTACGCATGAAATTTATTATTAATAGTTTCATCCTCACTGTCAATTTCAATTAAATCACAATATCAGTGATTAATTAATTGACAAATAAACTCTTTTTTTTTTATATTTTGAAACGTTTAAGAATATTTAGTAATAAATCCAATATATTCATTTTATTCGTTTATTGTTATTAACATCACGTACACATATTAACGATAATTTCATTTATGAAAATTTTTTTACAAATTTTCCTTTCAAGCCTTCGATTTAACAATACTCAATAGAAATAATAATAGTAAATAATGTAGATGGATCGACAAAAAAAATGTTCTAAAACAATAACCAAATACGATATTGCATTAATATTTTAAAATAAATTTTTATGAATCTACAAAAGTATAAAACGTTATTATATAAATTACTCTAACATTATGCAAGATGTCTTAAAAATAAGTAAAAAATTAAGCGTCCAACATAAAAAAAATTAGGAAACGACTGTTAAAAATATAATTCCGCATTCAAGTCCTTCTTAACAATTTTATGAAATTATTATTATGAAATACAGTCGTATATATGATTGACTCGTAATGCTTCATTATATTCTATCAAAGTGTATATTTAATGGATTTTTCATAAAGCTCATCATCGTGGCAATATCAAAAATAATTTATTTTTCACTTATGTATTTAAAAATTTATAATTACATTCAACAATTAAATTTGTAACCCATTATCATGATTTAAGAATATTGGCATCTGCATATGTGAGTTTAAATCTGTATGTGGTTTCTAAAAATCTTATTCTCCACCCCCACCCCCACCCCCCTCCCTCTCTCTTATCATAAACACGTAGTTATTTAATATAGTAATAACAATTTTCTATTTATTTATTCATATAAGATTTTAACACACTGAGATGTTAAAATAATTAGTAAACAATCAAATAAATTATTAAAATTGCAACAATTACAAAATTATGTATATATATATATATATATATATAAATACAATTAATGTGCACTTTGTCACTAATTGTTTAATATAATTTATAATAAACTTCTCATAAATTGAAGTTTTTAGTTAAAAGTATGTTTGTGAAATGTTTAATTCATAAAGCCGAGGAAAATAAAAATATCAATTTAAAGAATATAATAAACCTTTTTAAAATAATTACTGCAAAACTTTCAAAAAATGAAAAATACTATAATGATCGATAATTTTATTACAAAAATAGTAAAGATACAATCATAACATTTATCATTGCGAAGTATCGTTCAGCTTAAAAAATATGGCTTCACTCCTTTATCAGAATATTCACCATTAAACATGAATTGTAACTACAAATTTTTTTTATAAACGTAATTCTATTTTCATCATTAAATTTAATTATTTCGCTTTTTCTGTTCTAGGTGAGTCTTATCATTCGAATCTTGAGAAATCAACAAAAATAAAGTTAAGAATTATTTTTCATTATTAATAAATAACATAGCTCTAGCTAATTAACTATACGTTTCTGACAAAGTAGTAATAATTGGTTAAACTCTTTCTTCAATGAAAAATAAAATAGATTTAATCATATGAATTTCAAATGTAGAAAGTAGAAAACTTATTAATATAAAATATATGAAAATTTTATTGTTTCTAACATTGTTAAAAGGTGTTTTTAATTTAAGAGTTTGATTTTAATATAATAATTTTTACTTATTATTGTAAATTATATTACAAAATTTAAAATGCGTATTTATTATGTGTACGAATACATGTAAAATAATCACTTATAAAAAGAAATATATTTGCTTCTGATCTCTAAGAGCTCTTGAATTTTTATAAAATAATCGTAATTTATAACGAGCAGTGGTAGCAAAAAAAAAATATATATATATATATATATAATTTCTTAAAATTATAAAATTAATGCTGTATCAAATGTTTTATATATTATTTAATAGTTGAGTCTAACTTGATTATCGTTAACCAATAGAAAAATTCCTGTTACATCTTGGTCGATACTTTTCCTTCTTGCTTTTTAACCAAAATATGAAATACATTTTTAAGCTAAATTTTTGTTTAAATTATTCGCATCGTATTCATTGGAATATAATTGTATCAAAGGCATATAATAATATAATTAAGCTTCATTCAATCCAAATTTAAAGGTAATAACTGTTTTTTACGTAACCTGATTACAATAATGGGTATTTAAACTTTCACATTACAAAAACTTTTGTGTTTAAGATTTACATAAACCAATAAATATGGATCATCATTAAAATATAATAACGAGCATAAAAAATGTATTCATTTATATTTTAATTATCAATAAAAAATTATGAAAATTAATAAAAGCAAATT
Organism: Ceratosolen solmsi marchali; assembly: GCF_000503995.2. Classification (NCBI taxonomy): domain Eukaryota; kingdom Metazoa; phylum Arthropoda; class Insecta; order Hymenoptera; family Agaonidae; genus Ceratosolen; species Ceratosolen solmsi. The sequence continues at coordinate 2,148,610 of NW_011948418.1, forward strand.
TACAAACTGCTTTTTCGAATAATAAACATATTAAATTTTAACACGAAATGCTTAGTCGACATCATATCGTAGCCTAACATAATTTTTCATACGAAAACATTATACCAAGAACAAATTTTATCTATTCCTCTTAGTTAATCTTAAAAAATATATAATTACATACGTATGGACGCGTTTATATAGAGGCTCGCGAGTAAAAGTATAAATAGTATTATTACAGACTAGTAATTACCAGAATTCCTACGTGGATATAGAAAATGAATTCTGTCCCTTTTCACATACGGAAATAATTTTAATAATTGATTAATAATTAATAATAGAATTAAAATTAATTTAATTTTAATTTTCATTAAATAAACAATTAATGGAAGTAAATTATTGACATTAATATTGTAAAAATAGTTATTGTATAGCATGAACGAATCGAAAGAAAAAAATTGTTTACAATATTTAATGTTATTAAAGCATAAATGGTTATTCAAAGAAGAATTTTAGTGCGACAATATTCTAGTATATTAATTATATTTTTCTAATTGATTTATATTTTTTCCTATAAATAAAAGAAAATAAGTCCGTAAATGTAATGTAAGTAATGTAAACAAGTATTTTATAGAATTGTAATAATAACGGTGACTATTATTTAAAAGGAATCATAACATTATTTATCATTTCTTTGTAATTGCTTTTAATTTTTATAACAATTAATGTTCTATTCGTGATTATTAAAAATAATAAATATATATCAATATTGTAGGGTATTGAATTAAAAATTTTCTACATTAATTGACAGCCAAATTTTTATACTTATTGTATACTAAACTGAATATTTATTTTTTTTGCTTTTAATGGTAAATATTGGGAATAATATATATATATATATATATATATATATATATATATACTTAACGTATAATAATCCACTGGCACTGTAAATACAAATGATTATAATATTTAAGAAATTCTATAATAAATTATATACTTTATGATTGGGAGTATATGATATAAAAAATTCCTCCATTTATGCTGTTTAGTGCATTAATATTATGTCAGCGTAATAATGTGATTTTACTAAATAAAATGAAAGAAATTGCACAAGCTGCGACTAAAGAGTACATAATTTTATTTCATAAATTATGCAATTACAATAATATATAGCATTGCTAATTTCGCAAAAAATTTCAATCCACGTTATCCTTATGGCTTTTTTAAATTTTATTTATTGCCTGTTTTGCATAATTCATACACTTGTCTAATGCTACTCCAGGCGATGTTTTGTCTCTATTTTTCACCTACTAAATGGTACATTGATAGGTATACATACGCAAACATCAACCTTTCACTCTCTTCAACAAGATGATTATTTTCTCTGAACATGCCGCCAGCGAGAGCACAAGATTAATTAGATGAGATAAGGAAGACTAAGATAGTCGCCTTTGGGAAAATCTGTTCTGTACATGGTTTTTGTGCTGTAATTTCTCTCTCTCTCTCTCTCTCTCTCTCTCCCTTTCTCGCTCTTTCACTAACTCTTAAATGTTGCACCACGCATTAATAATGAACTATGTATTCAAGAAACTCAAGTTTAAACGCACTGCTTTGCGCAATTACCATATATATTGTATGTAGATGAAATTAGTTTTTCAGATTGAAATTTGAGCTTTGATTTTTAACTTTAATAATTTATCCTACAGTATTTCAAATATCGTCTGCAATGAATAATTATTTTGCTTGGCCAGCAAATTATTATTACCACTTACGTATGCAAAACCTTGCTCTGGCATTTTATCCGAATATATGATAGACAATGAATTGAATGTGGCCATTAATTTTGTTGACCATACAGTTTTGTGCTTAAGGCAAGCATTATTTTTTTTCCTCTTTAAATACAAACGAAACTTTGCGTACTACGAAGTATGTGTTTGATGTATACCTGAAATGTCAGGTTTTCTTGTCAGAGCATCATAGGATTGTAAGCGAATGCTTTTATCGAGCATAAAAATAACTCGAAAATAGTATAGAAAGGATATTTAAAGTGATGATGATAAAATACAACGTATTATTATGGCCCGTGGTATTGTTGAGTTTGTATAAACAAAAATGCTGCATAGATAATAATAACTACGTTGCTTTTATTAACTGTTTTTTTTTTATTTTTTTTTATTTTTTTTTTTTTATTCTCATTAAATAAAAAAGTTGAGTATAGCTTTAAATATTAATTATTGAAATAATAATATTTTATAAAATGTTTATTTAAAAAAAAAAAAAAAAAACAAATTATAGACGATTAATAATGATAAGAAATTCTTGCCTTCGAATAACGAGTTAAAGGTAGAGCATAAAGTTTAAAAAATTATTTAAACAATTGGTTTTATTGCTAATGAGTTATATGATAAATCTCTTTAGTTACATACAATGACATGGTAACTGCCTACTTTATAATAATAATAAATTAATGATTACTCGCAAACAAATATGGAATTACAAATAAAATATAAATACTTGACGCAGCTTTTTGACTATAATAATACATAGAATTAGCATCGGTATAATTAAATGTAATGTAATTATTATATTTTCAAAAAAAACAATGAAAAGGTATAAATTATCTGTTTTTGTATTTGGTATTCAAGACTTTAAACGATGACGTAATGCGACGGTAATATTTCGTTCACCGCATTACATTTTTATTCTTTTATTAATAATTATTAAGTAAATTGAAAATTTTATATTTGAGTAAGTTATAAAACAATGGCTGAACATTTATAAGGCATTGTTGAGAAATCCAATGATTTAAAAACGTCTCACGTAATCATAAAAAATGTCTTTGAACTCGAAAGTCCGAAGTATACCTGGTGAACTTTCTCCGACCGAACTACACAACGTCTTTCAAAATCCATGCGCTCCCAAAGCATTTATTTTCGCCTTAGTAGTAGTTTATGTCGCTGGTGGTGCAAAGTATGGCATCAGTGCAATTCACGTTTCTGCCTATGCTTACGAACACCAAGTGACGATGAAGATTTACTCAAACCCAGGAATAAGAATTCGTACTTTGGTTTACCGTTTTACACCGAGGGCAAGGAGATACGAGCATTAAAGATTTTTACGATCCAGCTTGCTGATACAGACCGAAGCGGGTGAATCTGAGCGCTTTTACCGGGAATCGCGTCGTATAATAAGGCTTGCGAACACTAAGAAAAGTAGCTGGGAGGTACAGCAATAGTCGCAGCTGTCATGCCTTCAAGGATTAACGGCATTTATATTGACGGTATGAGCGAGCGAGCGAGAGAGTGAGAGAGTGGAGAGGGGCACGTTGCCTTGCTACCTGCGGCTGCAGTCTTGGAAGTCCATGGGGGGACGACAATTTTTGTTTATGGTTAATTTCTGTACTAGCTGTTTCACCCATGTGGTAGCTGTTACTTAAAATATTTTCCAAAATTAATAAACTGCTTAATATGTAATTAACTTAATAAGCTACTTAAATAAATAATTAAATTCTATTGAATGTAAAAGAAAATTATTTTGCAATTGAAAATACTTTAAATAATGTTTTTGCGAAGCAAAGAACAGCAATTTTCTCGACCATATCAAATCAATATTTTTTTTATTTTCTTTCCCGTTCTCATTCCTGTCGTATACCTATAAATATTTTGTACAAAGCACTACATTTCCTTTACTTAATTCGAGATCTAATACAATTGCATTTATCTTAACAAGACTCGCCTTCACCTCATGTTCTTGACAATGCACTTTTCACGAATGTCTCGACGTCACTTAGGTTGTTTAGATACGTTCGTAAGCTGAATAACAACAGAACGTTCAAGGATCGTTACGTACTAATACGTATGCATAGCGTGTAAAGAGAACCGTATATTTTACCTTCGACATTAATTTTTCAATATATTTCGATTTATACAAAATTCCTGTGTATTAGAAATTTTTTTGTATATTGCATTCTTTAAGCCTTAGTTGATCTTAGTACTATTTAAATTTGTTAAACATTTCCTTCGCTTTATCCCTGACAATAAAATTTTTTTTTTTTTTATCAATCATAGTGAATATTACAAGTTGCTACTATGCTATTTCAATTGGTTAGGTAACAGTGACTAAGCATTCCGTAATTATTCTCATAATGAAAAATAATGTAGAATGAAAAGGCTTTGGAATTTAAATGAAATGGCATTATTGGAATTTTTACTAATTGACTAAAGCAAACGTCGTTTGAGCAATATCGAAGACAAAATATTTGACACCTGATAAAGCCAACTGTTCAAACGTGCAATTTTAAACTCTAAAACTACAGATGTAGAACAATTAATTTTATTAGTTAATTTTATTTTTCTATAAAATCAATATATTATAATAAATGTATTATTGTTCAAATTATCAATCTGAAATGTGACTTATAATTACGCAATTAAGAAGACGCGAATGTTACGACGGAGTTGTTTTGTAACTTCCCATATTAATTAGTCAAATCTAGGTACGTAAAAATAGATTTGTCCATTTGAATAAAAAAAAAACAAAATTAATTAACTAATTATTTGCTGGGAATACACTCTATTTTGATTGATACACTTTCGAAAAAAAGAAGACATAAAAAATTTTACCTTCTTGCATTATATCGATATTTAAAAGTAAAAGATTATTGAAACTACTAATTGGTCATACTCAAATTAAAATTTAACGAATTTTATTGCATAGAAGTGAAAATTTTTAAAATGAAAATTTCCATTATAACATTATGGATAAAGACTATTACGAATAATTTAAAACTTTTATTATATTTTATTTATTTTTGTTACACAAAATTTATCGACAATTAGCTTGGTTTCACTAAAATCTAAATGACCAACTTTCATTAAATAAAACTTTTAATCGATAATTTCAACTCTAGTTTCCAATTCTATTTTACAAAGCACTTTCCGGTCATATCACACTGAGCAAAATAAAATGTGCGAAGATTCTGGAAAGGATGGCTGCAGTGAATCACTCAGGCAGATGCTCGGTACAAGAAATATGTAATCCTCTTATTATTACTTGGCCTTGTCCGTCGCTCCCCCTTCTTGTAATAATCCCCCAGACATTGTTTTATTGACTTTTTCTTATTTCTTTCGCTGTTAGATGTTTCTGTCGACAATTACATTAGAGGAACATCAAAATAAAATTTCATATGAATTAAAAATGCTCTAGCAAAAGGATAATCCAAATTGTTCATTAGAAGAAGAAAGATATATTTAATGCATATTGCAAAGATCGTTTTTAATTTAAATTAGATAAAATAAAAATTAGTATCTGTAAATAGAATGTGTTATGAGACATCTTTTTTTGAACGCGCATATACATTAGACGAAGTAATCATTATTCTCAATTATTTAATAAGAATAATCTCGGTAAAATAAATAAGTCTAACAATTATAGCATTTTACAAAAATTTTGAACGAGTAATTTACAATTTCAAATTGGCATGCGCAAGCATATCATTACGTAAGCCAAACCTATCCTTATTATATCACAAACAAGAAATATTAAATGTAATTTTTATTATAAAAATAAGTCTAATTATTAAAATAGTCAAAATATATTGTGCTAATCATTAATTATTTATTATATATATATATATATATATATATATATATATACATAAATATATAAAAATGTAAAATAATCATTTCTATTTTTTCTTAATTATAACATTCTGAATTTTATAAATACTATAAATAGTTCATTATGTATATAATTTTTTAAAATTCATTAATCCTGCATACAAAACCATAACGAAACTATATTGATTTATAAATAAAATTATAAATATTTATTGTTTTTTACCTTACAAACTATATACTGTTTATGCTTTTTATTCTACATATTATCAACTTCCGTGCCGATTAGGTTGATGCCAATACAAATATAGTTAATAGAATGTGCGTGTACACCGTCATTCGAGTAGTTTTACACGTTATTCTGTAATTTTCTGTGCACGAACATTGCTAAAAAAAAAAATATAACAGTCGTTAAAAGATCACGGAACTTTTACGCTTGGGATCTTGAATAAAATATTGAATAGAATTAGCGTCGGGCATCTAATGTAGAAAAATTCATTTTATGCTTTCTTTGTACACGAGATAGAAAGTGTGTATACATTAAACGAATTTCATGAAACGGTACACCATCGAAACAAGTGGAGTTTAGATTGCTAACAAGAGATGCATATATATCAGACAATAGATGGTTAGAAAAAAGTTAAAAGTGGAACAATACGATGGTCATAACCACAAAATTAATTACATCACAAAGATGTAAGAAATTATGATATAAGAACAATTTTGTGTGATAAAAAATTAAAACATAATCGTGTTAATTTAAAAAAAAAACGTAATAATACTTAAAAATTAATGAAAATCAATTTAGTTTTGATAGTACTTAATATGTGTATATATAGATATAGCTAATTAAATGACATAAAATGTTTATATTTTTCAACGAATCTTCATTAGCATTTTTTGTAAAAAAGATTATCGTATCAGTATTTTGTATTTGTATTTATGACTATTTCAACATTTACATATATTCATTTTGTTATCTCGTTTCTTATTTTTAATATTTCAATTTGATTCTGTATTTTATTTCTTTTAAAATAGAGTCTTATATTGGGTATAAATAATAAAAAAATAATAAATAATAATACGTGATTTCAATGGTGAAAAGTAAATAATAATAATAATATACTTTGAAAATAAAATAATTGTAATATAATTTTAAAAATGGTTTAATAATTTTAATCTTTCATATTGTGTGGGAAAAATAATTTAAATATAATAAATAAATGATCATTGAAAAGAAAAAATTTAAACAAAAACTCATTATTCTAATTTATTGATAATTACATATTACATTGATACACAGAATATTAATCTAATAGATTGAAGATTTAAAATTCTTTGGCGAGGTCATTATCACGTTTTAATTAATATTAATTAAAACGGTCTTTATCATTATTTCATCAATTTAGAGATTACGAGCGAAGATAATAATTTAAAATTATAATACAGGTTAAATTTTTGACGAGTCCACGCTTCAAGAACAACAAATTAACTTTCCTTATAAAGCAAGTTACGTAAACTCTCCATAATATTCTTTAGAGCGTTTCAACAATCAAGAACCTAGGCAATTACAGGGATTTTCCGGCAGCAAAATAGAAATCCGAGTGTTTGTACTATTTCCATCTAGGTGGTTATTCATTCCTATCTACAAGTTGGAATGCGACAGAGAGCTTTACAACTTCCCTACAGATTTAATCTTACAAAATAACAGATGAAGTCCGTGCACATTTTCTCATGCTCAGGAGCTATAAAACTGGGCTTAGAATCCTTGTAGTATATTATATGGATAATCCTCTGGGGGCCGTGGCAGGGGGTAATAAAAAGAATATATTTTTTACCTATTGCACATTTCTCGCGAGTCAAGCTATTTCGCTTTGTTGTGTGATGCACAATGTTTGATGTGCAGGTGAAACGGATGCTGCTGTATACCAATTTTGTACATCTGATACATATTCAGATTCGCCATCTCAGTTTTATAAAGGGATATTTATACAAAGATTGCAATTTGAAAGGATCGAATTAAAAATAATGGCGATAACAAAAGAAAAAGAAAGCTCAACAATTGGCTCATTATGTATGTAATTCAAAAGTTGACTAATTAATTAATTTTGTATTATTTAGCGGACATTGTCACTTCTTTTCTAGCTCTATATGCAGATACTCTTATTTGGATTTACTTTTTTCTTTCTTCTCTACATCCTCTAACGTTAATCATCATCGACAATTATTTTCAATTCCAGTAAATTTTGCTTTCCGTGCCTTTAATTATTATTTCATCAATGAGTTAGATGATTTTAAGTCGCGAGCAGCCCATCAAATAATGTGGTTATATTTATGTCTTTATGTTATACACAATAAATTAAAGTCAACATAAGTAAAAGCATAAAATTCTTTTATACCTTTTTTGCACTTCGAGATTTATTAAAGCTTCTCGATATTAAAATTTTTCTTTAGTATAATCCAAGATAATCCTTTACCAAAGAACATCCTATTATCCATTATTGTCGATAAATATGAAAAATCATTCTCTCGAATCTAGCATACGAAATGCATTTATTAGTAGTAAATCTATTTGGAAATTTAATTATTAAAATTAACGCATATTTTATGATAAAGTAATTGTGGTTGGTAGAGCTATTAAAAGAAGAATGACAAGCTGCGTGTGCGCCTGTGTGAGGCTACGTGCGTGAATCAAAGCAATTACAGGTATTATAAAATGGAAAGAAAAGGGAATGGAGCAACAGAAATTTCACCTTTAAAATGGATGTTGAAACTGCAGCTTCATTTTTAGTGACCAACGAGCACTCAATCACTGTGAATCTACGATACCGACCTACATTTTGGTTGAATCAAGACTCAAATGTTTCTTTGTCTACACCTAATACACGGTGGGGGGAGGGGGGGGGTGAGACAATAGAGTCGCCATCGAGCGCATATAAACGCATCACCAAAGGCCTATAATGCGAGCATCGCAATGACGATGTGTTTTTTTACACAATGAATATGTGTTTTTAAAGTGGCTTCTATAATAGTGAAAACCATATTGTACTCGCTGAGGTAAGGGGATGTAATTATCTGTCCATACACCATAACCATATTCGAATCATTGCGATGGCGAGATTTTTCAACCTTTTAAATTGAGAATTTCGTTCGTTCGTTCGCTCGTTCGTTCGTTTGTTCGTTCGTTCGTTCGTTCGTTCGTTCGTTCGTTCGTTCGTTCGTTCGTTCGTTCGTTTGTTTTGTTTTTCAAATTATTCATATAGTTAATAAATGTAAATTGCACTTCGAAGAATACTATTTTATTTGGTGAATTAAGGTAAAGCAACGATTTGATATCATTATTAACCCGGATGCTTGGATATAGTTTTTTGTTCATTCTTATAATAATTGAGTGAAAGTAATAAGGTTGAAAACACATCCATAATATTAATTAAGATTAATAAATTTACAAGATAAAATAATATAGTAATTAATCGTAAATAATAAAGAGAAAAGAAAGAGAAAAATAGGTAAACACTGTACAAGTGCGACTGCTCAAGTTATTTGTGTACTTACTAAAAAATAAAATTCAAGCAGTACGAAAAAAAAAATATAAATAATTGAAGAAACGTATAATTTTAATATTTCTGTAATAAGAAAGAAAAAACTAAACATTATGACAATCAAAAATTGCCACGATTTGGAAATTCTTTTTTATTTGAAAGTTTGCAGAATAACATGAGTCATATATTTTTAATTTACATGATGTCACCCACTATTTCTACACGTTCTCTTTTTTTTTATTTTTTTTATTTTTATTTATTTATTTTTTTTTTATTTATTTATTTATTTATTTATTTTTTTTTTTTGTAAAATGAGTACAAACAATTTATTGTTAATGCCTTACAATGTTTTTATGTGAAAAGTTAGTTAGGCACTTTTTACCATAAATTTTCATTAATTACACTACACATTTCCGGAGATATCTGCTGTGTGATTCTCCAACGATAAGCAATGCTGTTTATTTTATATAATCCGACATTTTATAGACACGCGCAAGTACTTATTCATTATTAATGTTATCAAAGTAAATATACATAAAAACTGCTTATTTACTTATATAATTATTATTAGCATTGGTCTTGAATGAGTAAGACAAATGAAAAGTTTTAATAGTACGACCAGTTCTGAAATTTTTGTAAAGACAAATTAAAACTACACGATAAAATGATAAAATAGCAAGATAATGAAATTTAGCTCAAATTCAATTTTTTAATCTCCTTAATATACGAAAAAAGCACGCAACGAATCCAAGTTCGATGAATTGTAGTGGTCGCACCTACAGGATCATGTTTTTTACATTAAAATGCTTCAAGCGTGGCACTATCTTAACTTTATGTTTGATCTGAATCAGTATAGCCTTACATTAGAATTTAGTAGCACATCGTAGAAACTGTCAGTGCTTTAAATTAATAAGTAAACATAGAAGTATAAAGTGCTGCTGGATAGGAGGGAATAACGTGGCAAAATTTTCAATTACGTTATGAAGATTGATTATTGATTATTGATTATTGATTATTGATTATTGATTATTATTATTATTATTATTATTATAGAAAATATTGTCTCGCGCCCGTCATTGTAAGTTATAATGATAAAACTTGTATAAGCCTTTAAGTAACAAACAAGTTCATTTTGAAAATCATTGTTTTCTCTGATATAAGATAATTAAGTAACCAATAGAGTGAATTTAAAATATTAAATTACAGTCAATGGATTTTTAATCTGTATAAATGAATATATAAAAATAAAAGGAATAATAATTATAATGTTATTAGCTTATAATCATAAATTGGTTATTTTAATTAACGAATTTGTAGACAAATTCCTTTTTCATATCTAAAATAATTTCTATATTTATATTCATAAACTATAAATCGCTGTTCGATCATATTGTTATTTCATTGCTTTTTACACTTCAATATTTTCGCAAAAAATATTATTTATTTAGAGACTCAAAATTCGTCGTGGTTGAATACTCTAAAGATAAATTTATGTTGATAAGAAATGCTGAAATTGGCATAAAACTTACAAAGCAAACGACAAAGCACTCTCAGTACAAAAAAGAAATTTCAAACTCAAGTAAACGACGAACTTTTTTCTTTTCTTTTTCTCTTTTTTTTTCTTCTCTTTTCTTAACGACATTTTTAACGCTTTCCAAGTTCTTTTCAATTTCTTCGTTGACGCACAACTGCCTGCAATATACACAATTTTCAAAGAAGCGAAACTAAATTCTCGAAAATACGAATTGTCATTGAAGCGCTATCCACCTAATGTATACTAACTTAATATACTAACTAACTAACTAACTAACCTAATATACTAACTCGAATTAATAACAAATATTTTTCGATAATCCTTCGAAGCACCGTCCTTGGCCCTTTTCATTAAAATGATCGAATATCTTTTAACCCGGTAAAGCTAATCGCTATATCGCTTTTATAAGCAGCCGAGCTTTCCCGAGTCTGTAAAATATTAATATGTTCCAAAGATAGTACAGAAATACAATAGCCGTACTACTTAAAACAATAACTCAAGACCCTTTATTTCTTCTACTGGATAAGCACGCGCTAATAAAGATTCGTCGAGATTGGTATCCTGTAATCGTCAATTGAATGAAGCACAGCAGCACCCTCGATAGAGACTCGAACAACCGGATAATGCTCGAGGAAAACTTCCCGTGAATGCAGGAAGGCAAGCAAGCGTCCATTAGTAAGCTCTAACATCCATGCGGATGACTCTTAGGAGTTGGACAAAAGATTGTTCCGGAGGGGCAGCGGAGCGAGATGGCAAGCAACTCCTCCTTCCCCGCATTCCTCGTGGCACAGACAGGATATGCTCGGAAGGATGCCGGCAATTAAAAGCGCACGAGACAGCGTTGGCCTTTTACGCATCAGCGCGAATTACACGGCAAACAAAACGGCGCCGACGGCTGGTTGGCTGGCTGGTTGGCTGGCTGGTTGGCTGGCTGGTTGGCTGGCTGGTTGGCTGGCTGGCTGGTTGCCTACCTACCTGCTGACGATGCCGGAGACTCCGCTCCAAGGCGAAGAAACCCTTCATTATAAACGCGAGCGGCTCGCTTAGCCGGAAAAAGTGACAAAGTGAAGTAGGTAAAGGCGAGGGAAGTCTGCGCTCACCCTATGAGACTGGCAAAGGCGCCGCCTTCGGGGTTGCAGTTGCTCTCGTTAGTATCGCGGCCGCGCGCATTCATGCCTCTCGTCTCTAGGTACTTTTAATTTTAACCACGTAGATTTGCCTTGAGGAGCGATAAGCGAATAGCTCGTTTGAAGCTTTAAGCGCGGCTTAGGGATATGCCGAGATACCGCCGCTTACTACAACCATTAATTTGTGTACAAATTTTTAATCTGACCGTGCAATTGAAAGTGCATTTTGCAGGAATAACATTGCTACGTTGAGCATCGAGTAAATAATAGGCTGCAATTTTTTTTCTCGATTTCTGGGCTTGAATCTTTTATCATTTATCTTCCTTTTGGGAAATCGATGTAATAATAGCCCGCCGTTCAACTGTGTAACAGAATTACGCTTTAAGATACGTGATGTTGCGAACGGTATCTCTTTTATATATTCTACCAAGGTCATTTCAAGAATATCGAACAAGAATTCAAATTGTAATAAGGCTTTTCATGAAAGGGACAAACAGGTTTAACACACGAATGAAACAAAACAAAAAAAAAACAGAAAAACGTTGAAATGAGATAATATAGACGAGACATGATCGTCTTACAGTATGCTTCGAGTATACGAAGAAATGAAAGATTTCACTGGTAATTCGATATGATCACTCGAGAGTTCTTCTATTTTTTTTTTTTTTTTTTTTTTTTTTTTTAAAAATTTTTCAAA
>NW_011948418.1:2161116-2187048 GCF_000503995.2 Ceratosolen solmsi marchali
TCTTCAAATATCTGTGCGTTGATTAAAATACAAACGAAAGGCTCGTGTTACCTTCAAATTTATTAAGGCGCAATAATTCATGATTTCCTAGTATGGCTTTTCTATTTCACTTTTAACAGACACGGAGAATAATTTAAGAACTCGGATTGATTGATTTTCACTATCTTATTTATATTAATACATATCAATTATGTAAAGCCTATGCTTTAAATATTTTATGCAAAGTTAATTGGTAAATTTATATTAAAATTAGTCTTGAAATACTATTATTTTTGTTTTTCTTTCATCAAAAGGTATTAACGTCTTTTATAAATTATAAAAAATTGAACTTTTTCAATCAATTCCTGAATTATGGATTGATTGAATCGATAAGAATTTCAAAATAAAATATATATTTTAATAAATTCTTCCCTTTATCTCTTGTACATCAATGTTATTGTCTTTATTAAGAGCGCAACAGCTTCTTTGTTGTATAATTACATTATGTTATCGACCTTAGGACTTATTTTCAGACAATATACAATACAGCATAATAGTTATAAGATATAATATACATTAATAAAATAGATAAATCTATAATAAATACAAATTTTATTTCTTATTCAAAATTCTGATAAAAAAATTTAATTATAATGATCTTTGTAGATTCTAAGAATGCGAAGATAAATGGTTAATGATAGCTAATGTGCGATTGCTAAAAATTCGATATTCAAAGCAAAAATCGAGTACTATAATAGTCATACCTTTTGACTCTAAGAAATCATTGTGAACTTATTTGATTTCCTAAATAATATTCGTTAGTAAGAAATGGGGGAAATTTATCATTGGAGAAAATGATAATTATCCGTAGTTAAGCATTTAATTTTACAGGTAGAGAAAGAAAGACTTTTCTACGTATTATTTTTCATAAGCAACGATCTATCAATTATTTTAATATATTTAACAATTATCTTTAAAACAAAAAATATTTTACTTTCGAGAGAAAGTATATCGATATTTGTTAATATGCTACAGCACGATCTTTCTGCACTAATGTTTATCGAACAAAACTTTCAATTTAATATGCACTTGTAGAACCGTTAATTAATACAATTTATTATTTATTCTGTATAATATATTTTTCCATTGAGAATTACTATTTTCTTCCCTGCATGCCCGACCACTATTTGCATTTTTAGAACGACATCAATATCGATTCATATGTAAACATTAGATATCGTGCCAGAATACATATACGTTACATAAGTAACGTCTTGTTTTTTTTTTTTGTTTTTTTTTTTATTATTATTATTATTATTATTAATCGAAAGTGCTACTGATAATAACGGCGAAATTAGAAATGCGCGTATCAATTACTAAAAATAAATATTTATGATGTTCTTATTCGATACAATTCAACGTAAGGAAAATAAACAAAAGGAACGCCCAAGCTTAAACGAATAAAAAACAGTTCTTATAAATAAATCAGAACAGACTAGGATACGACATTTATAATAATTTGAATTAAAATCCTAATTTAAACTCGTTACTTCAAAGCATTACGCAATTCTCGGCATAATGGAAAAAAATAGAGTTAATGATGCGTAGACCGAGTGTGGGCGTACGTGCCCGTCGTCCCCAAGTACATGATCGACATCGCTAATTAGAAAAAGATGAAAATGAAATTCCGTGCGCGCGCCATACACGCTTACATACATACCTTGTGATAGCGTGGCCAGAAGAATTAAGTTTCGACGAGAAAAATAGAAAAGAAAAAATGAAAAACTGAGAGGGGAGACACTTTCCGGTGCCTTGTTGTGTGATCTCCGTGATTAAACTGTAATTTTATTGTTGGTAGATGGGAAGTAATTATTCTTTTGAAATAATGACGTATATATAATGCATAAATTAGCATAGAATATTTTTATAAAATGTGTGAAAAGAAAAAAGAAATTGACGTTTGAATTGGCATTATCGAAATGCTGACTGGGCATTCCTTGCTATCACGTCATATTATTTCATCATTTCCAATCAACATTAATTGATAAATCAACCTAATTCTGGAGTAATATTATTATAATATATATATATATATATATATATATATATATAATATATATATATATATATATATTGAGCAAAGAATTAGGTTTAGGTTGCATTGAATAATGTATTTAATAGATTAAAAGTAACTTTAATAAATAGTATAATAACCAAATTGCTTGATAATTTTTCAATTCTTGAAAATATTCTTATGTCCCACAATAGAAGGTATGTGCGAGTGTTTCTGCTGGATTTCAATTAAATTTCACTCCTTAAAGCTGTGGAATTTGATGAAAAGTTTCTTGACGATAAGAACTACAAACTATTCTATTTTTACTGCAATTTCTTTCTAATCTGGATAAGAAATTTAAACCTCTTTGTGAACGGAATGGCCGATTAAAAAATCAAGGAAACCCGTATTTTTCTCATACAAACAATTATATGTACTTTACTTTATTGTAATAGAAATTTATTTAATATTAACCTTATAAAAGCATTTAAAAACTATTCATTGAAAGGACGTGCAATATTTTTCTACGAAAAGCGTAGAACAATTTTGATACGAGACAATCTTAATATTAATTATATGTTATTATGCGGTATGAATAGTAATACATAAAAAAATAAAAGTTGTTTCAAATAGCAAAATATTTTATTTATTTTCTGTACTGAAATATTAATTTGCTTATAGATCGATTAAAAATGTGAATCACGCATTTTCACATTTATATGCTTAAGGCGAACAATAATAATACTAAGTATCGGATTATATTTCTATTTCTATTAAATGAAATATATTATTAATGGTTATCCTTATAATGCAACAGCATTTATCCTATTTCGTCTTTATTTATTAGCTTTGATTTAATATTAAAAAAAAAAAAAAAAAAAAAAAAAAAAAAAAGATTCTCACCAGCAAATAACTAATTATATTTAACGCTCTTAATAATTTAATTTATAATTAGAAATTAGTTATAAAGATAGCGAGTGTAATTTCATAAATAACCGCAAGCTTATCATTGGACGTAAAGAACGACATCATCTTGTGCCTTTGCAATTTGAAACTCGTTAATGCTTGTGTACCCCACTTGACCAAATACAGCTACATTCCAAAAGCAATAAATTAACTGATATTTCAAAACTATTCGGTGTTATTACCATTTATCAAATATTTTTTGATACAATGCATGTTGTAATGTATCATAGAGACTAGAGACTTCTGCATAAAGTCAATTTTGATAAAGATATAAGAATATTCTTAAGAAAACCAAAGCTATTTATTATAATTGTAGAATTTAAAGTTTAAGATTTTATTGTATTTATGCGATTTATTTAAGAAAATGTTTATTTTAGTCAACTTATTTTACGAAATAAATGCTTCTGATATAATCATTAAAATACTAATGTAATTTCAAAAGGAATATGCAATCAACGTTAGTTCAATTTTTTAAATTTATATCTTACTTTCCTTTTTTTTTATTTATCTATCTTTCTTATTTCAAGATACTTATAATGTTAAAGTGGATAATAATGTGAATAAAAATGGACGATAGATACGTCGATAGGTATTTAGAAATTTATTAATTGTCATATTATAATTATGTTTAATAAGAAGGGAGAATGGCAATAATATTACAGAAAATATTTCAAGAATAAATGAGCCTGAAAAGTATTTTTTGTTTTAGACATATAATATAGCTAAAATCGCATTAAGGTTAAGAAGTATTACATAGAAAAAAATTATAATTGAGAAGAAAGAATTCAATCCATTTATTGAAAGTAGATAACATGTATAATTTGAAGATTTTCTCATAAAGATTTTTATTGTTTGATTTAGTGATTTGAGAGAGAACTTCATTTTCTTGAAGAAAGTGACGTTTGAAGTCACCTATTAGAAAGTGGTCGAATGCTTTGTGAAATTACGAGAAAAAAACGACCCTCTATTATCAAAGATTCTACAATTTTTTCACAAACGTTTCACTTCAATCATAAAGTAATCATATTCGTGTTTCTTGAGAAAAACTTTTCCAATAATTTCAATGTTTATTTTACAATTTATAATTTAAAAAAATGGAAGCCAAAAAGTAGTGAATTAATACAAAACATGAATTCGTGATAATCATATTTTCTAGAATAAATTGAATGTAAATAATGGAGTAATTATATGTAAGATTGCCGTATCGAAGAAAAAGCTTCAAGTCTTTCTTATTATATTTCTTCTGAACTTGAGAAAACAAGAGTTAAGAAACTTAATAATATAAGTATATATATATATATATATATATATATATAAATAACTTAATAATTTAATTGATATAAGGTATGATTTCATTTTATCGCATTACTATTTAAATTATAAACAAAAAGGAACGTTGTCAAATTCTTCTGAAATTTTGTCATCATGTACGCTCATAAACATATATTTACAATTTAATTAAATTAAAATAAAACTATAAATTCCACATTCATTGCGGGAATATTCTAATTATCCATATATTTCAGCCTTAGCAATAATATATCTTTACGATTCTTCTATTTTCCAAAACATCTCAATTATTAAAAGAAAGTATGCACTTAGACTTGTAAATCTATCAGAAATAAGAAGTGTTATAACGATATAATCGTAGCCACGTTTCCTAACGTCATAAGCTGCCTTTCCTTCCCAATCAAATAGAAATGATGATTTATCCAATCATTATGAATGTATAATATCTTAATTTTCTCAATGTTAACTTATAAGTAATTCAATACGTTTTTCCATTTATATTTTTGAATCTCTATATTTTTGACTATATAATAATAAATATAATAATAAATTAATTTCGCATAGTGAACAACATTTAATTTAGGTAATTCTGACTATTCTTAATTCTTCTTTGTTTTATTTTATCACGATACGTTATTTTATTTTCTCAATTGATTTGGAAGGATAGTCATTCTTAAATAAATAAAATTTTTATATAAATATTTGCCATTTTCTTATTTAGATTAACAATTATTTTTTAGAAGGACACCGGTAATTCCAACTTGTTAAAAGCCTACAAGAGTCCATTTAATTATTTTAAGTTCTTATACGATAACATGATTGTAATTATATAAAATAGTTATAAAAAATAATTTCGTCTCATTATTTTTAATATTTCATTAAGATAAAATTAAACTTTGAAACAAAAAATTTTAATTAAAAATTTAACTTGTAGTTATTATTATTATTATTATTATTATTATTATTATTATTATTATTATTTTAATACATGACCATGATCATCAAAAAAAGATTATATTCTTAATTCAATATTATTCTAAATGCGAATCAGCATAAAAGAGAGATTATTGAATAAACGAAAAATTGTTACGAATATCTCGACGTTTGTTTATTAATTACGTAAATCATTACATTTCCAATCCTAAATTAATAATTTGAAAAATAATTGTACATATATAATAAGCAACGTTTTTAACAGCCTAGAATTATAATTTATTATTTAATAATTACTCGATATTTAGATATACCGTATGGTTTGCTCTTTTACTCTCTATTTTCCAATCCCATTATATGCTCGACGTATGCACTTAAATTAATACGCATTGATTAGCATTGAATGGATTGAAAACTGTTATGAGTTTTTATAAATCTACAAGTAATTAATTATTATTAAAAATGAAAATGGTAATGGATTACGAGCTAAAAATGATTACCTACTAAGATAAGCTCGGTTCAATGAGAAATAAGAAAAATAAATTTTCTCGCTCGACTTTAGTATATACTCTTTTATTCAGACAATATATCGAAAATATACCTATATTTTTCAATTTATATAATTTAATCATACAATTTTTTGTCTATCATAGCAATGAAATGTCGCTGTTCAGTGTGGTTGTAACAATTGAAGCAATCATAATGGAAACTAATATTTCACAATATATTTGTGAATTTCGTGTCACGTTAAGCTCATGTTCCCCTATCGAACTTATCCAAATGTTTACAAGCTCATTGAATTATTACGTACTCGTCGTAACGAATAGTTTACGGAAGAGTCGATGAAACTTTCGTTATCTTAAATACAAATGCAGTAACATCGAAATCTTTCACTTTCGTTCATCTGACTCCTATTAGAAATCGGATTATAATAGGAAGCAAGCCGTGAAGGAAAGTACCGCACGACTCCAAATCGTTATTGCACGCAAATCGTTAGTACCGGTGCATGAACTAACGGACAAAAAAACAACCGATACCCCCCCCCCCTTCTCATTGGTGAGTCTACTCGCTTTATTCTTGACTAATATATACGCATGAATGCGGAGGCGATGGGGAGTGTGGAGTGGGAGAGCATGAATTTCGAGGGCATTCACACGGGTGTGTCGAGCGACTTTAATCCAACCAATCTTATGCGTTTCGTATTCATGTACAAACGCAAACTGTCGCATTGATGACGAGACTGAGGAGATAACACCTACTACACCGATTATGCATCTCATTGAGTATCTCAGTTTCCTTCGGCGCTCATCTCGCCACCTCGTTCATTCGCGATAAATTTCAAAGGCGTGACGACCACTTACACACGCGCACGGCTAACGAGACAACTCGCAAAGTTCTCAAAGTTCTCGTATGTAGGGTCGGCGAATCATTTAACAACCTGGTTTCGTTATGCCAGCTACTTCCCCGATCCTTTTACTTTATTACTTCCTCGTCTCCTCGATATGCGTGTTGCTCGCTTTTAATCTTAATTGCTGGAAATGTGGGTGTAAAGAAAGTGTTACTGCGGACTCGAGGTACGGAAATGGCGTGCCAAGAAAATTTTAATGCGTAAGTAATAATATGCGTGCGTATGGGTAAGAAGACAAAAAGGAGACTAGGTCAAGTTGACTCTTTACCGTCGAAAGTTCCGAATTTCGATGATGTTAAAAGACCTCGCGTACTATATTATTGTTTATGGTACTGCCATGAAAACTAATGCCATAATTTTTATTTACTGACAATTAATTTCAATCCTTAACAAACAATCCAAATATCTTAATATAAAATATTTAAAATAAACGATAATAACGATATAAAATAATCATATTGTTTTATTAAATGTCATCACATATCACGCTAAATTCATCAACTACTGTTTATCGGCTCTTATTCAAGAATTTATAGATATAATTTAAGATGAATGCAAATCAATTGAAATTGAAATACATTAAATTCTTTTTTAATCGTAGTCAAAGAGGATTTTTTTTATTTATTTATATAACTAATATTAATATTAATATTTTTCCAATTCAAATGTATAATGTAGCTATAACAGTAATAATGTGAATCATATCAACATTTGATATGAATTAATATAAAAATACTTATTATTGTTTATATTCGTAAAATTTTACTGTTATTGATATTATCGGGCATCGATGGCCTAAAATCTCATCATGATGACATGGATAAAAATTTTTTTTCCTTATTCATTTTACGCTCAAACTATTATTTAACCGATTTATTATAATGTAGAATGATTTCATATCGATGTTCAAACTAACTAACTTAGTCAAACTATTTTATAAGCTCAGTTTTCGTTTTAACTTACCTAAATCTATACATTATATTTTTTATTACTTCAACATTAGGCGCTGCCCATTCCTTCCCCACCCTCGTTATGTGCCCAACCCATCTTAATCCACATAGCTTTAATTGCTTTACTAAACAGTAAATCAATATTAAAATTCTTACCTCTTCAAATCATGTGATTTTCTTCATTTTCATTTTTTCTATATCTTTTAATTAAGTTTTTTTATTTTGTATTTTCACTTCAAAGGTAATAAAGTTACTTTTACATATTTTAAAAGCATTATTTACTTCGTATCTACATATAATGACGAATAGCATTGGACTTTATAAACTTTCACGTTTAACATACGAACTAATAATAATAATAAGAAAAATTTTGTAATACGTTATGATAGGGCGAAAACCGTATTCGAAAAATAGATTTAGATTAAATTTCGGTTTCTGCAAGTTTGTTCTATTCGCGCATTTTCTGTTAAAATTAAATTAATAATAATTTATAATTTCATTTATTAATAATGCCCATAAGAAGTGACATTAATAAAAACGAAAGATTTTCCTCATTTGATTTATATTTGATAATTTAGTGCTCCAGTAATGCAAAGTGGTATACTGTCGTCAATCATCTTATGCATATCTTATTCTTTTTTGAAAATAAAATATTACCAACAACTGCAAATATTCACCATAGGCTTCTCTAAGAATCCATAGAATTTCTAGAATGTATATGTTAATCTGATGAGTAATTGTATGGATTCCGTTAGAGCAGCAGAATTGTAGAAAAACGTTAAATTACATACGCAAATGTAATAGAATTTCTAAAATTATGTGCAGTGGAACCTTAATGATGGTGAAATAATTCTTTTAATATATTATTAGTCAAACAATGTGAAATTCAAGTAAAATGTAAGATTTATTTTCCGCTAGAAAGCCGTATGTACTTGATGTACTTTATCGTCGCAATTCTTATTAGTCGATCCGTTTTGTTCAATGTGATTTATTTTATTTGCACAAGTAAAATAATCCCTTGTGAAATAAAAAGTAAAAACTAAACTGCCACACTGACGAATAATAATATTCATTCGATTAAATATTTCGGCGTTCATCTATATAATAAAGTTCGATCGATTTTCAATAATCATTGGATTCGAACATTTTTAATAGAAATTTAAAATGAAAACTTTGATTTTTGTATTTTAAAGCTTTTAATTCAATGCCTTTAGTGATTTTTTAGACTTTTTTTTAGACTTCTACGCCCTTTTTACTTATATATTTTATATAAAAGCTATAATATAAAAGCTATTGAAGATAGAAGGTACTTACCTTGCATTTAGTACGATAAACTGATATAATTATTTTCAATTTTTATTAAATTTTATGGTAAAAGACATTCAGATTATCAATTTTATTAAAACAACATTAAATATTTAAAGATTTTCGATGTAATGTCGTTTGTAGATAAGAATTTTGATAATATTTACATGTTAATGAATATTATTTAACGCATATTCATAATATCCATATATCAATAAAAAAGTTTGATTCTGTATTAGGAATGTTGTGTAGATGTTAATAAATGTTTTTAAAACTACAACTCGTAAAACGATAATTACGTAAATTTTTATTTCATTTGATCCATTATGTATTTAGAATAAGTGTTTACAAAAATTTTTTGTCACATAATTTCTTGATAAATGATTATATTAACCATTATCTATGCATATGCGTGTGCATTAGTTTGGTAACATTATATGTACTTAATATACATTAAATAAAGTTAAATAAATACATTTTAAAAAGTTAAAAATGTTGAGAGCTTGATTAAAAGTAAAATATAAATTTTTTTTTTAAATGCGTATATTAATTATTAATTCGTTGAATATATTTCGTATAATATTTCAATACATAGCCACTGCATTCGTATATATTTGTGAATTAAACTAAAATGACGTACTATTTGAATTCTTCAAACATTGGGAAACTTTGATTTAAATTATTCGACTGCTTTAATTAAATGATACTTGAAATAAAATTCTTACGTATTTATTTTTATAATTAAAATTTTTTAATAATTACTTTCTAAAAATACGAAGTACTAGTAAATAACGTTAATAATTATTTATTGTCGTTGAATTTTAAGTTTCATTACCTTCTGAAGCCGCTATTGGTTAGTAATACAATTTGATTATCTGCTTATTTCAACATTTCAATTTATCTTCAAACAATTATAAATATATATATATATATATATGTATGGATATATCAGTTATATAAACTGGACTATTTTCTGCCAAATGGCTGAAAGATGTTAAAATTTTTTCCTTAAGAATATGCATTTACGACTAATTTTATTTTTTAACACGAAGCACATAGCGCACTATTTTGTACATCAGGGTAATGGAAGGAAACAAGTTGTAAATAATAATATTCAAACATATATATATATATAGATTTACGTAGTAAAAAAAAAGATAAAATACACTCCTATAAATGTTGATAATTTATTATTAATTTATGTGATAAAAGAGCCAGTAACTTAAAATGAAAAGGAACTATAGTATTTTCATGCACTTGTAATAAATCCTGTAATTAAAGATCCAATGCCGCTGTGCTTATAAATTTTCAAGAAATTCGCGAATGCCTTTACGAAATTATCTGTGGATCAGCGGATGGGGGCATTACTCTTGCCATGCTTGACTTGTATAAATCAAAGGCTTGGCAATATGCAGCCAATCATCCATAGAAAGCAGTCGACAAGCAATCGTTGCATAAATCCGCGAGCGTACCGATAAAAAAGTATTCTGGTACCAAATTCTGCCAACACAACTACATTCCACAGTGCTAAGCCCCTACATCGCCTCTGCTACCCAACTTACTGCATCCCTTTAAAATAAATACATACAATATCGAAACAACGTAAAATAACGAGAAGTTATAAATAATAATAAATAAGAGATTCGTTTGGTCATTCTGTTGGAACAGGCAGAACGTGACAAACTGGAGGAAACGCGACGGCAGCTGGAAAGGCGGCTCGAGGGTTGCGAGGCCGAGCTCAAGGACAAAGAGGAGGAGCTCTTCCTGCAACTAGAGCGCAGTCTGCGGCTCGAGGACGAGGTCGAGAGGGCACGTCAGGAGCGGGAGGTCTGCCTCGAGGCCCGTGAGCGACTCGAACGGGAGCAAACCTCGGCCCTACGGCAGCTGCAGATCCAATCGGCCCAGAACGAGATCACCCGTCGATCCTTGGAGCGGGCGCGCCAGGAAGTCGTGAGGCAGGCAACTGCGATTAGGGCTGAGCGCGATGCCCTCGAGCGCGAGGTGAGAGCAACTAGGCCCGCTTGTCCTTTCCACTCCAATTGGAGATTCCCTATTCTGATATGCCGAAATGACGAGGGTGTGTGATATTGAGTAAGTGGGTGGGTGAGAGAGACGGAGGGCCGTTTCCCTTGACCGCACCTTACATCACATCCAATGGTTTCGATTTTAAGCGGCCACGTTTTTCACTCTCTAATGCTGGCACTAAGCTGATTGGCTATGATAAATTGAACGAGATCTTGGACGTAAAAAAACCAGGAAATCATCGATCAGAAGAGTCGTAAGTACATTGGGAGGAGAAGGTTTTGGGTTAAGCCACGGCCGATAAGAAGGATAAATTGTCGGCAATTACAATACGAGCGATTGAAAGTCTTTTTCATAGCAAGTGCATTACGAAAGACAGCGGTAGAGATTTTTGCTGGCAATATTCATTCGATGCCTTCATTTACAAGGAAGAAACAACAACGGATATTGTGCGAGAAATCAATGGTAATAGGCATCAATGGTAGATAAATACGGAACATTTTGCGATGCTTCGATACTTTCATGTGTTTAAATAATATTTCGTTCGCACTTGACTAGTAACAATAAATGGAGATAAGCTTCAATTAATATTTTAAGTCGAGATAACATTAAATTCATTGCTAAGAAAATGACTAACAAATAAAATATTATACTATTCGATTAACGATAAAAGCACAATCAAATGTTGAAAATGTGAATTTTGGGCAATCAAATTTTTTCACATTTCAGTGAATAAGGGAATTGTTACGTAATTACGTAATTGTAGAAAACTTGTACAAACTTGTGCATATCAAATTGTCACATTTTTTTCTTTTTCGTAGTTCTTTCTGCATTAATATTAGTTGCAATTTTAGTTATAGTTGATTGTATACGGAAATCGGTAATGTTTAATTTACTTTAAAATAATTTTAAGGTTGGCCCAAATTCATTTACTAATAATATGAATTTATTTATTTATTTATTTAATTATCTTTATATATATATATATATATATATATATATATATATATATATTAACTAAATAAAGAATTACACGCTTTGCTTACGGTACTTTTAATAATATCCATAATTTCCATAAACGAATTTTCATTATATAATTAACGATAATTTATACTACTATTGTCATTCAAAATAAATTATATTAGTAATACGTTTTTAAATTGATCTAAATGTGAAAATAAACACAAAATTATCCATTTAATGAAAATAAAAGTTTTACTGTACTTTGCACACTCTGTTATACAAGCGAATGGATGCTTTCACATTCAATATATAATTTTTAACTAATTTTAGCATTTACAGATGATTCATGCATTTGCATGTGCTTGCAAATTAATGCCCAATATATTCTATTCTTCAAGACACAATACTTATTGTGTATGAAAAATAAATACGTTATTATTGTAAATTATAGACAAAATATAATACTTAATTATTTCTAAAGTATTCTCGTATCTATGATGAACGCATAGATATTAAGTATAAAACAATGCACTGACTTTATTTAATTATTTTAGCATTTAATAATCACAAGCAAGTTCATAATCGCAAATTGTAATATTCTGTTTTTAAGTCAAGTAATTAAATCTAAAGATAGCAAACATGTATATGTAAAACCATAAAGGGAACAGGCCAATTCTCCTCACAACTATTTTTCTTCATTAATTTAAATTACACATTAAGGTTAACTTTTACACACATCAACACTATCCATAATTCAAAAGAATGAAATAATAATAATAATAATAATAATAATAATAACAATAAATAATGAGAAAATACATTTAAAATTTATATTAAAATATTGCTATAAAATCTTTATAAAATCTTATATTAATAATTTAAGAAAGATGTATGAACATAGTTATATTATTATTTTTTTCTTTCTTTTTTTTTTTACTTCAAACGCTCACTAACATTCGTTTCAATTCACAAATCTAACAGCATCCGAACTCTAGAGCATTATTGAACAATAATATCAAGTGGGGCAAATGATTTAGTGAAAGGAACAGGCTTATCACCTGACGCAACGGTGAAAAGACAGAGTATAGTAATACATCAGGACGATTTTTTTGTGACGCGCACACCAACGCACTGTGACCCGGTCATTTCTTGTAGTCATTCGGTTCTCTTCTACATGACACGTAATTATCACGGATTTGATTTTATTCACGGGACGGTGGGTATCCCTTTCAAAATTTATTTCATTACTCAAAATTGAACGACGATATGTAGGACGCGCGCATTGACACGACAATGCAATGATAAATGTAAAACTTCTCTTTGCTCGTGACAAACATTCAAATACACTTTCGATCTGTTTTGTCAATGGTGAAAAGAAAAAAGAAGTAGAACACGCCAAAGTGGTACGGAGTCGTGGTAATTGAACCGATGGATTTAACAGCATCCTGAAGCCTGGCTAAAACGTAGCGGCACCGCTGAAACTCCAGCCTATCTCTCTCTTTTTTACATCTTCATCTTTCCTTTCTTCTCGCGAGTCTTCGTTTCCAATCGTAACACGCGATCGCGGAATTACCTGGTCTTGTTTGCGGTCACCATCCGGTCGCCGACGCGCTCAAGCGTTCGGTAGACCCATTCGAAGCATTGAAAATCATTCTACACTATTGCTGATCATTGCTCGTATTCTTCTGGAGCTCTGAATATTTTTTCTTTGTCGCTACTGTTTTTATTAGTGAGTACAAAAAAAAAAGAAAAAAAAAAGAAGAAAAAAAAGCTAAAGCTACCGTCGTCGATCTTTTTATTTGTGAGCGAATTTGAGTGAGATGGACGGCGGGGGCGGGGGGCTGATTAAAAAATTAGTGATCGTTATTGAAACATTAATTGCGCGTTGAAAATTTATAGAGTGGAATGTTTATATATTTATTGAAGAACAAATGTATATTTAAGAAGTAAAGTTTCGTTTAAATTATTTTAATTTCTTTCATGATACGATTTTTTAAAAATAATATATAAATTTTGTATATGATTTTCATGAAATGAACAGACTTTATATTTTATAAGAATATTATTTAGACAAGATTATAAATAATATAGACGATAATGATATTGATCGAATAGTATCATTATTTTACAGACATATTAATTCTATTTAAATTGAACTGCACGGTAAATTAACAAATTATTTACATTTATATATTATTATACATATTTATAAAACTTGTCATTATATGTGTAAGCAAATAATTTTTGCAAGAAGAACATACGATTTCTTTCAAATAATTTTATTGTATTTTTAAATTATTATTATATATATATATGCACAATTTGATAATTTTATCCTACTAAAATCATGCAATAATATAAAGGATTCACTATTCCATATGTATTATATTATTATACGATGTGACAATATAAATATTTAGACATTTACTATCTAGTTAAAAATTCTTTTTTTTTTCGATAAAATAATAATAGCAAACAGCTAGAAAATATCTTAATAACGTTAGTTACCAAACAACACACCAACACTATAGTACTATTTGAACATGCATTCGTATGCATAATGTATAAAGGGAGAAGGACGGCTATTTAAAAGCACAATAATCCTTATTGCGCACTGTCGATTATCCAATAAACAAAAAACGAAATAAATTACTAATTTGCGAGTCTCTTGATTGTCAGAACGAGGCGCTGAAGGAGAAGCTGCGCGTCGAGCAGGACGAACTCGGCGAGGAGCGTCGACGCAACGAGGAAGGCGTCGCTGCGCTCACCCACGAGGCGACGACCCTGAGGCACGCGGCACGACATCTACGGGCGGCAGCACTCCACGCGACCTCCTGCCGTCGCCGTCGGCGCTGCTCCGTCTGCTTATACGCGAGGCGCACCTTCCAGGACGTCGACGATTACCGCGACGAGTGAGTAACTAGGCAGCACCAGGCCCAGTCTTAGTCTCATTTTTGCCTCGCGTGCGCGCAACTAATTCCTCCTGCTTTTTTGGCCGTGAAATGCTCCGTAGATCGTGGCTTCTGTGGTGCGGCCTCGCTTTAACGCTACAATTAAGGATCTAGCACATCGGTCAAGAATTCCATGCCGCATTTGTAGACCGATTTAATTGAATTAATGCATGCGATTTCTGGAAAGTAGTTGTAACGATTAAGAAAGAAGTAAATATGTAAGGGCATATTTAATATTGGATGTCGATGGATCCTTCATTGCTTAACGAGTAATGTTATATTAAGTAATTTAAATATAAGGAATTAGGAGGAAAGAGCTGCAAACTTTGGTATTTCATTTTCACTCTTTATTCGCAAGATAATCAGCTTGAGATTTGTAGATTAATTTGATTAAGAGTTTAAAAGGTGTGATTTTGTGATTGTGCGTGCGTGTGCGCGCGTGCGTGTGGCTACGTGGACCGATTATACATAATAGCCTAATTAAATAATCATATAATTTTACATCGAAAGGCATTGTTTTGTTCATGAATGGAGCTTGCTCATCTAAATTCAATACTTGAATAAATAAATACAATAATGATAAGAGAAAAGAGACGAGATGAATGGAGAAAAACTTGCACGATAATTCGAATTAATGAAAAAATCATTCATAAGATGCAAGATGCGATTACTGTTATGGTCTTTAATGAATGCCGGATGAATATTGCATTTGCAGTGCACAGTCTGATATCATCTAAATCCAGATTCACAAATTTCCTCCGCTCCTTATTAAATATTCGATATGTAATAAGTCTTATAGCCATGTGCAAAGAGGCCAAGACTCGGCCGTTTCGAGAACAGGAAGTTGATTTTTTCTGAAACAACCAAGAGTCTGTTATAAACAGAAAAATTCTATAATATTTGAGTTACGGCTTTAAGGAGATGTTTGAAAATTCGTGAACATTTTACATGTTTAGAAAATGAAAATTTGTTTAAGTATGATCAATGAGGTATACATATGTGATTATATCGCTTTTGCTTCTCCCGTATGTCAAACGGGGGGAGGGGAAGGGGGGGGATTATTGCGTGTAACGTATGCGTGAATTTATTACTACGATTATTATGTGCAAATTTACCTTAAAATAAGAAGTTTCTGGTTATCAAAGAAATTCACATTCGCCGCGACTTAAAAAAAACATCAAATAGCTTACTTTACTTGAAATTTCTCAGATTGAAAGGTTGATTCAGATTCCAATAATGGACGTCGAGTGCTTAAATTCTCAATGTCTCACCACGTAAAAAATAACCAATTATCCACAACTAGAACGGAAAACCAAAGGAGATATATAAAGGTCATTTCATTCGCATCATTCGCGGGTAATCGTAGCATTAATAATCGTGTGCGTCGAATCGTAATAATACATAAACATCTGCTTCTTTCTCCCTCCCTCTCTCCCTCTCGCTGCACAAAAATGCACGGTAATAGCGCGCAATGAGCAAGTAAACGATAGTTTAATAAGAAACGCTAAAGTTAAATTTTGGCCTCCTTAGCGGGAAACTGTTCAAGTGCCTTCAAGCGCCGCTGCAGGATCTTCGCACCTGGCTGAGACCGGGAACGCCCGCGGCACTACCTCCACTACGCACGAGCTCGCCCCTCGAGGGCGGCACGATCAGCTACATCGACGACTCGGGCACGAGCTCCGAGGACGAGGCCTATTCCAACACGCCCGCGGCCGAGGTTTCGCTGTCCTCGACAGTATCCAGCGCACCGGCCACCGCCAGAGCCTTCTCCTCGGATTCCGGGTGAGTCCAGTAGGCTCATGAGCAGTCGCGGATAACGCAGCTCCAAATTTATTATTCGACGAAGGATGGATAGAAATGAAAAGAGAAAACCATTATACGCTCGAGAAAGTTGACTGGCCCATCACGATGGGTCACCATGTTGATCATAGTATCGTAGGCAGTTTTAGAACGATTCAATTGATAAATTGAAGAGACTAATTGATAAAATTATTCGTTTTATTAAATTTCAGCTGAAGGACATGGGTTTGTTGTTCATCGTAAGCTTTTTCATTCGCAAGTCACTCGTCACCTTCATTATTTTGCATAAAATCAGCGAGTTTCTTGATTAATGTCCCGGTATGACTAATTGACCGTCTTGAAAACTAATCGAGAACTAATTGTACAATCTTGTAATAATTTTTGATCGCGGGGTATCGTTGAAAATAAAACTGTTGATATTTAATTGGAATAAGACCTTCCATAATCCTTGATGATTTGCCTTTTGATAATGTGATAGTTTCATGATTATTTACAATAATCGTTTAAGCCTACTTAGTACGTTAAAGTGCCTCGCGTATCTTTCGTATATGCTTAGGTATATGGATAAATAGAGAATAAAGGGATGTAAATAAAAAATGAAAAGCATTGGCAGGTAGCGCCAATTTTATTGGAAAAAGTGTTTGAATGCCATAATGGTGAATGCCATAAAATGGTACTCTGAAAAAACATTGGCGCTGACTGATAAAACGCTTTGCTTGCAGATTTTCATCGGAAACTGGCGATCGACGCTCGCGCTCGTACGAGTGCGGCAACAGCAGTCGCAAGATAAGCGAGTCCTCGAGCAGCGAACCCGGGGACGCGGCTAGCGCCCAGCGTCTGGGCACCTTCACGCGCTCCAGGTGGACTTCCTCCTTCCGCAAGCTCCTCGGGCGCAAGTCCAAGGCCAAGGGCTCGCCCCACGCCCAGCATACCTCGTAAGCCGGTCTCGTGCCGTGACCGACAAGTTCGCTCGGCCGTTAATTATAAACGATATTGTCAATTAGCTTGTAAAGTTGATGTGCTGGATCATCGGCGAACACGGTAACTCGATGCCAAGGTGAGCCTGGGTCGGTCGGCATTAACGGCGATTTTTATTCGGCAATGAAATCAAAGCGAGATTACCGAGTCATTGGTGCGCAACAATGCCATGGGGAGTCAATTTAAGGTATCTTATAGAGGGAGCGTATGAGATTGTGCAAAGGGCTTTACAAGCTCTTGAGTAGATAATGGCAGAAGTGTGTGTGTGTGTGTGTGTGTGTGTGTGTGCGCGCGTGTGCGTGTGTGTGGGAGGAGGGGGGGGTATTGGGGGAGAGTCTTGGGAAGCGGCGTAGCGTCTGTTGTACGAAGAAGAAACGCTCCAGCGATTGCACCAAGTAATATTTTTTCCTGTCGGCAGATTATTGACCGAAGCTATGGATTATTTTTAAAGGAAAAAAAAGGAAGGATAATTTTCGTGAAAGAAGCATTAAGTTAAATGTGATTTAAGCATTTATATTTATTGGTAAATACCGTGCTCGGCTATTTTTAAATTTTTAAAATCGTGGCCCTTTGAGCGCGGTTGTTTCAGTTTGCAATATTTACTTCATATTTTCAATTCTGAAGTATTAGATGGAAAATTAATTGCGAGAAACTGCCGTATTACTTTATTTAGAAGTAGAACAACACCTGTATAAAAAAAAAAAAAATTAGACAATATTAATAGAGCGTTTGTATGTTTTAATAATTTTGGTATTTCGATAATAATAATTTACGAACGTTGTAAAAAATGTGATTTACTTTTCATTGAAAACTCTTATGTGCTTATGTAGAATTATTCTTTTTCAGTATTCTTATTTATAAAAATGATAAAGTTCAAATTAATGAATAGTTATTATTTAAAAATACGTTGTATAAAATACGTAACGAAATAATGGTTATTCGAAAATTATTTAGATTTAATATAAAACGGCGATATTATTGGGGTTTTTTTTCTACTTTTTTTCCCTTATATTTTTTTATCTTTTTTTTTCTTTTTTTTTTCTTTTTTTTTTCTTTTTTTTCTTTTGTATAAATTTATATGTATAAAATCTTTTCAACTGAAAAAATTCAGTTCGACATTTCACCTTGCACCAAGTTACTATGTTCGTCAGTTCGTAAATATTTTTAATTACTTTAAAATTAATTTATGATGATGTCTGATAGAAATTTGGTTTTCAGCATAAATAACATTCCTGAATAAGATACGTTCTAAGGAACAAAATAAACAAAATATCTAATGTGCGGCTAATTATAAAGGAGAGGGACTACTTTGATATGTAAATTTTTCTTTCTGATTACAATACGTTTCGGTTTTTAAACAACTGTGATAATAAAAAGAGAGATCATTGTGCCGAAGAAAATTATGCACGAAATTTACGAATGCGTCTTTTACGTGATAATGATGTTGCTATAATGTGTGGATTGTGCAAAGTTAAAATAGGAAATCGATATTATGCAACTTAAGTAGTGCTACCCGAGACTTGTAAAATCATCTAATTATGTTCGTATGCTTAAAAAGTATTGATTTTAACAATGTAACCTATATGTTATGACTAGAACTATATATTTTACACTTTTGTTAGTGCTCATTAAACCTCGCACAGTATGAATTTTTTTCTTTATCTTAGCAGAAATTAATATAACAAAAATATATTCTTTTCTAAATAACAAAGGAAATATACATAATTGGAAACAGTACTGCCAGCTAATTGCATAGACGATTCAAACAGGCGTCGTAGGGTAACATGTAACGCTAATAGTTTCATAAATAAATGCTCAACGTAAATAAATAAATTCATTTTTATAGAACAAGATAGATTTACAAAAAAAAAGAAAAAGGATAAGATCATTAGAATCGTGTGTAATTCCGTGAGAAGACTGTTTTATTGAACTAAAGAGTGGCGTTGTCAGTGAGTACTTAATAATGTCTAAGCTCAATCTAAGTATACCAATGTACAGATATTTAATTGAATAACATTGTCATCTTTAAAAAAGTAAAAACATCAATCCGCTATGTGTTCTATATTAGTATGAAATATTTATATCATTGTTTTTCTTTTCATTAAAGATTATCTATCTTCAAAAAAGTACTAAAATATATTGTTTGTTAAAAAGATGACTATCTCATAAAATCCTATTTGTAATGAAATTTTGAGATACACGAGCTTTTCGAGCTACATGGATTGTGTAGTGTCTTTGTTGAATTTATTCTACAGTTATCAAAATACAAATTTAATAAAATACGAGCCTTGAACAACAAAGGTCCCGATCAATTAATAAATTTACAATTTTTAATCCTGTGCCTTAGTATGAGCACTCGTTAATTCTTTCATGTAATGTAGCGATGCCATTATCGGGATTTTAAATCATTTTCAGCAATTATATAAGCGCCCCATTGTGATCTTTCAATGGCCTTATCCGTTATACGAATTAATAAAATGAATTTGTTATCATCTGCATCATTTGTTACGTCAGCAGTTAATAGAAGAAAAAGCCCGTGAAAAAATACTGAAAGCATAAAATAAAATTTAAAATCAATCATTAATATTAATATTAGTAAAGTGTGTTGGATCATTCGTCTTCATCGTATATCTATTTTATAGTTAAGTATAAATTGTAGATTTAAATAGCTTATGAATTTTTAAATTAGAATGATTAATCGTACCGCAGAAAGAAAAATTTTAAAAAAAAAAACAAGATTTGCAGTCAATAAAGATGTTGATATATATATAAATGTTTATTTAAATTTATAAGTTATAGATTCTATTCGATGCAGTTGATGACATAAAATTTCCATTGCTATTACGTAATACATTATACGAATCATTTGCATTTAGATTTATATGAAAATAATATTTACTGTGCAAATACTTTGATTCCATTAGGAACTTCGGTCTTAAATTTTTAAATTATCAATATTATAATCATGTTGATTATAAAATTTCTATTTTGACGTTAAGATTTAAAAAAAAAAAGCTATATATTATTTACTAATGATTGGCTTTTATTATATACCACAACAAATATTTACATTTAGTAATTATGATTAATATTAAATAATAATAATAATAATAATAATAATAATTATAATAATAATAATTTAAATAATTCTAGTTTGTTAAACTTTTCGTTATCTCAAGAAATTTTTTTCGAACGGATGATCTTTTGCTGTTTAAATTAGAATAAATTCACTAACAGGGAGCATTGTAAAAGCTAAATATTTAATGTAAAACACTGTATAAAAAGTAAAAAATAAAAAAAATTACTTGAGAACGATTAAACTTAATCACGTTAACGATAAAATCAGATTATTATAATATTATATTAAAAGTTACGTGCATTATCGTCGAAAATTTACGAATTTGTATATCATTCGTGTAAATTAAGATATTGGGATTTGTTGCGATACATGTAAGTTATTGTAAGTTTAGCTGTAACAGATGCATTTTCTTTTCCGTTCATCTTTTTATGTTAGCTTTTAAAATTTTGATGAAACTTTTCTCTAATGTGCGAAACCTACCTTTATATTTATTTTGCATTTACAGTGTGTACGATGTTTGACAAAAATTAAAAACGAAAAAGACGAACGAAAAAACACTTGTGTCCTGCTGTTACAGAGCAATAACGGGAACGAGCCACGTCTCTCTGCCTCCTCGTGTTAGAACGAGGTTGATAAAGAGGATAGTTGCCGAATTTTGTTTTGTATTCAATGGGCCTCGCAATAATCGAAGAGTTACGTTTAAAGACGTAGAAACTAATATTATCCCATTGATTTCGTTGGAAGTTATTCAATTGTATTTTCGGCGTTTGGAATTTCTAATTTTTGCATTGTGATTTACGTATGATTTAATATAAATGGGAGAACTTAGAGCGTACATTTTGCTCTTGACTTTTCAAATTATGCTTAACTAAAAATTATATCTAAAACAAGGATCTTAAAAAAAAAATGTATTCAATTATCACTTATTTATAATCCATTAATTAAAGAAATGTATGTAAGTAATTATAAAATTCATATAATATACCTTCTAAATTATTTTAAAAATTATGAATTATCTCATAAAATAGTAAAAGAGAATTATATGGTGATCATTCGAGGTTAATAAAGTTAATATAATTGATTTATAGAAGGATTTTCGTAGATAATTAATGAATCCTAATAAAATATTAATATTTTAATTCAACATTTGTATTAATTTCATTTTTATTTTTTGACTTAATAAAATTGCTAATTTTATTTTATCCAATAGACATCATCTTCAGAAAAATTTAATTATTTAGGTGTGCGAAAATAATTTAATAAAATTTTTTGTTTATGTTTATGAAATGTAAAAAGATGTATTTATAAGAAATGGTTTGAATACATATTTTTTTTCTTATTTAAAATTCTCAATTAATTTAAGCGTTTAAGAGAAAAATTATATATATTTATAAATATATATATATATATATATATATATATATATAAATATGTGAAAGAAACAATTGAGCAACTATTAAAATTCTAAAATTAACTGATTTTTAATGCAAATTACAGTGAAAAAATATAGAAAAAGTTGGTTTTCACTTCAACTCAATGTTTCAATTATATCGAAATTCTTGTTAAACGAATTATTAGTTTCTACGTTTTTAATACAACTTAAGTCTTCGACTCTTGCAACAGATTGAAGCAAGAAATAATGTAATGTTATGACTGTGTATGTAAACCGCAGAAAATGTTGGAAAATATACTCACTTGATGTTGCTATTGTGTTAAGCAGATGGTACTGTTCTATAAAAGTGTTATTATGTAAAACGTACGTAAAGAACAAGATAAATGGCATTCCAGCGGGTATATTATTATAAGAAAAATAAATTTATGTGTAATATATATATATATATATATATATATATATATATATATATATATATATATATATAACACATATTATACCTAATTAACATATTTGCATTTGTCATACTATTTCTATTTATATTTATTTTTAATAAAATGATTCCCTAAATTTAAAACCATGCAATGAGTTTTATTAACAATTCTTCTACTATTTATAGAAATCTTTATTTATGAATATGCATATATTCAGAAATAACTACATGTATCTGTTTTTCAATTATGCAGGATAGTAAAAACCTTACCGAGATTTTTATCATTGCAACTGCATGACAATAAATGTCATATTGAATAAATTTATATATTTGAATTAGATAAGAAAATGTATAAACCTAGAAATCAAATTAATATTTAAATACGCTTACTTATATGTAATTATATATATATATATATATATATATATATATGTAGTTGTGTACATGGTTAAAAGAAGGTGGTGGAGTGAAAAATATGAAAGGAATGAACATTCATCCGCTTTGTGTAAAGCAGAAAATGAATGAACGTTTGAAATAAGGACTTTTAATGGAGTAAAATCATCTAATCTTAATTAATTAATATACAAGTATAGAAAGGAAGTATGAAAATTTTATTAATAATTAGACATAAGCATATGATTAATCGTCATTTTCCTACTTGTTAAACTAACGTGTTAATAACCAAAAACCATTGACTTTTTTCAAAATTATGAAACCAAGTATATGTACATGATAAATGTTTTAAGTTAATTGCTTACTAATCATAATATTTTAAAACGCCACTCTACGATCTTAAATTCTGTAATATAATGCTTATTTTGCAATATTTTTTTATCATTAATCCTTAGAAATGCCATGCATATCAATACATTAATGCTACAATTGCATTACTGTTGAATATATTTATTTAAAACTGATTCGAAACATTAGGTTAATTTAAATTAATTGATATACTATTAACAATTAAATAAAAATGGTTGAAGAAGGAATTATAAATATCATCGAGAAACCTTTGCTAAAGTGGAAATAATTAGCTAATTTACTCCTGCCGTTACACTATGCACTACATTCCCCTGAAAGTTGCATGTGTGTGTTATATTTTTATTAATTATCTGCATCATATGATTCAATTATTATCTAAAATTGAAAAAAAAAGAATAGAAATACCGACTAAATAATCCATTAAAACATTCAGACAGAATTAGCCAAATTAGAGTAGATATTAATATCATTATTAGAAATTATAATTATTATTATCCGGAACCGTGACACCAACTTCTTATAATGTCAAATTTCTTAGGTTTCTCTTAATTTAATCGTTAAACCCCATTTATTAGTGCTAAACATGCATATTACATTTCATCAACTAAGATAATTTCCGTTAGAAAGGTAAGTCTTTTAAGAAGTAACAACGACTTAACATTAATACTATTGTACTGAATTAATTATGCCTATCTAACTAGTTACTGAATATATATTAAATATTTTCAGTCCGTTGACGTCAGTTAGTGTAACTAATTACAAAAATTTCGAATCTTAACGAGCAAACTTTGATATATGATTGAAGATGAGGACAAGGCAATCGCATTTGTTATCTTGACAATAAAACTCCATTTCAATTGCCATAGGAAATTTATGATAACACATTAATACATATAAGCATACATATAATTGTTACTGATAATTAGATATATTGAAAATTAGTTTTTATATTTCTGGAGAATGTTCTATAATGTTAACAAGCAGTTTCTATCACTCAAGGTCGTAATGCATTTTTTTTTTTGTTATAAATAGAAGTAATTATGAAAAATAAAAATGAAAAGAATAAAGTGATTGAAGTGATTGAAGTTTACAATATAATTATTAATTGTTATTTGATGCCAAAGATTTAGAGTATTACGAAATCTAATAGATAATATGCAAGGTAATTATTTTAATAATATATGAAATAGAGAGAGAAGAATATAAGGGAAAATTATTACCGAATTAACACTTAAGGATCAAATATTTATTTTAGAAATAGCTATGTTATTGCAATTTAAATTGAGGTAATTAAAAAAAAATATATTAAAAATTAATAAAATACAAATACAATAATTAAATTCCTTAACAATGCAATACTCGGACAGTTGTTTGATGAAAAAGAATATATCTGCCCACTTATATAAATGCATTTAAATAAACTTTCATTATTTACAATATTCGTTATTATATAAAGTACATTAAATCATCTTAGCGTATAATGTACATATAATGTTTCCTGATTAAACGTAATAATAATAATAATAATAATAATAATAATAATAAATATCGCAAGCGACACCGATGATAAGTGTACGTTTCTTGCATTATTAAACGCAGACGTATATATGGAAAATATTAATGAAACTGAAAATTTTAATTCGGTAGCTCATCGATAAATACTAGAATCATTATTTATATAAATAATTGCTTTAAATGCTCTTAGAATGCATTTAATAATGAAAATATCAGTATGAGATAAATCATGAACATTTAAGATTTGACCAAGATGAGTCAGAAAGAATATGACTCACATTGTGACAAAACCTTACTATAATTGAAACAATGGAAAATATTTAGAAAACTAGATAGTATGAGCAGGATTATTTTGCCATTTTAATACATCTAATACAAACATAATTTTACGAAATATCTTATCTGAAAGATTTTATTAGATGGTGAAAAATGCTCAGTGTTTGCTTCAGTGAAGTGAATATGATGTTGAATGGTTATATTTTAAACGAGAATATATTAAAAAAATATTCTATAAATATTATTCTATAATATTTGTAAAAAAAATTTTCATGATTTTACCCTAATAATTAAAAAAAGGGATAACTTTATTTATTAGCCTAAAAGAAATTCTTGCTAGTACTGTTTCATCAAACTTCCTATTCAATTAGAAAGCACATAAGTAGGTTCATATACTTTACTTCAATGGAAATTTATAGATAAAGAGTATTTAGCAGCAAATCTAATTAAATATTAATTTGTATATTGATATTAATATTAATTAAATTTTTAATATCTTCAATTAGATCTATGTTAAAATATTGTGTCTGCCATATACGTTAATCATTGCAATTCGGTAAATCATAGAATTTTCAATATATATAAGAGTATTAGATTTCAATGAAAATAAAAATTGATTAAAAAAGAAATTTTTTCTTATTGCTATAAGTCAAGCATGCAACAGGTATTTAATATTCTTTGTGAAATACTGAATAATTTTCACAATTTTATACTCTGTAATATATTGCTTAATAAAGAATAAAACAGATTCAGCCACTGACCACTCTTAAGTATTTTTAATTATTATAGAAAAAAATTAATTCCTGTTGTATTGCAATGAAGCCGAATTCTCATCATCAACAATATCAAAGTCCCCCCCCCCCCCCTCCCACCACT
>NW_011948418.1:2187085-2189323 GCF_000503995.2 Ceratosolen solmsi marchali
ATATATATATATATATATATATATATATAATATATAAATAATTATATATATATATATAATATATATGAATAAGAATCTTCTCCATACATATAAATAATGTCTTCTACATCCTATATAAATAAGTATATTATATATGTAAATATATATATATATATATATATATATATATATATAATATATAAATAATTATATATATATATATATAATATATATGAATAAGAATCTTCTCCAATATGAAGAAATTGCCGGAGTGGGATTTAAAAGAGACAAATACTCAGAGATTCGGTATGAGTTGTTAAAATGTAAGGAAAATCCAGATATTTTTCATATTGAAATAATCCTCGATATTCAGAATATTAAAATTTTCCAATTGCACGACAATATCATCAATACTTAAACATTTTTATTGTTCAGTTATCGTCGAGCTGCTAGTACCGCCTAAATACTTTGTTATAAAAGCGAAAAATTGTAAAAATCGTATCGAACCAATAACTCAACGCAAGGAAATATGAATCAGCGCCTCGAGATCCCTTGAATGTCGAACCGATAAGCCCCGAAGGTAAGTGCTGCACTAAGTGTTGCACTTACCGCGAGATGAGACAAATACATCCCATTATCTAAACGTCCAAGAATTTCAGTTTTCCTAGTTTTATGCAAGTCGCTCTTGAGCGAAGAAAACGAAAGTCTTGCAGAAATTTCCCCAGTAATTTGCACGCGTCCCAATAGCTTCATCAAAGAGCTATGATCGACCTCTGATAATGGAAGCGGTCGGGTGGATCGGGACTGCTGCTTTGGCAGGGGCCTACATTCGCGACAATCGTCATAATGTTGAGTCAGCGGTGCATCGCACCGGGTCGTTTACCTTACCCGGAGTTTATCCAACCCGTAGCCCAATGCGCAGCACCGCGGCCAGTCAAGTAAGTGCGTGTAGGTTTCGTCGCCGAGTGATCGACCGAAACGACGGCCTTGAAAGTTCGAAAGTAGTGGTGTAGTGTCGGCGTCGTCGGCCGCCGGACCCTCGGCTTTGGAGTTGGTCCGATGGCCGCGAGATGCCGTGACGGGCTTGGCCCCGTCGGAGCTCACGCCCACGTTCACGCATCAGCGGTGGAGGGCAGCAGAGGCGCGTTTTCCGCACTTTCGCGGCCGCCGTGCGGTTATTTGCCTCGGTCGGGGGGCCCCACGGAGGAGCCGCTGTTGCTGCCGCTGCCTTGGGTCCTCGTCGTTCTGTCGAGTCGTCGTCGGGCGACGAAGCGCCGCCACCGTCGTGGTCACCGTCGCGTACTCACCGCCGCCAGTCGGTCGGTTGTCCGTCCGTTTAGTCAGTCAGTCAGTCAGTCAGTCAGTCGTCTCCGGGCCGTCGCGCACGGCTACCGACGTCCTCTCCTTATTCGACTCATCGTTCTATCTCTCTGTCTCCCTCCCACCCTCCCACCCTCCCTCGCTCACTCACTCTCTCTCTCTCTCTCTCTCTCTCTCTCTTTCTTTATCCCTCTGTCACTCTTTCTCTTATTCTCTCGCCATTTCTCACGGAACAAGAATCGCGCGTGCGGTGCGCCTGTGTGTTCAACTACGTGCGTGCGTGCGCGCGCGCCTCCGTGACTGCTCGCCGCGTACGCACACGCGGCTTCGCTCTTCTCCGTCTCGGGCCGCACGACTCCTCGTCGCGTCGGATCTCGGGGCGCGGGGTGGTCCCTGTACACGACCCCGCCGATTCGTACGGCGAGAAAGAGAGAGAGAGAGAGAGATAGGGGAGAGTCTGCGAGTGTGTGTGTGCGCGCGCGTTCCTGAGCGAAGGGCTGCGCACGGGGCGGGGCGGGCGAAGGAAAGAAAGAAAGAAACAAAGGTGCACACCCTCGTGCGTGTACAGGCGGTAAACAAATCGCCTAGTCCGCGCTGTGCCAAAGGGTAGACGAACGGACAGACGGATGAACGGTCCGACGTGCGCAGAGATTGAGATAGAGAGTTAGATATATAGAGAGGAAGATATATATATATATATATATATATATATATAGATCAGTGTGTGTGTGTGTGTGTGTAGAGAGAGAGAGAGAGAGAGAGAGAGAGAGAGAGAGAGAGAGCGAGCAAGAGATAATGACGTTGAGAGTGTAGAGGGAGAAATTTAGGCGCAAGATTGAGCCTCTCGACCTCGCTTCGTCCGACTGGCCTCTGCCATGGGAAGTCTGGCCGGCTCGTCCGTATCACGGGACGAAGCTCTTGGCCGCTGCTCCCGCCGAA
>NW_011948418.1:2189712-2249620 GCF_000503995.2 Ceratosolen solmsi marchali
CTGCTCTTGGCCGCTGCTCCCGCTGAACCTCCTCGTCAATGACCGGAGCTATGTGCTGGACGACGGCCAGGAGACTCCCAGCAGCTCAGGTAAGCGCTACGTTGCGCGCACTCATCTATCCACCCACTCACGCACGGGCGCATACAAGCGCGCGCATAGCGCGCCTGACCTCGTGCGTGTGTGGCGTAAAAGAGCGAGACAGCAGAGGGTTATTTGGATGGATGGCGGGGAGCACAATGTTTATCGGGGGGTTAGGAAGGGCGAGGTGGGAGAAACAGACAAGGTGCACGCGTGTGCATAAGTTCGATCGGTTGCAAATAGCAGCAGTAGCAGACGCCTCCGTGTGTGTGCTGCGCTTATTGTTGCCGTTGCTGTTATTATTGTTGTTAGTCGTTGATGTTGTCGTTGATGTTGTCGTTTCTGCTGTTGCTGCTACTGATACTGACACTGATACTCCGAGCATCCGTGGTTTAGCGGCCAAGCGAAACACGCGAGGACAAGACGAAAAGAAGCTTGGAGGGTGAACGAGGGCCTCCATCGCCCGTCCACCCGCTCGTTCCCCCGCCAGGGACGAGTCGACGTCGTCGGTTGGAGCCGCCCGGGCGCAGGAGGTCCGCCCGCCCCTTCGTTTTTGTCGTTATTGCGCCTCGCGCGTCTGGTATGCTGTCGCGACGAGGCGAGCGGCGGGGGCCAGGCAAGTTTTTTGCGCCGATGCTGTGTGGAGCAGCCCCCCGCGCCATCGCGCGACCACATTTTTTTCAGCGAGGATCGAGTTGGTCGCCGACCTCTGGGCCGACTCGCCAGGAGCGAGTGACGACGCCGCTCTTGGGCCGGGCGGGAGGACCGACTGGGAGGCCCGGGATGATCGTAAACGCGCGACGAGTCGCTTCGCTATAAGTAATCGCGGGGCCTTACATTGGCCATGTGTCGTCGTTACTCCGGGTGGACCTGCATAACCTCGCGTTTTCCCTAATTGCGACAAAACGATGAGAATGAGCAAGGGGCTTTTGGGTCGCCGTTCACCTCGCAAGCCGACTCTCGGGAAATCTCGTCGGCTCTTTATATCAATTGTGGACACGCGAGGTTGCTGGACTGGTTTTTCCATTTTTCTTTTCATTTTTTTCTTTTACAAATTTGCATTTTAAGGTGCGTTTAATTTCTCGTCTCGGTGATTCTGCTCTAAGGGCGCGATTAATATTATCTGATTTATGGCTTTCTTGGTGATGAATATCCTCGGCAAACAAGCAGGCACACGTACGTGAAATTTTGAAAATTCTCAATTGAAATAATTAGATCATCGTGCGTACGAATAATCTTCAATAAAGCTGCTGGGATGCCTTGGTATTGAATGGGCGAGTACGCGAGTTGAGGTAACAGTGGATTGAAAATGATAATCCTCAATGATAAATCGAATAGGGTCAATGAATATT
This sequence comes from Ceratosolen solmsi marchali, assembly GCF_000503995.2. Lineage (NCBI taxonomy): Eukaryota > Metazoa > Arthropoda > Insecta > Hymenoptera > Agaonidae > Ceratosolen > Ceratosolen solmsi. The sequence continues at coordinate 2,191,143 of NW_011948418.1, forward strand.
TCGTGGCTGTAATTAATTAAGGCTAATGTTAATGTATAAATAGATTAAGAGTAAGCTTTTGTGAATCGATTGCTTCGCAAATGTTTCACCATTGCCATTTAAGATTCTTCGATTATCGAAACGCCAATTAAACTCTTAAATTCAACTATTTTTACGCATAATAATAAATACTACCGTGTTAAGGCCAAATATTATTAATATATAGAGCAGCAATATTTATTGTAACTACTAGCGGGAACAAGCACCCAAATGAAATTACGTTAATTTGTTTATATAATAAGTAGGCTCGTGTGGCAGTTTGCGTATGCATTAGTGCACAAGTGCAATTGATCGTCGAAATCGGAGAATTAGCGAGTTTTAATCATTTAATCACCGAGGCAAAACATCGGAAAGCAATGAAAACTTCCGTATTTTTATGTCCGCGTACACATTATATTATTGAGCAATAAGTTCAAACCTAAGCGATACGATTATCGGCCGCTTAAACCCAATCTAAGACTATTAAAGACATTTAGTATTTTACATGTAAACGCTGTGTAAAAGGATCGAAGGGCAATTTGATTGTACGCGAGAGCGTAGTGGACACGCAAGGTAAGAAAGCTCGAGCTTTCTCAATCTCAATATTATCTTTACTATCTTCTCGATTGTGACATCATGCACATCGATTTCGATAAGAACGTATTGAATCGCTCCTTGTTATTCTCGTGTCTTGTATTCTTGTAATTTTACCGACATGTTGCATGCAATTAAGAAACACATGACTTCAAGCATTAAAGACAAATTTGGAAGTTACTTTCGAAGCAATTTTCCAAAATTCAATGGTAATTCGTTGAGTGTATCTGCAAAAATGTATGTATAAGCAACAATGCTATACATGCCTCGTACATGCCAGTAATGAGAGTGACAATGTAAGCTCTTACTGTGAATAAGATAAGTGCACTTTGCATAAGGCCGGATAGCAATGATAACAATGCATTTTTTCGATTATAATCATGAAAAATAATCATCAATATTTAGCGCGCGTTTGGATATTGGAGCCTTAAGAGGTCCGCGTCGATCAAAATACTCCAAGTGCATTCGGAATGCGCAAGTATCCGAGGGAGAAATGCAAATGCTTGCGTATGCAGATTTTTATAGGAGCGGCCAGCAATAGGTTCATGGTCGATAATTACGACACTTATTTCTTCTTATTAGCTTCTCTTCCATCTCGCTTCTTTCTAGTGGCTATCATACTTTACCTCGATCCTCCAACTGCCTCTTGTCTATCTGCCTCCAAGTAATTACACTCGATAACTCATTTTCCCTTGTGGCCATTCCGTCGACAACCGCGACTCGCACAAGGTTCAACAAGAAATATTCCCCTTTTTTCTTATATTTATAAATAAATATTTGAAAAAACGGAGGTCAAGATACTTTTTCCCAAGGGGTGTTTATTTATTTACATCTTAAAATACGAATTTTTGTTTAATTTTAAATACTTGTATGGATTTTTTGACCACTACTACGTTAGAGAGTCATATATTGTTTCATTGATATAATTTTGTTGTTGTTGTTGTTGTTGTTGTTGTTGTTGTTGTTGTGTTTTTTCGTATAACGGGCATTCACGAGAACACGATGGAAATTGGATAAAATATTGAATTTCATACACGTCTTCTGATTAATATGAAAAAAAAAAGTTTCATTCTATGAAACGATATAATACAAAATCTTTGGAAATTGTAAATATTGGTGCAATGAACTTGCGTTAGGGTTGGAAAAAAATGATATCTTATATCTTAAGCATATTTACGAGTTTTGAACGAGGAAAATAATTATTCTCGCAGTTATTTTAATATCGGCTTAATCATTTATTAGTTAGAATTATTGATGTGAATAGTGGCGGTTTAATACTAATGTTTTGTGTAGAAACGAAATAGTTTATAATTTTATTTGCATCGCTTCACTCGGCATTATTTGTATATATACCGTGTGCATCGACGAATAAATGTCGTACTTCGAGCAACGTTACGATAGCGTAATTCTAGTGAAATCAACGTCCATGTTCATTTATTTATTAATTTTTTCATATAATTTTTGCCCAATAATACGCATAATATAATGTTTATGATGCGCAGACGGAAGTATAAAAAATAATAATAATAAGAATGTTTAATTGAATAACATTAAATCACAATGGGGGCCCAGTTCATATATTAAATCGCTTAATTTAATTAACCTTTTAATATTTCACGAATTATCAGCGATAATTACTTTATTATAATTAGTGACGGGTTAACCTATTCGCAAAACTGAATATATGTAAATTAATTTTCTCCATTATTGCTCAATTGTAAATGGCTTAAAATTTTTTTATACTACCCGAGGAAACAGCATTAATCACGAATTCGTAATGCCCATTCTATATATTAATTAAATATACAAAATTATTCAGGCACAAATTGAAAATCACAATTTATATATTACACTTAAGATGTTCAATTAGCTTATAAAGTAGATAAATGCGAGCAATTTGCAACGTTTCTCATCGACTTTAAGAAAAATATATTTACACATTTCGATTAAATATATTGACATGTTGCTGAATTTATTTGCCGTTACGCAAGAATCTGTAACAATTGCACATTTCGTTACTACTGAAATATATACGCATAGGTAAACGTAAGTAAAAGCGCCAAGACATCGATAACCCATTAACGTCCTTAAAATGAAAGTTTATCACGTCAGCTTCTTGAAATTACTTCAACGTTCGTATAATAATAGTATAAAAAGTACAAGGCAATTCGCACTCAGTCGGAGCGAGTCGTCGCCACTCGTTTCTATGAAATATTCAACATGTTCTTAGAGGGAATATAAATTGCAAAGGCAGTCACGGGCATGGAAATTTCAAGAGGTATCGCCATAGTCTCTTAAAAATCAACAACAGATACATGTTTATCTCGTAGACAGGCGCTTGCCCTCCCCTCACCGCACTAATACGACTTATCCATACGTACTAAGAGTCGCTCGTGCAAAAGCGAGAGCATATTTTCACTCCATCGGAGTGGCGCCACCGCGTCACGTAACGACGCGGAAAAGCGACGATCGATGGGAGCAAGAAAAAGGCGCATAGGTGGAGGCGAGAACAGGGCGCTGACACACACGACGACGTATTCCATCTTTATCGTGGCTGCCCGTAATTAGAAGTTGCGTGTGTGTTGGTACGTGGCCCGAGACTTTAATTGAGGCATTGATTCGTAAGCGTCGGTTTCATGAAGCGCGATTAGCGCGGTGTTTTGCGATTTATAAGCTACGCACTTGTGTTGTTAATATCGACTCGCGCTCCTCCGATTGTCAACGGCTTTTTATTTTGAAGTAATAATCTCGCGCTCCCGACAACATGTCACTCGTCTTTATTTCCTTTCTCCCCTTTCATTTGCTAAACACGGGGATTCGACGTTGCTCGCTTACTTGATAAATGCGCTATTCCTTGGGAATTTGCGTAAATAAATATTTATTAATTATTACCTGTACACTCAATTGGTATGATGAATTCAATATGCCAGCTCCAGAAACCTCGAAATTATCATTGCAATCGTCCGGTTGGTGCTTATAACTGTGAGAACAATAAGTACGCTACTGCCGTTCACGAGGTATATAATGAGAGTAAATTGCGGCAAAACTGTATGTGCATGTTTTTTCCCCGTTTACATAGATTTTTATTGTCAAAGTTTTGTTTTTAGCGCAGAGTACTGAGTTTTTTTTTCTTTTTTTTTTTTTTTTTTTTACAAAACTAAGCATCGTAACGAAACAAATGACATTTGTTATATATGTATATAAAAGCTATATTTTAAGTAAAAACTTGTAAATTGGAAAAAAACAAAAAATAATTAAAAATATTTTAAAATGTAAATATATAAAGAGCAATCGTATATTCTTAGTTCATTACCTTCTATAAATTTATAATTTCAATCTTCTTCTATCAACTCAGTTTTATCCTAATAAATATTAGCTTCGACAATAGTTTCGAAATGAAAGTGCACTTTTATTCGGATATAATAGCACTGTGATACTTAAAGAGTTAAGACACGTCCAAGTATATCAAATGCCCCGAAAACTCGATCGAACGCTCGTGCAGGCAAAGACAAAAACTCATTTCCAAAATAAACAAAAATAAAATCTATCCCCTTGTAAGGAACGCAAGGAGAAAGCGGCAGAGTTTTCAAGAGGAGGACAAATCCATAAGCGTCATCGAAAGACAGAATATTTTCGTACCTACCGACCGTATACTTTAACAACGTGCATAACAAGCCCGAGACAATGTAATCGCACGCGCGAGTTTATCATTTATCGACAATCGCATAAATCAGAGGAGAGGCGCGACTTTTTCACGAACGAGGGATGCGCCGAGCGAGGCAAGTGCACGTGCGCTCGCGAAAAATACACGAGCGAACCTCTCACTCGCTCGCTATTACATAAAGAGCCCAATGTCGCCGCACGATTCATTGCCGGCGGTAAGATTATTTCTTTTTCTTGCACAACTTTCCAAATACTTCGACGCGAGATTGTGCACTTCTCGCGCGAGCGAGCGCTCATTGTCCTCTCCAATGGATTTTTTCACGATGCCAGGCGACGAGCTCCGTGATGAGTGGAGTCGCTCCTTACATTAGCAGCCAGCCAGACTTAATGTCGCTGCGAGAAAATTATAATTTCCATGCGTACCCAAGTCCTCGATTACTTTAGCACGAAAATTTATTCGGTTTCAAGACCTAAATGCACTCGACGTAGGTTCATTGACATGCGCTTGAGCACAAAGGACGAGACGAGGATTGTTCGTTTAGACATAATTATTTATAATATGCTTTCAAACTTTTATGAAATTTCGTAGTATGGCTTGGAGGATAAGTAACGCAAAGCATTTGTACAAAGTAGTTTTGATTCACAATTGCGAAAGATTTGTTGAAAGAACTGCATGCATTATCAACTTAAACTGCAAGATAGACAATATTTCGACATCGTTTCGATTTAACTTTTAATACAATATAGCCGATTATTTATTTACTTATAAATTCAAAATTGATCTTCGTCTTTCGATTAATTTCTTAGCCAGTAATCGATAATAAAAAAAAAAAAAAAATGATACTCCAAACTGTAAACTTCAGTGGATAACAAGAAATTCTCAATAATAAATATATATATCTTAAGATTTTAACTAATACTTCAATAAAAGGATTATCCAAAGTTTAATAATATCTTTATATACTTGAATATATTGTGTATATTACTTGAACATATATATATATATATATATATATATATATATATATATTATAGAATGCATATGAATGTATTCTCCAATGAAAAGTGCAGATGAACCATACGATTTAATAAAAGGATAAATAATCATTAATCAAGATCATATTCTACAAAGTCAACGGCAGATATTTTTAATGCATTCCATGATATACGAGTATTCATAAATACATTTGAGTTATTAATATTTTTTATTAATTCCTTACGACTAGTCATAATACTTCTTTGATCTACACAATTAATTTTTTTACTAGGTATTTGTTTCATTAATACTAGTGTCATTGATTGTAATTGTACGTCGCGTACGATAAATGTTCTTTTATTCTCAATTAATAATCCATTTTTATCAAATATTAACAATTTGTCAGCACAAAAATTATATTCTTCTTCTTAGACGCCACGAGCTCACGATATAAGATTTTATTTCGAACGCAATAACATAATATTTTATAAATAATAACAATTGCAGCTTACACCTCTTATTTTTCATAACTGTCTTTTACGTTTTCTAAGAAAACTTGAAAATACCGCGTGAACTGCTTATTATAAACAAAGCCCCAAAGCATTCAGGACATAAAATTAAACGCTTTAGTAATTGGCATTGCCAATATATATTTCATGTTTCGCCTCCATCTATAATCCACGTAGAGACGCTATGTAAGCGATCGAAACGTTCATGCGTACGCAACTTTACGTCTCGACGTGTCTGGTTTATCATATAATACTCTAGTATTAGACGAAAGAAAAAACAGCGAATAAATATACGAAAAATGAAGAAGAGGGATAGAGAAGGAGAGAGGAAATGAATGGCGGGAGACAGAGAGAGAGAGAGAGAGAGAGAGAGAGAGAGAGAGAGAGAGAGAGAGATATCCTTCTCTCCAAGCTGACTGACTGTTTTAGTATTTGCGCAAACGTCGAAGCCTAATATGGTCTCGGAAAGATCACCTTTGAGCCGCAGTGGATTTCGTAAATTACGATGTTTTCCTCCTCTCGTAATCTTTTCCAAAAGCTTCAACAGCCAATCTAAGGACATATCAAAAATAAATTTTATTTTTAAATATCATTTTGATTAAAAAACTGTTTCTTGTAAGCTATGGCTTTAAATTTTCCATTACAATATCTATGGGTAATTATAATTGTTCTAATAAATTGAAAACTTTTTTTATTTTTAAATATTTGTTTAAGTTATATAATTTTATAATTTATGATATATATATATATATATATATATATATAAGAATAACTTTTCAAACATTTTTTGTAAAAAGTTTTATTTTTGTTTTTAATTATCACATTCCTTTAAGCATAATAATATTAACAAATTTTAAAACGAAAAACATGCTTCGGTTTAATTTGTAAATCAACTTAAAAATAAAATGTATATGTCAATAAAATAATTGATAATTTAATTTTTATCGTCAAAAGAATACTAATACCAATTAATTAGACCATATAATTTGAGTAAATCATTGAATGTATAAATGAAAATATAGTTTTTACAGAACTATTTTATTCGGTAGGAGACATTGTATTAATTTCTGCAAATTTTTTCCCGATTATTGCATTAAAATATTCAACTATTTGTTTTAAATCTCAAGCACTATTAGATTTTCAAAAATCTTCACAATCTCTGAAAAAATAAATTGTGTTCATGTAAAATTTAATTACAGCGTTTGTCTTGGCTTGTCAAGCACACACAATCAGTCTTAACATTCTTATTTTCTTAAATGAAAATCTAAAACGAATGAAGAAATAGATGTGTCTTGACAAATTATATCTTTTTAAAAAATTATAAAAATGTTTATTTATTAAAGTCACATACGTAACTAAAACAGTTTAAAATAACAAAAATGGGCAAGTAATCATGTCAATTGTCGATGTTTCGTTTTTCAAATAAGAATTTTTCTTTAAATTGATTGAAAAGTGTTTATTGTAATAACACAAAATTATTTCAGTCATTTGCAGTTGAATTGTTGTAACTGTCTTTTTAATGAAAGAAAATAGCTGATGGAGAGAAAAACAAGATTTGAGACTGGATATTTGAATCGTTAACGATTGAATAACGGCAGGGCGCATAATATTAATTCAATTGTCTTTATCCCTTGCTAAGGTCTCATAAATTAAATATTGCATTTGTCTTTTATTTTCATCGAGCATTTAACACATACCTATTTTCGAATCATAATCAGCATTTATTTGAATTAATATATACTTTGTCTATGAGAATATATCATATGTCGCGAAGCATTTATATTACAATAGATTGTTAACTTTTCGAAAATATTATGTTTAAATTAAAAGATAAATATTTTATCTTATTAGTCGTGTATAACAAGTATTGCAAAACATAAAATTATACAATTGAATCTACGTAAACGTTATTACACAATTTCCTTTCATTAATCTATGTATTGAGTTCATATTCCTCTCAAATCAGTCGTTCCTAAGGATCACGTTCAAAGTAAATTTCTTTATGTCTTACTAAATCTAAAATTATCTAGGAAATCTTAAGTGAAAGTAGAGAACGTTTATAATATATTGTGGTTAAATTTTTAATATAAACAGTAACCTTTGAATATCATAATGATAGTTTATTTTTTAGACGGAATTTCTCTTTGGTAGATTGCAATAAAGTCCAATTTATATATAAATTTGTTTTAAAGTAATGAAAGATTCCATTATAAGAGATATAAGCACGTAAACATAGCTTTTCTATTTACTTCTTTGGTCGATGTGGACACGATGTTTGTCTAGACTGTGGTAAAAATATCCATACGGACCCAAAGAAAGGAAGATAAGCTGTCGTCGTTTTATCGCTATTGAGAGACGAAGTATACGAGATAGGAAACTGTTTTCTCCATTTCTTTACCTTATTTTGGCCTTTTCCGTATTATTATTATTATTATTATTATTATTATTATTATTATTATTATTATTATTATTATTATTATTATTATTATACACGGTATCCATACTTTAAAGAATCTTATAAATCACAAGAGAAATACATTTGAACGGTATTGATCAAGTAGATAATATAGAAGAATTAAAACGTAATTGAAAGAAAATTGATGAAACGTGAGAAAGATAAGTGATTGAATTAAGTGTATTAGACTGTAATATTGAATTATACAATTCTATAATTTTAACAATACTACAGATAGATGAAATATTAATTTATTTATTAACGAACAAATTTTACTTCAATGACTTTTATCTCAATTGAAACATATGGACAATCTTTGTTATACATTGTCTAAATTTTTCTTTAAATGGCGTCTTATCAATTTCTATTACTAAATCTCCACAAAGTTTATTTTCCAGTTTCTTTCGGTTCTTAATATAAAATACAACTAAGTAACTATAATTGTTTCTGTTTTTTTTGTTTTCATAATATATCATTTTTATACAATAGGTTTAATGAAATTGCTTATATTATCTGAATAAACATAAAATGAAAAAAAAGTTTTAATAGCCAATATTTTACATTGTTATGTAGAATGAAAATTATTAAAATACCTTTAAAATTGCTTTCGATATATGGAATAATATAAAATATGCGATGTTTTATATATTTCTTTTATAAATACCTAAGATTCAACTAGCAAATAGTTTTGTTTCTCATCCATGGAATATCGTATTTATTCATGCTTTATATTCTCTAATATATATATATATATATATATATATATATATATATATATATATATATATACAAATTACTTTATAAATTATAACAAATGCTTCAATCATGATAAAAATTTTGGTCATTGCATTTCTGAATATTCATATAAGAAATATTACACGATTGAAAATATTTCTTAAATAAATTAATTTATTAATATTTTGTATTATTTATTTTTATTACTAGTAAAATTGACGCTAAAATTTAAAAAGCGTCAATTCAATTGCAAATTGAAGGGGATATTGTTTTCTAAGCAACCAGAATCCAGAATTAAGTGTATGACTGTCGAAGAAAATTGAAATTTTTCTCTATGATGAAGCTTACCAAGTATCTCTTCTATTACCGCTTTTCTTCGATAATTTATAGTGTGGATTAATTAATGCTTTATAGTATCTGGACCTAAGAAGCAATAAAATGAAAGAAAATACTCTTCACGTAATCCTCGTTGAATTTCATTTCACAGTCTCTCTTCTATAAGATTATTTTTATTTTACTAAATTTTATAAAAATTATATAAATAACTGTAGGGCATTATAAACTTTCTGAGCACAATATTCATCTATTTGAGTAAATTCTCTTTCTATAATAATTAAATTATCAAACTTGTCAAATGACACAATTTTCTTTTATCTTTAAAGTAAATAAATCATTTTGAGGATTTTATGTGAAAATGTAGTTCATACAATTTCTTATACGCTAAATTTTTAAAAATTGAAAAAATATTTAAAATCTCTTATCTCATGATATTCATTGATGACTATAGATTTTAATTAATATTATGATATCGATATAATCGAAAATACTCAAATATTTATAATACGATAGCGATAATAAATATAATCATATTTTAAAATAATAAGATCAATTAGATTATGATAAATTATAATTAAATCATGATATTTATTCATAAAGAGGGTGTTAATTAATTTCTTCGATAATTGCTAATCTTTAATTATCAAATTATATATACTTAATATTTCGATATGGAATATTCGAAATACGCAGTATTTACTTTCTGATGTTAAATGTATTTTAAAATTAAATGATCGTATTATGTAGAAAAACTGACACAAAAACCTGAAACATGTTCTTTGCGAGTCATTTATCGAAGATGTGTTTCGCGGTACAAGAACAAATTACGGTAACAAATGCCTGTACATAAAAAAATTTGTTAAATACAATTCTGAATTAACGAATATTCGGTTTGTCAGATGAATAAATAAATTAAATGTATTTTAATAAATAAGATGTAAATTAAAACATAAAGCTTATTTTCTTAGTGGATGTGTACAACTTTTTATTTTTAAATAACTTTTTATTAATAAAGTATAAAACGCGTGTAAATATATTTTACATGATAAATTGCATAAAGATTTTTATATTTTTATAAAATAATAATATATGTAAATACAATGATTGATGTAAAATAGTTTTTTAGACCAGAATATTTAAGATTTTAATATTATAATTGATTAAAATATCAGATTTAATGTAACAAAGATAATTGATGTATTTTAAAAGAATATAAAGTCGAAAAATAAAGGGTAAAAACATTTTGTTTAATAATTAGATAATTATTGGTAAAATGTAAAAATATAATAGAAAGAGTCGTTAATGGGATAGGATATTTATCTTTTGTAATTCTATATTAACGAAAGAAAAGAAATTTATCTCACACATACTTTTGACTATTGACATCTGAAGTATTCTTCAATAACGCAATAAATGACTAAATTTTTCTAAAAAATGACAAATTGTTTGCATTTATAACTGTTTCCTACCTGTATAATTCTAAAATAATATTATACTACGGTCATATGAATCGTATAAATGAAAAATATTAATCATAAAAACTTCGATAAAAAAAAATTATAGTTTTAAAGTTTAAAAATTATATATCCAACCATTTTTCCTTATACCAAAAGTCTATTATAAAGAAGCCTAAGGCGGATGAGTCATTTGCTATTATTTAATATAATACATACCTAATGTATAAGAATATAATATATTAAATAATATTATGAAATACTGATAATTTTATAAATCTTACGTATAAGTTTAATAATTTAAATATATAAGTTAAAGTTATAGAAAGTGTTTATATCCTGTTTTACATATTCATAAATAAGTTAGTGGATTATTTTTAACGTAACATATTGTTAAAATTAGACGTTCTTACGTGGGTGGTTAATTAATTGTTTAATTTTTAAAAGTTTTATCTAAGAAATTCATTAACGATAAACTTTAATTATCTAGTGTGAAATTAATTAATATTCTTCCGACTAGCAAATGTTATATTAATACGTCATATATTGAAAGTACTGATTGTAAGATCATTCGTGAATACATCATCGCCACTTACAGTTGACAATATTTATTTACACAATTTTAAACACTGTTTATCATCATTATACATATTTTGTTAGTTGTACTATAATTATATTTATACTGACTGTAACCTCTTTAAAAATGGTCTGAGCACTGCATAACAACACTGAAAGAGAAACACTGGCGCCTGACTCTCAGACACCGTCAGTTCATCAAACTGATTCTCGAGACAGCAGTCGTCGTCTTATCTTCTTTTGTGACGTTTAACTTACTTTTCTGCACTTTGCAGCACAATAATACACGAACGTTACAATGACAAACGCATTAAAAGGAAAGGAAGTAAATATAAATTTGAAATTATTTTAAATTAAATTAAACTTTAAATTATTGTAAACATTATGATTATATGATATTTAGCGTAGATGTAGCTAGTTTTTTTGTTGTTGTTATTGTTTATCTTTCGAGATCACAAATACACGCTCGCGCGCACACACACACACACACACCTATTTATTTCACAATATATATTTATTTATTTATTCATACGTATACAGATACGTGTGAACATATAATTTATAGTATTTAATATATTTTGCTATTATACTGTCTCTTAATATTTTTTTGTGCTATTCAATTCTCATTTGTAATATTAAGTGATTATTCCGTTCACTCTATTTGTACATTATTCAGTTGATTTTAAACATTAAATATCGATTATATTTAATATAATGAAAAAATAAGGAATATATCAATTGCCATTGGAATGTGAATTAATATAAAACATATAGGATATTCGATGGAGGTTAATAATTATTTATAGTGCGTTTATAAGTATGTCGGAATATATTCACGCGCGGTGTTAATAAATATTTGAGGGATAAATATCGAGTCATTTATAATAAAAGTTGAAGCTAGAAGGTTTTAAGTTCACTTGAAATCAAATCATCCACGAGTTCTGCTATTTCAGAACTGTTAAATACGCAATTTAAAGTCCCATTTGAATATTAATGCATCCGACTGTAGATAGATATTGTAATTTAAATAATTATAAAAACAATGATAGCTAACGCGTTAAGTACGCGCGTTAATGCAGCCGTGGAGAAAGATGTAAAGAGAAGAAAAAATATATAAAATATGGGAGAAGGATTTTTCAGGGACTTGCGACGTAGGCAGAGCCGGTATACGTGGGCAGTCTGTCATTTCTTTTCATGGAGTGAGCAAACGACGCACGCCACGGCGCACGTATACATATGCATGGGAGAGTCAGGTCTTTGTCCTCCTTTATTCTACTACTGGCGAAATTAAAGCCTTTTCGCGAAAACATAATGGAGCTGCGAATAAGTGATAGAGAATGGGAGCAAGGAACTAACTTGCGCATTACACTCGCTCCTAACCGTAAAATAAATATTATTTCATTCTCAGTTATCACTTATTTCATGTGGGATTACTTATCTTCCCATTTCAGCCATTGATATACAATTAATCCTTTCTTTATTAATTCCAATAGTTTACAAATGAATGTGCAAACGCATTTGCAGCTTAATTTTTCCTTTTTCGTGTTGACATTAAATTTCTATTCTCGTACAAAGGCTCTTTAAGCACGGGATCTTTCATTATCGAGCTTTCCTTAACTTTATTCCACTACCATTTATTAATTTTCCGATTTGTCTTCGCGTTTTATTATGAGTCTCTATTCGACACTGACGTTATTTGAATAACATCCTTCAAAATGCAATTCAAGCCATATTTTTTATATTTATACAGAATTTTAAATGTAATATTTTTGTCGTAGTATCTTTTAAAATTGGTATGAATAATGAAAGATTACGTTCATTACGAAGAATATAATATTTGTATATTAAAGTAAACGTAGCATTAAAATTAATCGTTAATTTTTTAATAAATATGAAAAGAATTTTCTGTTCAATTTTTCAAATCTGAGAAATTGTGGAAGAAAGCCCATAAAAATACAAGGATATTTTATGTTTTTAAATAAGACTAAATTAAAATAATAATTATTATTATTATTCAAAATATTTCTCATTTGCATTAAACTTATACTTTATATATGAGATTTCTGAAATCTATATATCTCTATTATAAAACGCTGTAATGTACGACTTAGTTATCTGTTTTTAATTTTAATCTTGTCTTAATCTTAGTGTAAAAATCTTTACGAATAATAAAATATTATATTATTCGACTTAGAAACTAATCACGGATTCATTTGAATGATTTTAAAATATCAATCATATTTTTTCAGATTTAAGTTTAAACGGTTGAAATATTGAAAAACGAATATTCATAAGATTTTACACATACGTACACAAATATTTATATTAATAATTGTTATTTTTTAATTTGTCGCAGGTAGGAACTCCTTGATATCTATGCATTATTACGTAATTTTAAACACATAATTAATTGGTATGATGTTTGATTTATATATATATATATATATATATATGTGTGTGTGTGTGTGTGTGTGTGTGTGTGTGTGTGTGTGTGTGTGCGCGTGCGCGCGCGTGTGTGTGTGAGTGTGCGTTCGTGTGCGTGTGTGTGTGTATTGTAGCGGTAGTAGTTGTTTTCCTTTTTATTATATTGTTCATTGTAATTAACGATTAGGCTCGAATATCCTTAGTTATGCGCGATATAATGGCTTACAGTTTATAAATTACCAATCACTACCTAATTTTGTTCTTGAAATTAATTTAAAAGTTATTTTATATACATCTATAAAGACCAATTTGTCACGTTGCGTAATTACGTAAGATAATAAGGGTTAACGTATTTCTAAATGTATATAAAGTAAAATGACTGATAATGTCGGCTTATGTAAGAATTTGTGTAGCAATTAAGAAAAATAGATGCTCCGCAATCAAATGATTCTTATAATATAATGAAATTGCTCTTAGTCGACAATGCGCGTGAGCACGCAAGCACGTTTATTTATATTGTTTAAGCGAGCATTGATTGCTATTCGTTTAAAGTCAAAAGTCCGGTTCTCGCGTGTGCCTACTTGCAAAATGTCAATTTATTCCAGAAACGGCGCAAAGACAAGCCCAACCGCGTACCACCACCCACCATTCGACGCGGCCAAGCAAACTCGAGCTTCATACGTCGTGCCAAATCCCAACGGCCTTTCCAGGAAAGAGACGGCGAGCGTCCATAATTTTCTCGGCGCTCGCGACGCAATCGATGCCATACCGCCCATGCTGCTTTTGCGTCTCAGCTCGTGACCCGGTGGCACATTTAGCCAAGAGGGAAAAAAAGCCGAGTACTTTATCGCGGAATAATGACCGTTCGTAATATCGAGCTTAAACGATGAATCTTCTTCTACTGCGCACCTCGGACGTATTTGAAACTGAGTCGATCGCGCACGTCGATTGTGCACTCGCCTGCCTGGTGCGCTTCATCCGCTCGCTCGAATGCCGTGCGCGCGCGAGGAAGACGAATAAGGCATAGGCATGGTTGAGACTGTTGTTGCGCTATAGATTTCTCAATGAAGGAGGAAGGCGGCCTGTCTGTCGGCCGGACTCTCGAGATCCTCGGCTGCATTATTAAAACGGGATGCGCGTACGTCCGTCCGTCAAGTTTGAGAGGACATTGTGTCGCTGGGAGCTGTCGATTGCAAGAAGTGCACAAGGGGCTTCTTTCTTATTAGCACTTCGTCGGTTAAATTGAGTGCAGTTGTGCTTCAATCAGCCAAGTTAAAATCTACAATTGACTGCCATTGTATAGTTTTATGGTCTCCCCGGTGGACGTGAGCGTCCAGATTATTGAGGTATGAATGAGAGGTAAAGGACGCGCTGTCGTCGAGTGGCCTGCAACCAAGTGCTTATTGTCTTCTTCCTCGCATGTTGTTACTTAGAAAAAGTTTGGCAGTCCGTTTTAATTATTTGCCTTGGAATATTACGATTGTCAGGAGAAAGGAAGTCGAGCTTTTATAAGTGATTGTGTCGCAGTGTCGTTGCGTTAAAATTCGAATATGCGCCGAGTGATTTGATCGGAGCATGTTACGATGCTCAACCGCGGCGCTTTTGCGATCGCTCGAGTTCACGATTTATCCACGGCTGTCAATATATAAAATTTTCATGAATTTTCATTGTCATCAATAGCTTAATATACATATTTACACATATATTTCATTTCTACGTTAAATAATTCGGCTCCAATTTATTGATTTATTTTACTGTTCTTAATGATAATTTCATGGCAAATGAAAAATTGAGGCCAATGTGAAATATAATAATAATAAGAAAATAAAAAAAAAAAAGAAAAAAGAAAAAAGTATGTTACCTCGACTGTGTTACGAGAACATTGAATTATCGATAAAACTTTTAAAATTCAACGGCACGTAGCAATCTATACATATAGATACACATCTATACACATAGATACGATGCAGTGGAAGTTTTAAAAATTTCCTTAACTTCTTCTTCCTAATGATTTCCTAATAATGTAAAATTAGAATAAGTTCATTTAATTAATTTACAAATAAATAATTATTTGTATAATGAAGTCACTACTCGCGTTTTTATTTGCATTTATCATAATGTAGTTAAAATACGATTAAAAAATTTTAATTTTATTTATCGGATTACGAAGATGATTTAATCACTTTCAAATATTTTTTCAAACTATTTAACTGAGAATTGCTTAAACTTTGCTTTTACATTAACTAAGAATTAAGTTTTTTTATGTATTTCGTCTTTAGTCTTCGTACTTAATCTTTAGTACTTTAGTCTTCTTGGCGAGTAGGATGTATGTATCGTGAAGGGAAAATCGTTCGTGTCAACATCGATTGGTGCGGACATAATGTTTGGAATTAGCAATTTTATACAACACAATATTATAAAACGTAACTACTATCATACCCAGTTCCAATTACGACTAAATTAGTAATACATTTCGTTATTACTGACTTTTTCTTTTTTTTCAATATTAAATCGTCATTTTCTAGTCATGTCATTATTAAATTCAAAATATTTTGTCGAGTGAAATAAAATTTATTGTCATTCAAATTATATTAAAAATAAGTTTGTCATGATATTTTACTCGATTTACATATATTTTTTCATAAATTTTGTGAGAATATCATCTCAATTTATAGCACACGATGTATATGTACATATGTGGTACTATAAGAATATCAATTATATTTGAAAATGAATTAATCTTAAAACGGCTAGTGTTTATAATTACCTAGATCCCTCGCGATTATGCGAAATTTAAACTAATAATAAAGCAATAATAAATAATAAATAAATGAAACAAATTTTAAATAATAAATAATAAAGATTGTATTTTATTATTTTTAAGTATACTTCATTTACGGTTTTAATCGTCTTTGAGTAATAATAAGAGGCGCGATAAATTTCCTTGGTAGTTTTTGTTTCAATATTGCCACATATCTCTTGATTTTTCTTTTATGGAAAGTCGTGTCTCTAACCGGTGTTGCTATTAATATCGGTGATACATTCCCTGTCATTTGTAAATTTTACGTTAATATTACAAGTAGTACACATGCACAATCACGTTACTCTCATCTATGAGATAAATAATTTCATATTTTTGATCCTAAACAATAATAATTCCCATGGCTTTATCTATCTTCAAGAGAACGAGCAGTTGTAGTAAAAACGTCGCTCTTTACCATTCCCAATCATGCCAACGAACTCTAGCGTGAAAAATTCTAAGTTCGCCACGCTGGTCCAATCTACACCGATACCAATGACCTCATTCAACCGGTAATCATTAAAAAAACAAAACAATAAACACGCAAAGCACATTGATCTAGCCTGCTCGATACTCAAGTAGCTAAAGTAATAAACAAAACAAAACAAAGAATGAAAGAATGAACGAAAGAAAGAACGAAAGAAAGAAAGACCAAAGAAAAACAAAAACGAGCAAGCGACGACTCGATTTGCACGAATGCCAAAGCAAACAATCAGGTGTCATGGAATGGGCCGTTGTCGTGTGACGTGGCGCTTGATCGCATGTACTCGCGTATCCTTTGTAAATATGACGAGGTGGAATATGCGCGACGATGGTATAAGTGCATATGCATGTGATCCTTTAGTTTTTGTTTGGATCGTGGCTTCGTATACGAATAGTCATCGCGTTAAGCTCGCGCTTTTAGTTGCAATAAACATTGACTTTGTCAAGCGCTCCGTTTTTATTTAAAACTTCCTCGCGTTGTTTGCTTATATAGAGTATTTAAATTATAAATATAGTAAACATTGTTTTCCATTATTCGAGCCGGGCAATGCGCGTTTAACTATTCAACAATTTTCGCTCATATAAACGTGCATATTAATTAATTATTCAGTCAGTTTATATGTTCCATTGGAATAATTAGCCAATTAAAAATTATACAAATAAATAGTTTAAATTCGATATTGGTGCGCTGAAAATACATTTAAAAAGTATATTTAAAAAGACCAGCTATTTCAAATTACTGATAAAAATGTATTAAAAATCAACTTGCTAAAACCGTTCGTTCTTGTTTATTCTTAAAACATCATCTTTGTATAGTTAAATCGCGAAAAATCTTGATGTTAATATCTTATTCCCTTCATTCTTATCTTACTCCCCCAATTCAAATCTAAATCTCAATAATTGAATCGACATCTAAATATGTTTAAATATAATTTAGAGAAAAATTTGGCGAACGCGAGAAAATTGTTTTCAATAAAAGTACGATTTTCTCGATAGGATGTTACCCCAAGTGAAAGGCTATAAAATGGCGTATTAATCGATAAATTGAGCTAATCCTTGACTCACCGGTGACAATTGCCGAGTATGACTTCCGATTAGTGGCCGACAAACTCTCGGTGATGATTCATAAGATTCTTTACTGCGATCAAAATGTGTTGTCTCGAGCTTCTTTGTGCTCGTTTGTACACCTTAATGCGCAGACGCGGAAAACTGAAACAGAAAAATATGTCCAGACAGAATGATTCTGTAAGATACTTTGTCGTGAAATAGATAAAGTCTGGTGACGTCAGCATTTTAAGAATGAGACTATCCAAGACAATGTTAAGTGGACAATGAGATTTTCATTGTTATCCATCTCTTTTATCTAAGTTGTAATTTCTGTTTATTTAAACTAATTATGCTAATAGAATGCAACAGTAATATAGCTCTCCGTCGTAGTTATAATTAATTTACAAATGTTTAAGAATATTTTAAACAAACATATCAACACTATAAAAATATATTTCATAATATAAAATGAACTATAAAATATATATTTCATTTGTATTTTAGTGCAATTTTTATGAAATTGTTGGAGTAAACAGATAAAATGCACGATGATTGGACTCAATTACTTTAAAAAAATATTTTTACCGGCAATACTGTAAATGGTATCGAAAACATTATTTTATAGTATGGAGGTTCCTTGTAAAAAAAAGTGAATATATATCTACATTTAACAAATGTTTTGAATTATAATTGATAATTATCATCATTTTAGCTTACATATCTCGAGGCTTTTCGTTTCAGATAACCTTTTATTTCATATAACAGAACTACGTACAATAATAAATATTTTAAATAATCCGAAAATAGCTTATAAAATAATCACAGTTAATTAAAATTATTAATAAGATTTAAATTGCGAAATTAATTTAGACATTCATTATGAAAAAAAGATTACGCAATAAAACCAGTAAGGTATTATTTCAAAAGATTTAGACTGTTTCTTATTCGCATGGCATTGTATGATTAATTTATAGTTGATAATCACTATACTTTTAAACTCAATGCTTTTAATTTAGTCTGAAAACTTGAACGAGTAAATAAAAAAAAAATACTTATTTGTCTTTTAAAGCTGGGCCTTTTTTTTTTATAAACGTTGTAATGAAACTTTTCCCTTCACAAGGCTTTAACTACTGCACGATTTAATTGTTATTAATTAATATATGTGTAATTCATGACATAATAGTTAAAGAATGAAATAGTCAAACCTTATATTTAATTTCTTATATATTCATATTTATATAGTCATTTCATCATTAAATGTGATTTGTTTTTTATTATAATTTTAAAAATATCAAGATTGGGATCATTGGTATTCATTGGTGTATTGTATAAAGCATTATAGTCTTGTTCTTTAATTTTCTTTAAATTTGGCTCGGTGGTGGTGATGAGGATTTTAAATACAAGGAACAAAGTAAATGAAAAAAGCTGATTTTTTCAAAATAAAAATATCTAGACGATGTAAACGAGAATCAAGTTATTGTGATTAATAAAAAAAATAGAGTACAAGCCGTGTGTATACAAAGTGTTTGAACTGAAAATAAGAAAAGATAATTAAGGAATAAGAAGAGAGCTAGAGAGCTAGAGAGCTAGAGAGAGAGAGAGAGAGAGAGAGAGAGAGGGGGGGGGGGGTTAATTTTATTTTTATGTTTAATTTTTTAAAATCGTTCCTGAATGTCTTATTATTTTCTGGAGGACGACTCATTCGTTGAGATTTAGTCTGGTTTTAGTCATTGACTCGAGAAAATCACCAAACAATGTACTCCTTTCTTAGTTCCAATATCGTACTTTAAAAAGCTTCAATTATATTTTCGAGCAATAGGGGATAGTTATTTGTAAATAATAATTGAAAATTTTCTTAACACAAGGATGCTTAATAATACGTCAGTCGTATTATGTAAAATATTATAATTTTTATATTTCAAGAAATTGACTGTATTGAGCGTATTCGTAATAATTGGAAGTATGATTACACATTCTTAAAATAAATTTAATGTTGGAAGTTATTATAAATTAATTAGTATAAATTATTATAAATTATTATAGAACTTAAAAGAAAATTGTTTAAGTAGAATATCATTATAATAAGCAAAAAGCATTGTGTCTTTGAAAATAAATAATGCACCAATAAAGATTCTAATAAATGTTTATGAATTTCATTCAAATTTACTACTTTCACTATCAATACTATAAATATGAATGATAAATGTAAAGTTAGAATGATGAAGTTTTTGTTTTCTATACTTAGTAGATAAATCCATAAAATACTCAATATTATTTCATAAAAATCTTATTGCATGTAATATAAAACATGCGCCTCTTGAATTTATTACTATTGTTTTTAACAAATTTATACAAATAATTAGCTGCCGTCCGACATGAAAATTAATTATTGACTCAATAATATTTTTTTCGTAAGCAATTCTGTACATAATATATAATGGCTTCTTTAAGGTAAATTGCGTCTCCAATATTCATAAGACGATAGTTGCTTGAAGTTTTTGAAATGCTTGTACGTAAATATATTTAATTTAACTATTAATTTCCATAGAATAGTTGAAATAATGTCTTCACACTTTCTCTATAAAAATATAATAAACAACAAATTTTAATTTAAAAATAAATATTTCAAATTATTAATATTTATATTTTGTTATGTACAATTATACATATTCATAGCTATTTAAAAGTATATTTAAAATTTTCATTTCACAGCCATCACTAGCATAAGTCTACATTCATAATTAAATCTTAAGAAATATTTAAAATTATTGTAAAACTTGATGACTCCAGCGTATTAGGTTTATTTAAAGTAACGGGAAAGCTTTAAATTTTGCAAGAATTTCAAACGAAACCTTTAAAGACTGGAATCGAACGATAATGCTTTAGCAAAACATATTTCGCTAATCAGTTAATAAACAGGGAATAAATTTTTTGAATCCTCTCAACCGTAATGCAATCAACTTCGATTAATCCCATTCCACTCTCGATTCATCCCTCGATGTTCCATTGTTGTTCAGTTGTTGCTGCTACTCGTTTTAATAACGCCCCTTCCAATCAATTGCCAACGCACAAAGCCGCGCAGAATCCAGAAGGACCAAAGTACATATGTGACAGGCAGATCAGCCATCGTCCCCCGCCCAATCTCCCGAATGCGTTTGCGAACACAAAACGGGCGTCTGAAAGTCTCCCTAACAAAGAGTCTGTGCATCGTTTTGCAAGTGTGTAACTTACGGAAACTTACCAATGGCAGAAGGTACGGGGATGGAGGAGGAGGAGCGGTAGATGGAGAAGGCAGAAGCGCTTGGAAACTCAGCTTTTTCTTTCCTTATCGATCATCCGTCCTATCGTGGATGGCGTATATTATTATGTGCTTTTCTACTTTGGTGTCGGCTCTTACCCGTGGGCGTTTTCCTTACTCGCCCAGGCTTAATTATAAGATGCTAGATTATTTCTGCATAATTATCAATGTTTATGCGAGCATGCTTTTCGTTCATGGAACGAGCAAATACAAAAGAAAATTTAAATACATTGAAATTATTTGAATTTTAATTCGGTTGGCGTGCCATAATTACATGATTAATAATTGATAATAATGGCTATTTTGAATTGGCGATAAGCATAACTTTTGATTTTTCATCATTATATTAATATAAATGAATCATCAACACATTTATCTACACAACAAATACACCATAATCAAACTTCTACATTGCGTATATTTGCAAGACTACGCGTTGCCAATAGACTACATCATGAAATACATTTTTAAACTATAAATCAGTGTGTCGCATGAATAATATGTCAGGCATAATAATTTATCGAAGCCAATTCGTATTAAATTGATAGAAGGAGATACGAGTAATAATAGCACTATTATATTAACAAAATCTAGTACTCGGCCCTTACCTTTTGTATGCTCCGAGC
This sequence comes from Ceratosolen solmsi marchali, assembly GCF_000503995.2. NCBI lineage: Eukaryota > Metazoa > Arthropoda > Insecta > Hymenoptera > Agaonidae > Ceratosolen > Ceratosolen solmsi. The sequence continues at coordinate 2,213,137 of NW_011948418.1, forward strand.
TAAAGCTTTGGAAGAGTCACTGCGATAATATTGCACAAAAATTATCAAAACAAAATAAAATTACTTGCCATTGCTTTACAATTGCATAAAAATTTGTTGCAACCAAAAATCATTTCTTTCCATAATATAGATTTTTATTATTCATTTCCTCACTAACTAATATAAATATAAAATTATGGAATATTTAGTGGAACAATTGAATAATTTTTTTATTTAAATCTATAAATAATAGTAAATCTTATGAATTTATTGAATTTAATTATATGTATTAATTAGAATTATTTATCTTCGGGCTGAAAAGTGCGATTAATGTTACACTTGAAAAAAAAAGTTTTGTTCAAATATTGCCAAAGTATATTAATTGGTTAATATTATTAAATTATTAAAATACTGCAAAAACTAAAGCATTCAATCAGAATGACTAGTGATTTAAAAAGCCTTTACTTTCTACATTTGATTATCAGGACATAAAAGTAATTTTCCATACAACCCCATCGTAGTCGTATATTCCAATATTAACTCCAGAACGAATTCGGAACCCTCCTATTTTCTCTAGTTATTGTCATATCAATTCATCCATTCCACGAGTACGAAAAGGTCGTTTACCGCATTAAATCTCATTTTAACAAAAAATTATCGAAGAAAACTCCATGCATCTGTATATTAAGCTATACACGAATGCTAACAGATTGATGGCGAATATAAATTTGAAATAACTTTAGACTAAGTGAAAATTAAACCATTTAGTTTCTTACGTTCAAGGCAAAAATTGTTCTATTAATATACAGTCTTTTCAGTTTAAAATCTTTATTTAAAAATGTTTATTTTTTTTATTTTACGACGTAATGTTAAAAAAAAAAAAAAAAATTTGTAAATGATAATAAAAGTGAACATTATCTGTAATGATAAAAATACATTGACTCATAGAAATTCTCTATTATATTTAATCAAAAACTGCATCGAGTATAATATATATATATATATTTTTTTTTTTTTTTTTTTTTTTTTTTTTTTTTTTTTTTTTTTTTTTTTGAACCCCTATATCCGAAGTATTTACAATTTGTATCTATAGGAGAATGAAAGAAAGAAGGAAGGATATTAATTTCTTTTCCTTAGAGCTCTATATATCTAGTTTTATACGGGGGACTTTTTTTTTAACATCACAGCTTTTGATTCTGATAGATTTATTTTTTATTATGTTGCCTTACGCTGACTGACTTCTTCAGTTTCATTTTAAGAGTCGTGATGAGTAGTATTGTGTTGTATTGATTTTTACTATGATAGAATGTGCAGTTTGTAGGATAAACACATTCTTGCTTCGTATACAATTCATAAAGGAAAATATGTTAATTAATTGACATTGTATGAAAAATAAAGTAATTACAGTTTAAGGAAATTGTTATGATAAATATATAACAGATATTAATGTCAATAATATTTATGGAAAATTATATATTGAAGTGCAAATTTATAATTAGAAATTTACAAATGGAAAATCTTAATATATATTGTTTATCACCGATATTGTGTGATAAAATTATTAAATATTATATAAAATATAAATATTTTAATGATATGCTAGCTACCAAACTACAAATGCACATTTTAACATTATACATAAAACTTATATTTTCTATTCTTAATAATATACTTGGCGGTAATTTTTATATGCTTGGTAATGTGCAAGAGTCCAATGACTATTATTATTATATAAAATATTCTTTACTGTACAAAGGAAATTAGTGTATTTGTTGGGCTTTATACAATTTTTATCTACCTATCAAATAATTACAATTTTCTGTTTAATTAATCGAAATTTCAATTTTTTAAATACGATTTAAAAGACGACTGTTACAATTATTATAAGACCATTAATATTATTTTATATATTATTACCCATTGACAAATAAATTCAACGCGATCTCTTCATTCTGCCTTTCTTCCATATTTTCAGTAATACTTCTATTATTAGAAAGACGCGATCCACGAATCCATATGTACACTCGGAGGTTCGTGTATATGGCTGCATCGGTGTGATACTTTTCCAAGCATGTGTAGGGACGATTTGGGGTGCGTGTACGTATACGTATGCGTGGGTTTAATATGTATAATATGGCCGAATTTATGAAAGTGTTCAAAGAGTCACAACATTGCATTATTCAAAGAGTATACGTGTTTCGTTTTTACGATTAAATTATTTATTATTCAAATATATATCAAATATTATTTGCATAAATAAAGTATATCAAAATTCTCAAGTTTTAATAAATATCCGACACAATAAACAATCGGTATGATAGATAGTACAATATAATTTAATGATTTAATCCAATTGTCTTTCTTCTTTATTCGCTTGCTTATTTATTAAATAAAACGATGCTGAAACAGAGAATTTCTTAAATATTACTTTGAATTCACATTTAGAATTACATCATTATACATTAACTATATATATATATATATATATATATATTAAGAAATAATTATACATAAATGATGTATATAATAACAAAAAATTCACAATAAATCCTTGTCTTTATTTAAAATCAGTATTGAAAATTGGGTTGTACTATAATTAAAAATTTCTCCACCGCTTACCAAAAGAGTTCGTTACACAACACAGAAATAAACATTTAGGTACGTATGGAAACCAAGTGCTGTCTAGGAATAAAAACCGTTAAGAAGCATTTTATTACCAAAATAATGACCAACAGACGCAACCGTTACAAGGAAAACGAATAACGATAAAAAATGAACAAGGTTGCATCTTCTAACATATGTCCTTGATTACGGACAAGAAATTGGCAATTGAGTATTTTTTTTTTTTTGTTTTATTTTTCATTCTATGCGCAGTCAATGAAATATTTAATAAGATCTTTCTGGAAACAGGTTGATTATAGATTGCAAACGAAATGATTATCGGTATATCGAATGCTACCGCCTATTCGTCGTCCGCTTGCATTATAATTTTTATGCTCCGTAACCGGAACTAATTCCTTAACTAGTTTGACGATTGAATTATTGAGTTGATTTGCAGTCACATAAAAATATAAATTATTAAGAATGACTACTTATGAAATGAAATATGATTATTATTGCAAAGATCATTTGCAAATTATTACATTGTAGTTGAGCATTCCGATGATGTGCATAAGTTCTTCTAAATTTGCTTATATATATAAAAATTGTCTACATATATAGTTTTATAATTTATTTTCTTTATATTTTATATTTGAACAATTTTATATTACGAATAAAAATACAATATAAAATATGTTATTGCTACTGTATTTATTAATTTATTATATAGACATGTTTAGAAATACAATGTAAGCATATATTCATAAATTATACTTATAAAATGTTATATTACACTATTTCATTTATTTTGAAGATTGTTTAATGAAAATGAAAATTGAAATAAAAAATTGTTAAAGAAACGAGATGTTCGGTTGCGGTTGTGTATTTTCTCAATGTAACGTTTAATTGATTCTTTTCAATATAATGATAAATATTTCAAGATTGCATGATTTTAAAGTACATTCGAGACTATCATTGAGTGTAATATTTAATTTGATAATTATGAAAATACTTTATACTTTGAAATAATTTCAACTACATTTTATTCAATGTTTTAAGTGGTTTTTAATTTTTTTTCATCACCTTAATTCAAAATATTGCCTATAGATGTCACAGAAGTCATATTATATCGAAGAAAACTGGAAATAAATTTTTAGAACAGAAGAATCTGCTCTCGAAATTTATATACAAAGTTTATCGTTATTTATATGAAAATATTGAATAAATAATGAAAGTAAATGCGTGTTTTTTTTTTTTTTTTTCCAATACATAATAAATAAACCGCTAAATAATTATAATAGTAGTAAAAACATTTCAAGACATTTGTTGGATATTTATTAGTATTATTCAAATATTTGGAAACTGAATATTTTATTAGAAATCTCTTAGAATTAGTATTGATTGATGAAATATAGAATTGTCGATAATTTTACGGTGTTATGGACAGTAACGAAATTCGCATCTTTAAAATTAAAATTAATAATAAACTAAGAAAATTTGTTAGAAGAATATCTAGCCATTCTTAGTATGATTTAATATTGTTGTATAAATTAACTTTCACTTCCCCATACGTAATATTTGATATTTTCATACACTTACATTAAAATACGCATATGCATTTGAAGAATTTTTTTTTTATTTGCCTGTAACCGAGCATTGCCTGGATCGACATTTCATATCATATGATAATGAGCAAGAAATATATGTATTACTTTTCCTTCTTGAACTACTTGCAGTTCGCTAAGTTCACGTAATAAATGGATTCTGATATTTCTTTCAACGCATTCAAATGAGGCAAACTAATCATTTTCTTCGAGCAAATTTGTAATAAAATGTAATTCAGTTAACGTAATTAATCAAACAAAGAATAAAGACAAATTTTCTGTGAGTGCATGAGTTTCATCACAAGTGCCGATCGAATTGATTGTGTTATCAAATATTCATCGAAGTTCAGAATGACTCACAACGATCACAATGTGAATCGCATCGTTGATCACGACTGAACAACCCAACGCCTACTTGCCCAACACAGTATCAAATTAATTATTCGTTACCGCACGCATTGCAATTAAATCATCTCGCACTCTTTATTAGTCTGCTAATGGTAAATCAAAATTTCATCGATGCATGGCGTGAGATTACATGCAATCTTTGACTAATTAAGATTGGCCGCACTATTCACAACATCATTTATAAGAATATTACGAAATTATTTTCCCATATAAGAGCTTGCAATGGTAAACTTTAATATGCTTCGTAATGTATTAAAAAAAGGAAAAAAGTCTTGAAAATAGAGAAACAATGTCTTTATTCATTGTTAAAACGTGACGAATATTTAGAATCTTTTAAATGTAAATAATAGTAATTAATATTGTCAGAATAAAATTCTACTCGATCATCAGCCTTACAATATAAAATTATCATTATATTATGTCAGAGTTATTGTTATATTATTTGTTTAAAGCTTGAAAATATAAACTAGAATTAATGAACGGTAGTTCAGTTTTTGCATGGAAAATGATCATTTTTCATATATCGTGAAGCGAGAAAGCCGGTGTAAAGAAATGTAGTTGACGAAAGAGAAATTTACTTGGAGAAATATGATACCTTACATTTAAAAATAATTTTTTTAAAAATGCCTTTCAATTAGTTTCTAAAAATTTTGTTTGATAATTTTTCGTCAATCAACGTTGAAATATTGCATATTCATATCAATCTCTAAAGATTTCCAAGCAAATTTAATTCTACATAATTGCAATTTCAATATTAATTATTTTTCAAAATATAATAATAATTTCCTAATCATGCAAAAATATATATTTATTAATCATTATTATTTCATAAAGCACGAATTTTCTCTATGTAAATAACACGATTTAGTACGATGAAGCCACAATTTCATAATATAAAATAATTCAAGATCACTCAATGTTGGATATACCTTAATTATATATGTGAAAAAGAAGCAGCGCAATTGATATGATAATTTTAAGAACTAATTATAATGTCGGTATTATTTTCTCATTAAAGACTGCACTATTAGAACTGCACAGCGTGATTTCATTGGGCGAGAAATGTCGGATAAGAAAATTGGAAGATTGAAAAGATTGAAGATTGAAAAGCTTCGGCGAAGGTCTCTCGTGGTAATTTCATGTAATATAACGACCTAGAAGGGGTGTTACGTAACACGATTGAGCTTCATAGAGAACGGAAAAGTAATATGCATAGAAATCTACGTGTAGATTAGCGTTTAAGTTCACGTTGCGAGTTAATTTCCTTCCAACATCTTGATTTGTATTTCATCGAGCTTTAGCTTTAACCTTCCAAGGTTAATAATCTCTCCGACACTAGCAATGACTTTAGAGGTATTTGACAACGGTGATTAGTTGCTTGACAGTCGGAGAATTGTATTATATAAGCAATGAATGCCTTTTATGTCGAGGATGATATAGTGAATCATTATATCAATCAATATAATGAAATTCGTATAACATAATACTGACTAATGAGCAAAGCGATTTAACAGATGAAAATGAAGTGAGAGTAATTATAAATAAAAAATAAATTTTTACGGGAGGCAACTATTGTTCATATGATTGAAAAAATATTGTTCACACACATATATATAATTAAATACGTTGGTGTAAATAGATATATTTGAAGAAAAAAAAAATTTATTTACATAATCTAATCAGCTGGTCAATAATGTTTTATATAACAAGATATAACCTTATTTTTCTAAAGAATTGAATCGCACGAAGAGATTAAATAACTTTGTTTATATGGATACACAATAGTGTAATATTAATATTCTTACAGAAATACGATAATTAAAGTATTTATGTAATATATATTTTTATTATGTGGGTTACAGTTTTCTTTAAATAGATCTATAAACCTATAAAAGATACATGTGAACAGTTACAAAAGAGCGGTATTTTATTAGAGAAGTCGGACTCGATAATAAAATGTGCCAGATAGATCCCAGGGAAAACCTTAAAACGTTTAACCTACATTTTAGGTAATTTAATTGGTGAGTGTGAAAAATTACAGTTTACATAAATTAAATGATGCAACTTTTATTCAAGTGCATTTTTTTTTGTTTTTTTTTTTTTTTTGTTGTTTTTGTTTTTTAATGAAATATACACATTTAAACTTAGAAAATGAAATGAAATTAAAGACATTGTAGATAAAATTAAAGGAAGTTCAATAGTTAATAGAACTTTTCAAAAATGCTTTATTATACTGTTTGACATTATCGAAATCACAATCGAAATTCTAAATTAGCCTATGAAATATAAATATATTACTAATTGTATATTATTTATTTACTAGATAAATTTTGTTATGATTTTTATATTATTGCTTTAATTTATAATTTTAAATGCAAATCTCGAAGTAAGATTTTAACACAAAGTATGTTGAATTATGTCTAAAGAATAAACTTTAAGTTTATTTGCCATTCCGTGCATATTGCTTCTAATTACATTGCAATACTCATATAATAAGTTCGATTTGGCATTAATAATAGTGTTTAATTTCTTTAATTTTGTTTAATTCTTATGCATTTATAATCGTATTCAAGTTTATAATAATAATAATTATAATAAATAATAATAAAAATAATAAATAATTATATAATTTTTATTTCAATGCAAATACACATTCTTATTTGATAATGCTCGTAGAAGATGATTTTTTAAGTAAGTCGCAGTTATCCATTTATGAAAATAATATTAGCGATAATCTATATTTAGTATACATTCGCGTATCATTTATAAGTCCATCGCCATATCAACGGGCTATTCAATATCGTAATGTGTCAATATATACATACAATGGATAATTAATTACAAAAAAATTTTCTTTTTTGCTCAAGCTAAACTTGCTTAAATATCTCATGAAATAGCGAAAAACTATTATGGCTGGAAAAAAAAAACTGAATTTAATTAATAATATATGGACATAAAGTTTAAGGGACAATAAATTATTATTGTTATAATTAGTGTGGACACGTACATAAAGCATCGATTTTAATTTTTTGTTGTCGATTTGCGGATTAATAAATAAAACATAAAAACGAATAAATTGTCGAAAGTCAAAATTAATTAAATATCTTAATGTATTTCTCTTATTGATCTGATTTTATATCACAAGATAATATATGATACGAAAGAAATAAATTACGTTATAAAATTTTATATAAATTCCATTCATATTCTCTATTTATTCTCATCTTTATTTTATCTCAATAATCTTCCTGGACTTGGAGAGTGAACTTATAATGAACACATTTCATTTTCTAATATGAAAATTAGTTTAACGAATGGTCAACTATAACTATTAGACGTGAAATTAAATGAATTAAGGAATCGGTACACAATAAGTATAGAGAGTTCGTCAGTAATAGATTATTCGTATTTAAATAGTAGAAAGTCAATTATAATATGCTCGCATGAAAATTAATGCGAATATTTTTCTCATTTTAAAAGCCAATGGCGATATTAATATATAATCATTAAGAATGGCGCTAATGAAGTTAAAAACCATACTATCGTTAAAACCTGAAGAGAAAGAAGAAATTCGAAAATAGCTTCGTACATGTCTTTATCTAACCAACACCTGTTACGCCTGTCACACTTCTCTTAAAACGGGACTCTCTCTCTCTCTCTCTCTCTCTCTCTCTCTGAAGCTTTCTTCTGCTTTTCAGATGCACAATATGCAATATACTGTTATTTTTTGTCAGCAAATGCGTGATCAAGTACGTTTTTATTAACGAAGTATTTATTAACGTAGATCCCAAGGAAACACTTTATATTAAAAAAAAAAAAGAAAAAAAAATACTTTTACTTCCTGAACTATCTTTTTCTAATGTTAATTTTGCATTTGTCAGTTTAATCAATACTCTTTATTATATTGAAATATATGCAAAATTGTATAGTCTCAATTTTTATTAAATATTATATTAATCCAATAAAAAGCTGAACAGAAACATAAGATTTTTATTATTATAATATTATTACGAAAAAATTATTTTTACAATGTTGATAAATACATTATTTGAATTAGATATTTATAAAAAGTAATAAAGTAAGATTTGATTCAATGGAATCTATACTGTATTTAATATGTTTTCTTTTAATTGAACCTTCAAATTATAAACAATTTTTTATTAATTAATAAAATTTATTGTCTATAGTTTGTTACAATAAATTGGAATTATTTTATTATAAAGAAAGCGACAATCCTAGGAATAGATTATGTCCCTTAAAACTCTTGACAAATTAATTTTCATTTGATATTTTTATAACTGATAATTTTCATATTGATATTCATATTCAATACGCATATTAAATGCTCAAAATAATAAAATAATCATAAACAATCCAATATGCTATTTCTGAATTTACCTTTAATTTTCTTGTATCTCGAAACGAAAGCGTGATTAATAAAAAAAAAAAAGAAAAACAAAAAAAAAAAAGATTAGTCGGACCTCGTTGCACCATGAAATCGATAAGTAGTTAGAAAAAGAAAAAACAAGAAATTGTAATCGATTTTATTCACGCATCGCACGTACATGTGAATCTAAATATTCATAAAACGACTACGACTATAAGCGCAAGAGTTACGAAGTTGCCGCCATGAAGTCTGGAGTGTACCTTTAAAAACCTGTGCTCATTATCTTTAGCAATAGAATATTAATTATTTACTTACAGTACTAAGCATAAAATAGTAACGACCAATGATTGTATAATTTCATGCAGTACAATAATAATTTTCTAAATAATGTAATAAAGTAGTGCATAATCCAAGTGTTGATTGGTTGCAAAAAATTCGATCAATAAATAGTATTAAAAATAAAATGTTATCTCTTGTGTATTTTTTTTATGTACATATATGATATCTATTGAATGCAAAACAACAACAGCCAAATTGTATGTTATTGTTTGTTTTCAATAGATTGTACTTAGTTATTTGTCAATTTACCAAAAACTTGCAAAATTTACAAAAATTTGTTCATTTGTATGGGAGAGAATTTAAAGATAAATTTAATACAAGTAAGTTGATGTGTTTATTGGGTAAAACTAAGTGTACGCAATAATCAATTAGAAATCAAATTTGACTTTCAAATATTTTTAAGTTACTGTAAAAAAACTATAAATATCATGCTACTCCAATGCAGGTTTCGATCGAATTTGCTTAACTCGTTTATTCTCGTAATGACATATTTGATATCATTTCTTATCCAAGTAATTAGTTAGTGTTTTCCTTCTTTTTTTTACATTAAGATATTAATATTGATAATACTATTACATCTACTAATATTTCTTATATTAAATCCATATTATACATAATCTATAAAGGAGTGAATGAATTACATAACGTAGATCAATCTACTAATTATATGCCTTCGTTATTTCAAATATGTAACATAAAAAATAATGTTTTAGTAAGTTATTGTAGTAGTAAACCTGGCGTAACAAAATCGTCAATATCTATAAACATGAAAAATGGAGCTCTGAAAAAGTATTATTTGAAATAATCGAGCATTCATTGCTTTGTGCACGAATGTAGAAAATAAGGCGTAATGAGCAAGCATTTAGAAATTCTTGTTTAAGTAGAATTATTTTCAGGTCGTCCGTGTGACTCTTTCTCCCGGAGACTCTCGAGCCAAAAATGTCAACTTACAGCGCGGTCGTCGTTGTAAAAAACAAATTTAGTAAAATACAACACTAACAGCTCTACTTTCGTTCTAATTTCGATCTTTTCCTCGAGGCATAGTAAAACTTTTGCTACTCTTAAAATGAGATGATTGAGTATCTAAGAAAATGTTTTCGAATTTAAAAATACTTTATTGGACTAATAATAATTGTAAAAAGTGTTACGTACGTCTCAACTTTGTTGCGTATACGAGTGAACAAATTCAAGGCTACAGGGTCATTGCGAGTATATGCAAAGATCATTTAATTACTCGCGATCGAATAGAATAATAAATTCCTTAGAGTCACATCTGTTCTATTGTAGTTTATTATTTTATAAGATGCACTTAGTAATGTTGCATATAAGATTACTGTAGTATCGAATTTGAGTTATGACAAAAAATAATGATACTAAAAAAAAAATATATCTGTGGTGTGAGAAAATCTTAATTTTTATATTGTTTATTCTTCAAACTTGTACTAATTCTTCTCTCTCTCTCTCTCTCTCTCTCTCTCTCTCTCTCTCTCTCTATCTATCTATCTATCTATCTATCTATCTATCTATCTATCTATATATATATATATATATATATACGCACATGTTTACAATATAGCTTAAAAGTTGAAAAATTTTACGAGTGTAATTTTATATTATTAAAATGTTGTAAATATATCATGTATAATTTAATAATCTCATTTTATGACTCTATCGTTTATCATTATGTAAGTAAAGTTTTCGCACTATAAACATCATTGTGTTAATTTGCAATATTACAAAATATTAAAATTAAATTAATTGTCTTGGCATTTATTAGTCACAGATCCATAAATTACGATAGGTTTGTAGTACTTTCTTGGGAGTGTAATTTCATATTACTCGGATAAACCATAGACTTTTCACTCCAGAAATGAGATTATTTTTGTAAATAACATCAAAATTACAATAAAGCACATTGAGCAGAGAAATGTAATCAGCCGAGAAACATTAATGCTTGAATGCACATAGCAAAGCGAGAAATTGTCGAATGAATCGCGTCACCTTGTCACTAATCGAACAATTTTAGCTTCGCGCCTCCATCGAAAGGCAGACTTATAAAAGTGTCGTCGTGCATTATACTTTATTAATAGAATCGACATCGGGACTTGCCTACGCCATCGCGTCACCGATCGAGTCTCCGCTCTGTCGCAAGTTATGTAAAGCACGGCTGCGAGACCCTTCGGCTCGCCGCTTGGTGGGAGGGACAGGGTGACGGGGTGACGGAGACGGAGACCGTGACGGGGGGGGGAATCGTCTCGGACAAAATCGATACTAAATAAATACCACAGTTACAACTGCGTTGATGGTTCGTCAACGAACCCCCAAGGTTTGCGCTGCCCGCGGATTTTGATTTTGATTTTGTTGGGATTTTAATAGGGACGGGGCGGGTCCCTGAGAGTTATGCGACCCGTCCCTGGATTGAAAGGACATACGAGCTCAACGTCCCCTCATCCTCACGTCAAATTACTTTTCATTAATTTCGTTAATATTGTCTCGGTGTATTATTTACGTGGCTCCGTCCGACTATTATAATTTCGAAAAACGCAAGTAATAACACGGACGTTAGAAAGAAATTGTTCCGCCATTCGCTGACATCTCTATATTCGTACATAATTAGCTTCTTTTAATACAATGAGTTGCAACCGTATAGAACCGACGCAGATAAAAAAAATCTACCCGCTGCAGATAAGATTTGTTTGGAAAAAAGACATAATGAAGTATGAACGTAACGCCGTGTTATACAACTTCTTCCTTACAACATCATGTTTTATAATATTGTTAATAACATTATTAATGAAAATATTAGATTATCCTTAATTTCAAACGTGATGAATTTTTCGAATTATTCTGAAGAATAAGGATTATTTCACTACTTGAGCATGTAACTGGAAAATAATAAAAAATAATTAACGGCTTTCGGCTCTACCTGGCAATCATTTTTATTTAGCAGCCAAATGCAGAATATTGATAAAATTTAAGATCTACGTAAACCGTGGACCGTTATTATATAATATGAATGTAAATAAACTCTCATACGTCATAAAATTTTAAGAGATAAAAATCAATTATATATTAGTTTATGCGAATTGAAAACAAACGATATTCAACATTTCTTTCAAATTAATCTCCTTATAATTAAATTTTTTTGAAAAAATTTTTTAAAAGAACGTTACTTCAAATATACATTCTTTGCGAACAAATTTATTTATAAATTTATAATTTATAAAATTTTTATCAATTTAAATATTACTTGAAGCTTGCCGCATTTTAAGTACATTTCAATATTATGTCTCGCAATATTTTACATTCATGTGAAAATTGTTTTTTTGAAAATAATTTAACCATACATTGCATTATTATTGAAAAATAGTATAATAATACAATATAAGATTATAATATAATAATATTATAATATAAATATTACATATTAGAAGTATTTATGTAACGATGATATTTTAATGTTTCAATGAATTGACATTTAATTATCTAATTTTTTGTTCCGTTTAAAGACAGCTATTATAAATTATTAAAAAAAAATTTTTTCTTTCTATAATAGTACTGATAGTATGTCCCATCCATTTTTCATTGAATATCTTTTAATATTTTTTAAGAAATTGTAAAACTTTAAAGGTATATGTAAAAACAAAATTTTTTTTTTTACTTATTTAAACTATTCAGAATTTCAGTATTAAAATTCTAATATTTTCTTCATTAACTTCCTATATATTTATATTTTCTTCTTCTACGACACTATATACATTCTATAAGCTTATTATTTTAGTCACCATTTACCACCCCCCCCCACCCCCCCCTCACACTCACATTCTTATATGCGCGCGTGCATGAGGTGTGTGTGTGTGTGTGTGTGTGTGTGTGTTACTTATTTACTATAGAAATTAAGATAAATTTCTATTGTACTTTCAATATTATATTTAAATATTAGATAGAAAATATACAAAAATAACAATATACAATATTTGAATTTCAATTACTAATTTATGTTTAAATTAACATTTCTTCTATTTTTTATTATTGAAAAAGATATGGCTTTTAGTATTTGTTAATCAATAAAATAGCTCGGATTGCACGCTTTTGTAGTAAAATGAAGTTTTCGTTCGATACAAAGTTGAAAGGTATATAATAAAAAATATATAATCCAAGATTTAGACTAAGTACTCTAGTTTCTTAAGTAATAAAAATTTTGAATCTAAATAATCAGGGTTCACTTGAGTGGTTTTGTTAAAGAAATTTTAATAATCCATTTTTTGATAGAAATTTTTTAATAGAATTATAGAAATTTTAAGAAACTCAAAGAAAGTCTAAATCGTTGTTTCAGGTTTTTTTTCTTTTTCTATTTTTTGTATAATCTCGATAACTCCTTTGGTCCAGTATTATATTCTGGCCGGTTGGGAATCGCGTAAGAACAGTTGGCGCCACTCGTATTTGTGCCATTTTTTTTTGCTTTCAATACCGAATTTTCTTGGCTAACGTTGCTACTGCAGGACCCTTCGCAGGATAAGAGAGTTTTTGTTGCCTATTGTCTGCCTCTGACGAATACAAATCTCAACGTGAAGTTAGACTCTTACGTGTTCATTGAGCATTCATGGATGTATATGCAAGGGTATTTTAATACGAAATATAATACACGAACATTACTTTTGCACAATAAGGAATATCAATTGAAATTCTATGCCATTGTAAAATATCTGTGTACGAATGAATTTTGATCGCTTTGTATTCAATTAACTATTATCTTCGAATAAATTGTTTTTACGCTTTGATATTATTAAACAGATTTGATTTGTCATTGCGGCGTCATTTAATTATATCAAATCGATTGCTTACCAATTATTGTACGATATCAGACGATCGTGCTTTTATTACCTAAAATGTCAACTTTCTGACAAATGCTTAGTTTATTTACGCTTAACTGTATTTAATAGAAATGTTAACTTCGTGAAAAGAATTAGAGACAAAAGATAAAATAAACTGTCGAAGTTATGTATTATATTTTTCTTTATTTTTAATATATTTAAAAATATTTTTATATTTTTATCTAATGCACAAAGAAAGATTTTTTTTATATTGAAAATAACAATGTATGATAATGTGAGATAACAATAAACAATATATTTTCGATGCAAAATCCGTGGCCCATAACTCAACAGTACTACTACATATACTGTCACTGTACGTGTATTTGTCGTTAAAATCAACCCCCATAACTTTAATACACGCTGACTCATTAATTTCACACTTACTCGTAATTAAAAACATATGATATAACGACGTAAAGTCCAAAGGATGTAAAGAATAAAATAAATGAGTGAACGTTTAAGGAAATACTGCTTGCACTGAACTGAAGGCACATTTATTGAAAAAAAAAAAATTAAATTAAAAAAAAAATTAAAAAAAAAACCGTAAAGGCAAGAGAATGTTCAGCTCTTTTACGAATCATCTAGTGTAAAATTATGTGTAATTATGTAAGCAATAGCAGACGTACCAATATCACATACAAATTGCAGATCACAAGCATTGTCTATTTATCTTTTTGTGAATATCTTCTCCTCCTCTTCTTTTTCCACCATCGACGTTTATTTAATGCGTACGAATGATTTTTAACTGTCTTATCTCAAGTATTCTTTACAAATATAATATAATATATACACAGGCTTTTACATATGCATGATGTATTATAGCTTAATTAGTAATTTTCTTGCGCGAAAGTATAAACGCCAAACACGTGAGAAGACATATACTGGAAAAGACCGACATAAGTGGGAGCCATAAATATGCTTAAAAGATTGCTTGAATTTTTTATTTTTATTTTTATATCACTACTTTTATACTATAAATTACAGTACATATTTCTACATTTTCATTCCTTTTACATTCAATTACTTTAATACCTAATGTAGCATGAAACGATATTGTTTTATTAACTGGCATATTTTTATACACATTTATATGCATTATAATATTATTTTATAGACCATATTACATCAAAAATACTTTTTAGATATTGGAGAAATGAATGTAGTAATTTAAGAATGTCATAAAAAAAAAAAAAAAAAAAAAAAAACAGATGACTGATGATAATATTAGAATATATTAACTAATTGAAATATTAAATATAAAAACAATTTCTAAATATTTTTGAAAAGTAAAATTAGAGAAAATCTTTGTCGAATAGCTTATCATGTAGTATATATATATATAGCGTAAAGTTTATTTATTTATTCCTTTGTAGTTACTTACAGATAAATATGTATGCGCGTGCGTGATGGTGCATATCAATCTTGTAATATCATAGCATGAAAAATCTATAAAAATACTCTATTGTAATATAAATTCGAAAAATTACAGAATATATTTTGCTCCTTGTTTCGAGTAAATATTTAAACAGATAGTATAGCTGAGTTAGTGAATTAAGGCTTAGTTTGTACATTTGCATGAAAATTTATTCGAGAATACATGCCTACTACTTATGCACTCGTACGAGTAGCTGGCAGATGTGATATGTGATAGTTTTCCAGGAATGTCTATAAATTGACTCTTCGTCTTTTTCTGTAAGAGTGTACTTGTCATTATTGAGAGTGGTGGTGGAGCTCGATGAATATCGAAAATCTGTATTTTGGAGCATTCTTTCTTCGTCTTCTCATTTCCTTACGAAAATGTCCATATTATTTACGTGCAATAGTATATTTGTATTTCTATTTCAAAGCAAATTATATTTGAATAACCGCGAATAATGATAAAGATTTGTATTTAAAATTTATCTAAATATGCATTTAATTACAATTTAAGATTAATTGGAATTATCCCTCGTATGTCTTTTGTTTTTATATTTAAAAATTACTAGAAAAACATGCGTAATATATTTTGTATGCCAAATACTAATGCAAATAAAATGTACTATTAAGGTATTATTACAAATATGTACAATCTCGTGTATTTTTTGGTAAAAAAAAAAATAAATAAATAATCTAGTTTTAGATAATCGAGGCAAGGACTATTATGAGCAACAAAACTGGAGATATTCTTAGCGCTGATATCGATTGCACTTTTGCGTGTGCACATGTGTACACTTGTCACAAAGTAACGGAAAATACAATCAGCAATACAAATAACAATGTTACTCAAATTGTTTCCCAGGATAGAGAAATCGTATAAAAGACAAATCGTTAGACTTCAAGGTCTATGGCAATAGAAAACTATTAAGAAAGAAAATTGTTCAAGCTCCGTATGGGACATAAAAATATACGTATTTTACAATTGTAAAACTGTGTCATAAAATACTCTACTTTTATTAAAACTACTTTTATAGATAAAAATTCTATATTTTTATTAACCTACAATAATTAATTACAATTACGTGACAATGAAATTTATATATAATTAATAATGATAAATATTATTTCCATGTCACATATATTATGTCGAATAAGGTTGAATATTTAAAAAAAAAAAAAAAAAAAAAAAAAAAAAAAAAAAAAAAAGTAAGACCGATAAATAATGCAACTATTTATCGATGCCAAGAAATTTGTTGTTAATTTACTAAATCGAAAAAATTTTTTTTCGTGAGTCTAGAATTAAAAATATCTTGTTCAATCGTATAATTTGCACAAATATAGTTATATTATTATTGATATGAGCTAATCGAGATTCTTTCATGATCTGATGCACTGAAGAAAGAAAAATTGTATTAAGAAAGTTGTTAAATTAAACATATTAAGTCTTTGCCTCGTAATAATAATATAATAATGAGTAATAAGCAATTTCTCGTTGCAAAATTACAATGACAAGAAACACGTAATAAGCATAACGGGAAAATTCCCATTTTTAATTCCCTCTGCAATAATGAGCTTATAAGCATATAAGTTGCCATTGTAGTTTAAAAGACCGAATATTTTATAAACGTGTGCACGTTTCGATTTTCTCTAGTAAATTGAGTAATAATACCTTGGTTGAGCGTAACTTCATAACGGCTGCATGAGTGTGCCAGTTAATTTTCGCGGCAGCCGCGATGCTTTTCACTCTCACCAAAGAAAAATCTCCCTCTCGAGAGCAAAATTAGACTCCCACTCTTTTCTTCGCGGCCTATCCTCGCAGCTCGTATTCACATCTCGTCGTGACGACGTTGAATTGACATCACCTTCTGGCTTCCATCTCAGCTGCGCAAACACACTCGCCCTTTCAAGTACGGTTAATTCGCATCAAAGTATGCGTGCCTGGCTGCATGAGTATGCGCACGAGCGTTAGGCTTCTTAACAAGAGGCCATTCAACATCGCACCACCACATTGCTTTACTCTCAAAGACTCGTGGCGAGACGCTACGAGGAAAACGTCTTTTCACGGAGGAGAAAAGTGAGCCTAGGGGAATGTGCAAATTGCGGGCATTCATTAGAAAATCTGATAATACGATGCTTTTTTTAACGGAAACTTGACAGCACCGGACGACGTCTTTTCTCCCTTCATCTGATAGATGTGTGAGAACTGTCTTTAAAGATGCGTGAGAAACTGCATTAGATATATCATCGTGATCATCATTAGATGCAGAGATTGATAAGTCGTCATATTAATTGACGATTGTTCGTGTAATATAAAAGGGATTTTACTTTTGTTGATGTTATGTCATTGTATCGTATAATATTAAGTAATTATATGTGACCTAGTAATTATATATGATTTAGAACCTCTTTCTTATCAATGTTATGTTTCATGTAACATTTCCTTCATAGATAAATATCTAACCTAATCTCTTCTTAATCCAGCAACATAATTATGAAAAATACCAATGATTTTTCCAACTACATCTATTGAATTTTCCTACACTTTTTTCTCCTTATCTTTTATATATTAACTTTATGTAATTACACGTGCTTACAGAGTACAGACATTTACATACGCATTGCATAAAGATAGATCGTTTAGTACATTATATTTAACAAAATAGGATCTCAAAATTGAAAATAGTTGCCCATGAGAAGGGAATTGTAAAAGAATTTATAACTCCATTAATAGGCCAAAAATTTTCTTATCCGTATATATGGCATTTGACATTTTTAAGTAAGAAAGTATCTTAATGAAATTTTCCACAAACGTAAAAGTAATTTTTTAATATTTCGTAATTTCTTAATGAGTATAAAATAAATAAAATAGTTCTATTTGTACGATAAGAATATTCACAGTACGTGAATAATGGTTGCTGAATAATAAATAATCATATGAACTTGCAGTCGTGATATCCAATTACAATATTTCACAAAATTCGATTACGCATTATGTATAAAAATTAAATTGCATTAATTTGACGAGAGATAATATTTCTTAATATATAAATATATTATGTATACGCTTACAATTTTGCACAATTAACTCAAATCTGTAAATACACTATCACTAGACCGAGAATTTACAATTTTTCAAAGTAAAATTGTTAATTCTAAATATCCATATTATAAATAATATATGGACATTAATACAGTATGTAATAATATTATATACACGTTAAATTTCGAAGTAAAAATATTGCTTGATAAACGTATATTTACGATTAAAATATAAATGTGCCAGATAACTCTTAAATCATTTTCAACGAATATTTCATAATTTGTAGGCATTCTTCACTTTTAAAATTAAATCACAAGATTTAATGCTATTTGATGAAATAAAATTATTGTCAAAGAAAAATCTTAGTAGATTATGTTGTTAAGTATTATTATTTATTTGTTAAAATGTAACCTAAATGATTTGACATTTATGAAATCTTAAAACCTACGTTAATCGATACTATTAGAGCTGAAATTTATAAGAAATTATAAAGCATTTCGATAAATACTAATAATAAATAATGGATAGAAAAAATTATAATGCCACTGGTAGCGCTAATAACGTGAATTTTATTATCTTAAGCTGCCAAATAAACAATGTTTCATTATAATTAACAACAACTAAATGCAGTTGTATTATGCAAAAAAAAAAAAAAAAAAAAAAAAAAAACAAAACAAAACAAAACAGAAGATTCCTAATTTAAACAAAAAATTAATGAAATTTATGCGGTGGGTCGGACTACTTATTTGCGTGTACTCGCGATACGCGTGAGTTCAATTGTAGGTAATATATTGAAGAATACAATATTATATGCAAAGTAAAATATAGTAATTACGTATAATTGAGATAATCGTTAATTGTAATATCATATTCAAAAAGGCTTTTCGCAAATATATAAATATATGGTGTGTCCATCAGTCATCGAATGAATGTGCCAGCCAACACTGTTGCTGTTTATAATTGTATAAGCCAATTTTTTTTCATATGTGTATACCATTTGAGAATTGTAAAACATATTGCGAATAAGGTTAATTTAAGAAAACTAGCTAAACTTAAAAATAATTAATAAAAATCTTAAATACAAAAACATTATTATTAAACTTTACTTAAACGAAGAATTGCATAGTGGAAAAATATTGAAGAATATTTAATAATCGGAATTCTATAGTAAACTGGCAATTGTTATTTTATTGATTTTATTATTCTACAATTATAAGTATATGCTTCATTCTTATATACAAAGTGCTTGAAAATTATCTTATAATTATAAACAATAGATTTATAGCCAATGATTATAATATTTTTTGAGAAAATCGTACCATTTTTATGTTTAATATAATTATAGAGTTTCTTTATATCGTATAAGCTATTACATCCGATTATACTAATACAGTTTCATTTATCTTTTTAATCTGATTATAGATTTACTACGTTTAACAGAATATTTTTAATATGCATATTCAATTTAATAAAAAAAAAATATATATATATATAATCCGAAAGGATCCGTTTTTGTGTGTTTCTTTTTTTCATGGAAAGTATTTCTTACTCTATTTTATTCCAGCTCGCATCATTATCTTTATCTTTATACTTATTTAAGTTAAATGAAAAACATTCTTCAAGTAATTTAACATAAAAATTATTCGCTGGAAGTAGAGCGAAGTGATTGTTCGGCGGTTGAAACTCAGATTATGGATGAATTAGAGAAAGAATTGTTATTTTTTGCTTCACGTTGATTTGTGACCAAGTTACTGGTTTTAGAAAGTTAATTATTTGAGTAAAAGCAGTTTAGTTAAATGACCTTGAATTCATCAAACTAGGATATCATGTTTTATAATGGAAAAATCATTTCTCTCATAAATATAATGTTATATATTATTATACAATTATTAATATACAATAACAGAAATTTTATTACAGCTATAAGATTATTGAAAATCAATTTTTTTTCCTTTACTTGTAAAAAATTGAAAATAAATTACGCTTAACTTGCAAATTTGTATGCTAAGTATATGAAAATTATTTTATTTAATTTAATGCTTCTTATTTATTTATTTTTTTTTTTCAGATAAATCACGATTCAAGAACGACCAAATTTAGTAAGTGAATTTTTTTTAAATATGTTCTTCATTTTCTAGGATATGTTATTATACTTTATTATTATCACATTTATAAAATTTAAAAGTCAGCATATTAGAAATATATTCAATATTATTTTTTTTTTATTAAATAAATTTTTGTCAGATTTAAAATCTTATCGATCCAATTCAATTTATTTACTTTTTTAAAATAAAATTCATAATTTTAATTGATTTTTCAATATGATAATATTGTAACGTAATTTTAGAAATAAAACATTCGGTTTATAGTAAATATAATGAACTATTGAATTCATTAATAATAATAGTTATTGTTTTATTGGTGTATAAAATACAGAAAAATGAATCCATTAAAATCCTAAGATTTAGAATATGGCTGCGAAGATAAAAATAAAACATAATGTAAAATCATTTTTCATAATATCGTTAAAACAAAATGTCATACATTTTATTTGTTGGTCTATTAATTAAATATTCCTCTTGGATATGTTTTTATCAATAATAATAATGTGATGTTTTTAATGTGCTACTGTGATAAAAAAAATTAGAGCGACATTTTTTCCCTTTTCATGTAAAAGAATATATACATTGTGCAATTGTAACATGACTATATATCAAAGAAAATATAATTTATATTTATCAGTAATGTATTTTCGCGGTTTAGATTAGATACATAATGTTTAATTAATTTAAAATAATGAAAATAAATGTATCTATAGTATTCTTTTGTGTATATCCATATATTTCTATATTTATAAGAAATAAATCAAATATTAATGTACGATTTTTTATTGAATTAATTATGAAAAATATAGCTTTCATTACAAATAAAATCAATTTTTTAAATGTTAACGAGATAAAAATTTGCGAACCAGTGTTGGAATAAAATTTTTTTATTTCACATTGTTCAATTTCATACATATTTGCATTATACATATATTATTATAGTAAATATGCTTTATAAAGCTAATAAATGTATATAAGAAAATATTGCTGAATAAATGTAATAATTTAAATTCAAATAATTATTTGATAATAATAAAAAAATAATTCAAATTATTGTTTGTTTTATTATTTTTGTTTAACGTGAAAAGGTTTTATTTTGGAAAATAATAGTACATACAGATTCTATTTTTTTGATAAACAGAATTTGTTAACCGTGACGAATATGATAAATATATAACAATGTTTTAGTAGTGCGTCCTTTTGTTCAAATGAAGCTTTTTATCCGTTTCTTTTATCTCTATAACTTGTATTCAAGAAAGCAAGAAAGAATATTACCAGATCAGTAAGAAATGATGTACGAAAAAACATTAGAAGATTGTAAAAACTTTCCAAAGCTGTTTTTACACTTTAGCCATGAAACGAGAAAAAATAAAATTAATGACTTGTGTAGCTTCTCTCTCTCTCTCTCTCTCTCTCTCAGCTTCTCGCTTCCTTTTTTCTATCCTTACCGTATATGTGAACTTCTCCGTATAAAGTGTAAATAATTAGCGTTAATAATTAAAATAACTACTATGCTACACCTCTTTAGAATTATTTCCACTTATCGCTTTAAATATTATTTGAATATATCGATATTAATACCTTAATAAATAATAAATCTATATTATATTTGACATTTTTTGCATTTTAAGAATGGAAGTGGTAGGAAACGTGTTATGGTCTGTAATTCAACATATATAATATACAATTTTTAACTACCATGATATTGAATTATGATATAAATATTGTTAGGTTAACAAAATGCCATGTTTTCTCATGAATTATTACTACTCAGTCGTTTTTCCAAGAAATCTATATGGCTTTATTCTCACGTACATGCATATTTGAAAGTGAAATCTGAGTATATGTATATATATATATATATATATATATAGTATTAAATATGAAAAAAATTAAAGAGCGATTACTTTTTTTACATATTTATATACTAATTTATTATTAATTTTTGTAAGATTGCTTCGACAATAGATTCAGAAAGCATGAACCTGTTTTAAAAGCAATTTAATTTCTTCTTTCATCGATTATCAATAGAAAGGATGTAATTTATGAAACCTTTTTTTTTTAATTCGGAATCATTTTTTTTTTTAAACTCGACTTATACTTCTATAGAAATTTAAAGAAATTAATTTTTTATAGAGGAAATTCAAATTCTCAACTAAATGCGAATTACCATTGAACGTAACGCCACGACACAATTGAATTAGTTATTTCACTTAGGAAGCATTAAAAGTCTGTAAATTTTTATACACAAGGTATACACTTTGTTTTTTTTTCTTTTTTTTTTTTTTTTTTTTTTTTTTTTTTTTTTTTTTTTTTTTCATGCGGATCTTCAGTAATTGTATAAATAATTTATATTAAGATCGCGACGTTATTATTATTATTATTACTGTTTAATCGTCATTGTTATTTTTATTCATTTTCTTATTGTTGTTGTTGATTTTATTGTTGTTGTTACTGCTATCACTGTTATTATTCCATTAATATTGTACCAAGATGTAATTTACAGCTATTACATTTCAATAAAAAAGATCGTGAATATGTAAGTGACATGCGCTGTCGTTACGTGTAGTAGAGTTTAGACATGACGACACTTGGGGTCTAGCGATCAGTGGCGAAATAGCATCATTAAATTAGAATAAACAAAAGTAACTTGTAGGTTCAATAAGTGTATGCAATTTTAAATCATAGTACTTCATCACTGGGAATATCTGATATAATTTTTGTTGTTACAATTTGTATCATTTATTAGCATAAAATATTGCGGTTGTTATCGGTCGTAAAAGTCTCATAATTATTATCCAGGGAAAGGTAAATATTTAATTAAACGAGTGTGTTAGAAATTAAGAAAGAAGAAAATTAAGAAATATTGCTATTTCAATGTTAAATTTGAAATGCCTTAATTGACCTTTAAGTCGTTGATAAGCTGAATTTTAATTATGCATCGAGAAAAAAATATATGAAAATGTAATTATTCTATTTATTTAAACATTTGTCTGAACATACTTAAATAAATTTCATAAAGATTAAGATTCCATGTGAAGAATAAGGATGTCACTGACAGTAATAAATTCAACTTAAAAAATAAAAATATATTGGATCATAAAAATAGTGGAGCCATTTATTATTAAACTTGTGCATATGAATGCTCGTGTTGATTCGTCGATAATTACGTTACACTTGAAAATTGATAATCCAATCAATAAATATTTTTGAAATTACTTTAGAAAATGGCCAAAAATTTACAAAGACTATAACACAAAGTTATTGAATAACTTTTTCTTATCGCAATTAATAGAAAACCGTTGAAAATATAAACTTTCAGCGCTAGCATTAATTTTTGTTGTTTTTTTTTTTTTTTTTTTTTTTTTTTTTTTCTAAAAGAGTTTCGAAATTATAAAAATGAATGAAATAATTAACACATCGAGTAAATTTTACTTATGCCCCATGCTCACTTATGAGTCATATTATTTATTATTTATTGCAATTAATCCCGAATATTAGCACGCGAGTTTCAGGTCGAAAGACAAGAGCAATAGGCATTTGATCAGAATATTAATCCAATTATGAAAGATAATTAGCCGCGTGGAAGGCTTGAAAGGAATCTAGTATGCCGTATTAGTCCAGTGGAGAAAAGTGCTGGAGTGTGTCCGGTGCCTATTTATTTCTCCTACCTTTTGCAAGAAGAGCCTTTTTAGAAAAGCCTGGCATTGGCTCACCGATCGGCTCCTATCAGAAGCTCGGCAGATGCCGCGTGAGCAACACGCGGTCGACGATTCGAAAAGATAGATCTCGATCCACTCGCGCGCCTATCCAGAAATAATCAGGCTTGAAAAAAAAAACTTTTTCCTGTGCGCGCATGCGCATCGAGAACCAATTTGCCGAGCCGTGTACGCGGGCATTTTTTCTATGCCTCGTACTTTTCTTGCGCGTGCAAATAGCCTTTTCGGTTTTCTCTTTCTTGCAAGAGCTTGATACTTTGGTCGGTCATTCGTTAAGAGGAGAATTGTAGTTAAATTAATGAGGCATTTACTGTTACTGCGGACCGTGAATGTGCGTTTAAGTAAAATTGTGCTCTTTCTCTCGATGACCTTCGGTAAGTAGCAATATTTACCATTTAATTGCTTCCATAGGCATTAATTGATTTACTCATTAATTTATTCAATTATTTTCCATATTTTTAAATATAATTATACACTTTTATTAATTCTGTATCTCTGTTAATGATCTTGTGATATTTTTAATAATTAAGAGGGTACATTTGGGAATTGTTCTCGAACGTAATAATATGTATTCTTATTTATGTTCAAGGTAAAATCTTAGTCTTCTTTATGTTAAGTACATACAGATTTTTATTATAAATTTCATATATTCGTCATGCTTTTATAGCTTCTTAAATAAAAGGATTTTTATATCTTTTAGGACGTATTATTTTCACAATTATGTTGGATTAAAAAAAAAATTTTTTTTTCAATAATTTCGTATAATTACTATTTAATATAATTATTGCGATAAAGTACTATTGTATTAAGAATTACCATTTCAATTGTACAGATAAAATTTTCTCACGATTACTTCTTCTACCATAAGTTATAAAAATTATTATATAACATATGAAATGAATTCTCTTATGAAAGCATAAACCATTATTAATATAATTTTGCTTTGAATTTTAAGAAAATTAATTTTAATTTAGCTAGTTTTGAACGAATTTTTTTCTTAATCTAAAAATAAGCAGTACATAGTCTTAAATATAGAATAAATATACAAACGACGATGTTTCTTTCGTATTTATTTTGACATAATAATATTGTATGAAAAATAATGCCAAACAAATGATTTTATTATACATTTTAGTCTAGTAATAGTAGAATCATTATGACATTTATATTAGCATTAATAAATATATTGTACTATCAATAGATTAACACTAACCTATGTATATAAAAAAATTCTAAGCAATTATTTTAGCTATATTGACTTTGTATTTTTATTGTTGGATGCTAAACCGATCACTTTCTTCATATAATTATCTTGAGAAAGTAATTTTAATATGCATAATTCATTACAGTATTAGCCTAAATTATGAATTGTAGTGAAAAAAATTTTCTCTATCTATTATAATTTAATTTATTTAATCTATTATAATTTTTATGATTAATGATAATTATCGAAGAGTTAGTAGTTCGTCTTAGAACTTTTCGAAATTCCTTTTATGTAACTAAGAAAAATCGTATATCCATAATTGAATGAACAAATGTTAAATACATTTGTGATGTTGAGTTTGTTCACTCGACAAATTATAAATATCCATATATTCTTAAAGTACGGGTATTTAATTAATCATAAAATATCCTATTGTTTAATATCTGATTATTGTTCAGGCAAGAGCATTTAATTCCGTCGAATCGACGAATTCGACCGGAGTTAAACATCACACTTTTCATTCGGGTTAAACTCGTCATAAGATTAAACTGAATTCGAAGGGATCGCCTTATTTCCGAGATAATCTTAATGTAAACATCTGCTAGGCATTGCGATCTTCGCTTATCAATCATAAAATTGCCCTGTCCTTCTCTCCAAGAACTCAGGTGTAAGCATTGACACGCATATACGCGTACTCATGTACCGAGCATTTTTGGCAAACTCCGTCGAACACAGACACGTTCGCCGACTTCTGTATCTTGATCTAGTAGCCGCGTGTACGGATTCACACGTTACAGATAAACAGGGAAGATATTTTGATTGGCTATTGGGGTGGGAGAGTCGTAGCTGCGCGATTTCAACGGCGCGTCGAGTAAACAACATCATTAGGCATATTGTGTTGAATTTTGCGCGACGGAAGCAACGAAGCGCAAAATATTTTGCCGAACCCGATGAAAATAGCATTTTATGTAATGGGCACGTCCGTGTGTGTTCTTGTTTGCCGATCTCTGCGTCTGCGTTAACGGCATCATGCGATTGTATATTCGTGTATTTGCGTGAGCGCGTGTGCGCTCGCTTTCTTCGACGGACAGCGTCTACTGACACATTTCGTTAATTTGACTGCTTGCGTAATTCATTTTTGCATCAGTTGTAGCGCTTGATTTTTTTTCTTGCGAACTTACGTAAGAATCAATTTCTTATTTAAGTTTTTTTTTTCTTTTTTTTTTTTTTGTAAAAGTATTCAGTCGTGACATTTGCGAGTTGGTCAGTAATGCCGTTTCATGCGTACTCTCTCAAGTCCCATCATTTGTTTTTATTATTTCTTAAGTGGATTTTCATTCTTATAAGGGGAGACCTTAAAATTACATGACAACTGCGCGTGATAATGTAAATTTTGTTATGTTTTGTGTCAACGTGCTTTTATTAACCTTTTATCATTTACGCTTTTTTTTATACTGATGATACTTGTAAAGGAATGTTGACCCATATAGCAATAGTAGGTGGAAATAGTTGCAAAGTATATCAACATCGATGAATCTTCTTAAGTTTTAAAATAAAAGTAACTACTTTACCGAGTAGGTTTACTTTATTTTATAGAGTTAATCCATTACAGTACAATTTTCTTTTTGCCGATCGACATATATTATGATAATAATGCAAAATGAATTATGAAAATAATACTATGACCTTACAATAGAGACTTGAGATTTTATATTAGAATATTTTACATGTTCATTTGCTTAATATTTCTTAATTAATACTGACAAATAATAAATAAAATTTTATTTAACATTTAAAATGAATTTATTTCTTGTTTTGCTCGGATACGTTCTTCAGACTTTTAATTTATATAGTTACAAGTAGTTTTAAATATGCTTGAACATTTATTTCTATACTCATAATAATTTTAGATGAAATATTTATTTCATCTTCAAAAAATTAGCTTTTCCATTCTTTGTAAATTCTATAGAACAAGCCATCTTTTATTTATTCAATGAGATTTATTACTTGCATATCGTAACTAATATTATTATTTTATACTAATTAGTGTGAAGTTCATTAATTATTCAAAGCTTATTCAAAGAAAAATATACATTATCGAGTAGAAATTTTTTTCGCTCATTGCTCGTAAAGCGGTCGATTAAATTATTTCCAATGTTCATTAAAAATTTTAAATAGACAAAATTATGTATCGTATGAAGAAATTAAACTAAAGAATAATAAAGGATCGTAATATTTGCAGTGCTAAATTGGAGCAATAAAATCGTTTACAAATATGTATATTATTCACAATAACTATATTAAAAAATTACAAAGCATATACAAATATAAAATAAATAATACAAGTTAAACAATTTGAAATTGAGAGTAATTGTATGTGAAAATTGTGGAAAATCATTCGGCTTATTTTCTATGATAGTTAAACTAATTAAGAGCTATAGTGCTTACTTAATCGATAGAAAATTAATTCAATTTTCATTCTACCTTATCTACATTGCCTCTATTATAAAATCAATAACAATGAATGGATGATTTTTATTTATTCTAATTGTTTATTATAGAAACCGAAAATTAAAATATATTTAATCCTTGAACTACCAATTGATTTAAGAGATTCCTTTCAAATTATCTTTTTTTCACAAGCAAAATGAAGAGTAGTAAGTGTGTGATTAACGATGTATTTTATAAATATAAAAGTATAATACAATGGAAAAAGATTATAGATACAACGCTGTTGGTGGGTAAAAAATTTTAAGCGTATTAAAATGATATTTCCTTGTTAACACAAGTAAGAGTAATCTCTATCATCAAAAGATTTAAGATATAAGATATTAATGTTAGGTGTAACTTTGATTCTCGTTAACATTAAATTGAAGTGGAAAATCTTCGATCAGGAATATTGAAATGGCAATCGAGAGACTTGAGCAATGACTTTGTCACGTGTATTTTATAAATGACTAACGCTTTCATCTTTTCATATTTATCTCTAGCAAATTATTTTGTTATATTTGATATACTATTTTATTATAATTGCTAACAGATACTACAAAATTTTAAACAATTTGCGAACAATGTATCAAGATATTTGTTTCCACTTTCCTATCACCTGAACCATTTCTTTATTATATTCTACTCTCTACCACTAAAATTATTTTCTCATTATGTATGTATATGTATATGTTATCCTTAGCAACAACAGCTATTACAAACAATGTATAATCGGGTCATATGAAAGATTTCTATCGGTTAAAGAACGATGTAAATATCACTACTATAATAAAAGGAAAAAAATTGCTCTCATTTTACTATTTTATTACTTGACTTCTGTTGTTTATGATGTAATGAAATCGCTCGTTTCTTCCTTTCGAAGGAAAAACGTAAATAAAAATGATATAAAAAATATAGAGAATTGTAAATTATTCATAAAATTACATCAATTTTATTCAAAAACTGTATGAGAATTAATTTTTCTGTAAAATTTAACTGTTTCATGCCATACGGCTGTTAAATAATTCAATTTTTCGTTTAATTTTTAGCTGAATGTACAATGAAATTATTATCAACAATAATAATTTGTAATAATATTAATGGAAACAATATACAATAATAGTTTATAAGTGAATAATTATGTAAAATTTGAATATTGCCAAATACTTTCGACATTCCAAGTTATTCGATGAATTAACAAAATCAAAAAGTACGGTCTTAAAAAACGATGAAATTTGCTTTAAATTAAACGAAATTTCCACTCACAAATCGGTAAAACATATTTAAATTGAGGGAAAGAAAGAAGCAAAAAAAAACTACTAATATTTAAACATCAAATTGCAATTGCTTTATATACCCGTAAATATCCGATACTTTAAACCGTTAAATTAAAAATATACTGTATAAATCTTCGCGCGAAATCACTTGTCCGATAATCAATATTAGTTTGAAAGAATTATAGACTAGCGAAGTGTTAACAACAACCTTTCATTCCATGTGCCGCGTTACCAATGAAGTTATAATGAATATTTTGCACCACATCAGCGGTTTGCCGGTCCCAGCGACGTTCGATATATCAGACTAGACTTGAACTGTAGACTTACGAACACAATAAAAAGAAACCTGACTTTGTCAATAGCAAACGAGACCAACATCAATACGTAATAAATAGCGCTTGTCACGAACATGCCAGTCATGCCAACAGTGAATTGCACCAGCCCCATTAGTCGCCTGTATAATAGGCTTGCTATTGCAAACCGTCGTCGTTGGCACTCGGAACTTGGTATTTAATTCGCGGATCTGCCGGTGGAAAGGAACATTTTCCGGGAGAGACGAGGGCTCCGATTATATTAGACGCGTCGTTGTGAAACTCCTGAAATTTCACCCGTCGCGCTCGAGTTCGACCGTCCGGATGCTGCCGAAAAATGTCTCGTGATCCCCCGATCACGCGTACGAATCCGTATTTTATCTTAATCTTTCTCCTCTTTTGAACGAACTGCCGACTGACTCGATTTGACCTCGT
Source organism: Ceratosolen solmsi marchali (assembly GCF_000503995.2). Classification (NCBI taxonomy): domain Eukaryota; kingdom Metazoa; phylum Arthropoda; class Insecta; order Hymenoptera; family Agaonidae; genus Ceratosolen; species Ceratosolen solmsi. The sequence continues at coordinate 2,243,326 of NW_011948418.1, forward strand.
TTTCCACTTTGTTCAACTTCTTTGAGGATCACTGCCATTATTGATACGGCGAATACGCAAGAACGGCGTCAAATAATAATTGTAAAGCATTCGGTGATATTTTGCTTTTTATTCGTCTTACTAAGTGGATCACGCGCGATACGTATTAAAAAAAAAAAAAAAAAAAAAAAAAAAAAAAAAAAAGGAAAGACGATTAGAGATTTCTCGAAAGACTTGCTGCTATAAGTGTCATGAGTGTTGACAAAATAAGAGAGGCTTTCAATGGCTTTGTGTAAAAGCAAATTCTGCGGCAGTATCATTACTATTTTTCACGAACAATAGTATTTAAATTTTGCAAAAGAATTGCTTAGGAGAAATATTATTTGACGGAAAGATAACAAAATTTTGTAAACGAGAGGATATACTTGCGATTTTATTGATATGAAAGTTTTCGTTCAACATTAGCGTTTTTATTTTATTTCACTCTTTTGTTTTTACAAGCATAAGTATTCAAAGTTAAACGAGCAATTAAGACATTATTGATTTATATCATAATACTTTGTTTCTTGCACTTTGAATACCCTTTGAAAAAGTTTAAAATAAAATTATTGACACCTTCCTTTTCACTATTTACTACACCTTGTTGTTGTATATACTTATATACACTTTGATATAAGAAAAATTTCGTATAAATATTAAAAGTAAAGAATGAAAATTAAATAAAATTGAAAATACGAAATATCAAGGATCAATGTATATATATAATGAAATAGTTTTATTTAATTTTTAATTAATATTTTAGCGATTGTAAATACATCTAGCAAAGTCGTCAGATTTACACGAAAAAAAAGAATAATTTCTCAATTTTTCTGAAGAATTAGTGATTATTGTCCAAAAGTAATTTTTAAACATTAAAATAAATACAGTTTATAGAGTACAACAGAGGTTTATAAAATCCATAAGGAATTTAATATACATAATCTATTTTTAATAATTGAGAATTATTTTAATTAGAAAAATATGCCCTCATAGATGTTACAAAAAAAAAAAAAAATGCAATTTACATTATTAAAATAATAATATACTGGAGTATTTAGTTTTGAAGGAATTTGTTTGAATTGTGGTTTTAATACTTATTTGAATTATTATAATACCCGAGTCACGGTATTTGCAGCAATTTCGTAAAGTAAGAAACAATAATTTACAACGGCAAAGTCGTTCCTCGTAGATTATATAATCAGATTAACGATGGCTGAACGATGGTGCGGACTGTTTTGTCAGAAAATAAGCTTTGTCGACGATAAAAGCAATATAACGAAATTCTTCTCGTTTCATATTTATTGGCGAATGTAGCTTTAGAATAATATGGAGATAGAAGAAGAAAGGAAAAGTTGGCTAAGCTCTGGAAACACACAACTAATCAGTCATTTTCCTCCCCGTCATCGATATTACACTCATCGCGATCAATGCAGAATGCAGCTCAGATAAACAGATAGATAGATAGATAGATAGATATATAGATAGATAGATAGATAGATAGATAGATAGATAGATAGATAGATAGATAGATAGATAGATAGATAGATAGATAGATAGATAGATAGATAGATAGATAGATAGATAGATAGATAGATAGATAGATAGATAGATAGATAGATAGATAGATAGATAGATAGATAGATAGATAGATAGATAGATAGATAGATAGATAGATAGATAGATAGATAGATAGATAGATAGATAGATAGATAGATAGATAGATAGATAGATAGATAGATAGATAGATAGATAGATAGATAGATAGATAGATAGATAGATAGATAGATAGATAGATAGATAGATAGATAGATAGATAGATAGATAGATAGATAGATAGATAGATAGATAGATAGATAGATAGATAGATAGATAGATAGATAGATAGATAGATAGATAGATAGATAGATAGATAGATAGATAGATAGATAGATAGATAGATAGATAGATAGATAGATAGATAGATAGATAGATAGATAGATACATAGAGAGAGAGAGAAAGAGAGAGAGAGAGAGAGAAAGAGAGAGAGAGAGAGAGCAACGGCAATAGCAGAAGCAACAGTAGCCGGGATTATCGACAATCTCTCTGCATCCTAACTCCTCCCTACCGGCGACGAAGCGTGAAAAGCCCATCATCATCGTCTCGACTAAGGATCGCCAGGTCGATTCTCTGTCGGCGAAAATCCCGCGCAAACATCGCGCGTCGGCCCAGGCGCACTTGGAATCCGGGGAGCTCGGGGAGGCCGGCCAGAGACATCAAAAGCCGCCTACGGCTGGCGTTCGGTAAAATTGGTCGCCCGGCCGCTCTAGATCTTCCGCGGCGCCGAGTGCGGAGCGCGCAGGATTGCATCCCGTTGCCCACTTTGCGCCCTATTAATAGACGCGCGCACACGCGCTCATCCCCCTGCGCGAAAGCAGCGGCCGAGAGACAAAATGAGATGAAGCGCGGCTCGGCGACGACTCGGCACTTCGCGCTTTTCTCTATCGCCGGTCGTTCCTGGTGTGCTCGCGGCTGGCGCTCGCTTTATAGATCGCGGCCGAGGGAGGCGATTTGGCGCACGAAGCCATCGGTGCCTCGATCCAAGTTGCTGTAACATGCGAGGCTGTGCGTCTCCGGCAATATCATCGCTCACCCCTAGCGAAGCCTGCGTTCCTTATTGGTGCGACCAGATCGTCTAACATCGTCGTGTCCTTACAGTGCGAGTGCAAACAAGTGGATCAGCTGCGCGCTCCCAGGTATGCTGGACACCGTTTCTCCGTTTCATTAGTGATGCGCCCGGATCGTCCGCGGCTTCGTGGGTCGCACGGTAATCGCTTGCCGGGCCTTGGCCCTCTAGAGCCGTCTTTTCCCACCCGCTTCCTGTATATTTATACGGCTGTTTGTTTATCTGCTCGGTGGTGAGATTCGAGTGGAGAGAGAGAGAGAGAGAGAGAGAGAGAGAGAGAGAGAGAGAGAGAGAGAGCGGACATGTGCTTTAGAAATTAATGGGTGGTAGGCGCACTTTTGGCAGACGGCTTACTCGTCGATGTGATTATGTCAGGTTGTACAACGTTTAATTTCTTCGGTAACGGATATTCGCCCGACCGCCATTACCCTATTCGGCGATGATTCGATTAGTTATTTTTTTTAATTTTAATTTTAATTTTAATTTATTTTTTTCACTCTTTCAAATATTAGATCTGCAATGTATTCGTATCCGGTCACTTTCAATTCTAAAATTGTGCCGATGACATAATGTCGCGGCCCTGGTTTAATGAACATTAACACGTCCATTACTAATTTCTCAATTATCTCGGTATTTTATGTGAAGCCCGGGGGTTAATAATATTGTATTGTAGCATCGTAGCGTAATAGAGGGAAAATCTTTGTCAATTTTTACAAGAACGTGGAATTGTAGTGAGGCGTCAGATGTATGAAAAAAAAAAAAAAAAAAAATAAACGATACATCAAAGTATTGTGTTTGCTAATCGTTCCTCTTAATATTCCGTGCAATTATATCTCTGTCACAATGTCGTCTCTGAAAATGTTGAAACGTGCGCTACTGACGATGACTCACGTCGCAAAAAAACATGACCCGTTAAATATGAGCCCCATCGTTCGCTCCACGAAATAAATCAATTTTTATTAACATACTTACGTGCAATACACTTTATAGGCATTGGTTTATCTTGATCCTTTCAGCGTCAATTTCACTTGTTGCTTTAACGTCGTATTTGTATTAAGAGGCTACATGAATGGTCGAATATGCGCGAAGACAATTTTTATTGCCACATAGTATTCGGTGGCCAATGTAACGTTAAAATTACGAAATGATAATATTACCAAGTCGTTATAACGAATTATGATTATTCACAATAATCTCACGAGTCTTAGGCCTGGCGAGCTATGCATTGGCTTAATAATGCGCTTTCCCATAAGAAAAAATACCATATGCGTCGATAGACGTCGGATTAATCAGCGACGAAATATCAAATGAATGCCAATGGCTTATCCGACTAACTTCAATAAAACATCATTAATACAATAATACCATTTAATCACGCTAATCTAAGCTAATCGAAAACTTTATTTGCTTTCGATTTATAAAGACAATTATAATCGTTCACGAGCATATTATTAAATCCATTCGATTACTAATTTACATTGCCATTTATCAGTTTGAACTCGGGATTTTTTTAACAGATTTTTTTTTAATGCAATTACAGCATTTCCGTCGATATCGAATAAAGTAATACAACCGACGTTACCTTGCTCGATTATTCCATTAAACATTTACCTAAGAATTACGTGAAAATGGGCGATCATGAATCTGGAATATATAAAGATATAAAAATAATCATTTGGCTCGAGGCATATTTTGGCATTTACTATTATCACCATCCACCATCCCCCGATACCCGTAAAATTATGGTTTAAATAGCGATATCGCGTATCGCGCGTGCAAGTGAATTTATAAAAGTCATGGCAGAATGCATTGCGCGGTGGACAGTTATAGGCTCGTGTATTTCGAGTTCGAGCGATCGCGATCCTCTCGCTCTCGGACTATGTGACTCTTCCGGTTTATCTGCTCCTCCCACGTGCACAAGAACGGTGAACATTGTTCGAGCGGACTTTATGCTTACGCGCATTGGCACAATTGTGTGAGAAAAATCGAGCGTCTCTTTGTTATGACACTTTTGCATTAGTTAGTTCAATTCTGGTAGTAAAGATAGATAACTATTGGATAAATAACTGGATAAATAGATATTAACGATATACTTATTAAAATTTTAATAATTTCATCCAACATCGTGTAATCGTGAAAAGTAATGATTTTTTTATGTTGTTTTTTGTTTTTTGCTTGTTTTGTTTTTGTTTTAATTACCCGCGACTTGCCATTGAAAGTTGATGTAACGTACGATGGTATTTACACGTTTTATGATAATTTTGTTAGTTATTTGGGAAACTGCTTAATCAAATAGTATTTTTCTCTATTGGGTTGGAAAACTTAAAACTGTGCAATGGCCGTAATTTTAATTGTACTATACATTGTAAGATATAGTTATCGTATCAAAGGATCAAAGGAGCATAAATGTTTTTCTAAAGAGAACGAAATCCTACCATTTTTGCTTTTATACATTAGCTGGGAATATATCAATAATTTAAAACATAAAAGGATTCGTTTTCCACTTGAAATGTTCGAAGTAACATTAGTAGTAAAAGTATTGAAGATAAGATTAGCGTAATTAGGGAAAGTGATATTAAGGACACTATCGATGTATAAGATTAACAAATTATAAGCGGATTCAATTAGAAATTGTATTGTAATTCGAGGCAATTTAACGTTTAGTGCTTGAACTAAGAATGAAAATGAACGATAAATTACCGCCTCGTTATATTATCGTTATATTATTTAACGACGATTGTTCGAAATGAATGCAGTTTTTAAATTTCTATTTAATCAACAACAATGAGACTGAGGTTAAATCTCAACGATAAATGAATTGGTTATAGCAATGAAATAGTTAATATTACAGTACAACCTTTTCTTTATCCTCTCACACACACACGCACGCACACACACACACACACGCACAGACACGCGCGAACACAATTCAACACCCCCACTTTCGTGAGAATGAGACGCATTGGAATCGTAAATGAAATATTTAATTATTCCAAAGTCAACAATTACTCTTTAGAGCATACTTTCGCCAATAGCGCCATACGACCGTCAACAAAAAATGATAGCTCGGCAAGGATATTTTTAACTCGAGCGGAAGGACAAAAATAAGCAAAGTTGAATGTTGCGAGCGTATGTCTAACGACCGAATGCAAAAAGCCTGCTGTGCCGAAGTGACACGATTCCTGTTGCCGGAACAATTTTCTCTAATGACTGGTGCAAGAGTGTACGTGCTGCTGACACACAGACGCTACAGGTACCCGCTAGCCGTATAATTTACGGAAACAGGCGCTTTTTGTCTCGTTTCATTAAGGCGCGGGATGCTCTCCTCCCTGCCACCCTTACGTGGAAGAACGTGGAAGGCTCGTTAACGCGATGGTCCGGAAAGCGAATGATTTCAATGACTCTTTACGTAATCGCCTCGGGAGCGACTGCTGGCACTTGTTGAATGCACGCCTCTTGCGATGAGATGATGAATGTCCTTTGTGAATGAGCGCAAATTAAGTTATCTTTGAGGCTTCGTTGTAGAAAAACGAGGGAAATATAATTTAAGAAGCTCTTTGCTCCCTGCATTCTTCCTCCGTGACGTATTGTGTTACTATTTTTTTCTCCTAATT
>NW_011948418.1:2249681-2274794 GCF_000503995.2 Ceratosolen solmsi marchali
GGCGGGCGGGCGGGCGGGCAGCGGCGGTCCCACTTTCAGATGGATGATTTCATAGAGAGTCGAGGATATTCCTTTAGAAGTTGAAAATTAATTTGACATTTCAAGGGAGAATTCGAGACGTCGAGAGCTATTAATAATGCTACAAATTACAAATACATTTTTAATTCACTATCGGCATATTGTGTGTAATCGTAAACTGTGATTATCGATCCAAAAAACTTTACGGAATGAGTGGATTTGGGGTATGTGCGATGCTCGTTTACTAGAAATTCCAATTACTAACGATGTTTAACCGAAGAGGCATTAGGAGAATTGCCTTGGAAAATAATACAGTACTTCTCGAAAGTAAAACCAATGCCGAATCATTATGATTTCAACGTTACGATTACAAACTTTATATCGTGAATTTGTGCAAAATTAAATAATAAAATTATCTTGAGTCTTGAAGCAATTGACAATTGATAAATCCTTACCTCATCGCACCTATTTGAGCGTCTAAATTATAATTATAAACGATAAAAGAATACAGGATAAAGCATACCGTTGAAAAAATTTAACCGACTTTATTTCGAATCTGATAAGAAAAAAAGCCCGGAATATTTTATTGTACATAAAAATTTAAATTAACTAAATAACTATAACAACTATCCATGTAATTCCAATAATTTTTCAAACAGATTTTATTCATCGATAATTTGATTCGAATATCCGAAATATCCGAACTAATAACTCCAATTAGAATTTCAAAATTGCTTATTACTTATTACTTAGCTTTGTGATATTGCCACAGAATTCCTTGAGATTATTATGAATGCGGAATTTGAAAATTAAATCCGACCATCTAAATATTGGAATAACGCGCATACCTTGACGTGTCATGAGCAGCTTACTTGACACTTCGGAAAACGCGATATTTTCGGAATATTATAATAAATAGAAAGCAATTAATTTTTTGGACTATCTATTAGCGACATACGGCGCGCACGTTGGGCGATCAAAAGCGTCACTATCAGTTCCAAGAAACTCTATTCTAAACGTACGAGGGTCATATGGTTTTTCAAAAATTTATACGACAATTGTTTAAATGATTTTTCCGGCAACTGGTCAAAATAAATGTTCACGGTCATAAAGCGTAAAGATTTAACATCCCCTGACCTCGGCTGTTCTACGTGTGTATCAGGTGTCACATTAGACCTGAAAATTACGCCGAGTAATAAAAGTACAAAAGTTATAAAAATGTTCTCAATGGGCACATTATTTTTTCAATTTTATTTAGTTATTCCTTTAGTTTTTATTTTTCCTTTTCGTTTTATTTTTATATTTGTTTTTGTTTTTATTTTTGTTTTTGTTTTTGTTTTTGTTTTTATTGTGTTTTGGCTTTGTTTTCACATGATACGTAGCAGTATTGAATTTGCCAGCATTTGCACACGTTCATATTGTTATTCAATTCGGCTTATAAGTACGTGTGTGACATGAAAGGCCTGCAAGTTGGCCCGGCAGTGTGAAAAACGCTCGCTAACGCACTCGATAGTCCGTTCCATTGGCGATACGTTAGCAAATGCGAGACGCGCGTGTAAAAATTCACGAATCGGTGCATCATGCCAAGGGAGTAACTCGAACGAGAGTACAAATAAATCAATTACAGTAATTGAACGTACCATTGATTTCCATATGTCTCGCGAGCCTCTAGTCCCGTTCCCTACTACCTTTAGCGAAGCTTTGCGAATGCTTGCCATTGCCTCTCCTGCAAACATCGAAGAAAGAGAGAAAGAGAGAAAGAGAGAGAGAGAGAGAGAGAGAGAGAGAGAGAGAGAGAGAGAGAGAGAGTCCGGAATAGAGGGACTAGATACTATGGGAAATGGTGGCTTCGCTCCAAAAACATTCCGTACGCGTGCAGGGGGCCGTTTACGTTACACAACTGCGCGCATAGTAGTCGATGACTTCTAATAGTATCTTTAACCTAAACCCCTTACCCACTTACGTGACTGACGGTGATTTCAAACCTTTTATAGATTTACTTGGCAGTGGCCTCAAAAACCGTACCTTTACATGAAACGTGTGCTATATTGTGTGCGAATATTACAATCGTATTAATAATCTCTCACATTACGTACATTAAATCCATTTTGAACTGTCATTTAAATAGTTTTTCTTTCTTTCTCCATTTTATTTATTTATTTTTGTTTTTAATTTTTTTTTAATGGTAATCAATGTAATATAAATATATATATATATATATATATATATATAGGTTGATAATATTGAGAAATTGCGGTATGCTAGTACAAAGATAAGAAGCTTTATTTTAACGATGATTTTATATATCAAATAATTAAACCACTATAATGGTATATAACTGTGATAACTTGCTTGGACAAAGACGAACCAAAGACATTTCATATTTTTCAACTATATTGTTAAATTTATTCAAAGGACTTGGAAATTATTGCAATCAAATTTATTGCATACGTCATACAACGACTGTTATCTTACAGCTGTAATTAAAGATTTTTAATGTTTCGTTCGATGCGATATATATTAGAATTTTAGACTATTTTCGTTCAAATCTACATTATCAATTGTTTATTATTATTAATTGATCCGCTTAAAAGTATAAAGAATGAACTAAGCGATCATTTTGATTTTCCCGTAGACTCGTGTATTTCTTTCTTTTAATTTATTACGATTTATTATTTCAAGGAATTATTTTAATACTCTCTCACAAGCCCTTCCTTAAAATATTTTCTTTAAGTTATTTTCTTGTTAATTCCTCTTATTATATTTACATTGGATGCATATAAAAAAATTTTACAAGTAGATTTATTTTAATTTTCTTCCCTTCCTTCGTGAGAGGCGATGCCAATGATTATCAAGGACTAATGCAACGTGATAGTAGGACGTAAAATGGCGGAAGGGGCGGGGCAGTAACGCGCGAGAGGCGCGATTTGGTATGCACCTTTCTCCAGCACTAGAAAAGGCTGTAAAAGCGATCGAACGGGTTCGTCGGCTAATACGATTTTTAATGTGAGCAGGTGTAGCCGAAGATTTTCGGCGAGGATCCAAACCTCCGATGAAGAAGTTAGAAAGTCCGCGTAATCGATGCCTCGTTGAATATATCCAATTATTATCGTCTGCATTATCGATAGGCAAACAGTCCCTATAAAGTTCGTTCAACATTCGTTTTTAGAGATTTATAAATAATAATAATAATAATAATAATAATAATAATAATAATAATAATAATAATAATAATACGTAATTAGGTAATAAGTATGCAGGAGAAAGACACTTTCTACCAAGTCTTCATAACGTAAAGATGTGCTTGCTAATAAAGCTATGGTGTAGTTATGTCGCGTCTCAAGTTTGCTCGATAGTTTCGTTGGGTGGCGGCAAATTTCTCTTAAAAAGAAAAAAACATAATAATAATAATTCCGAATATTTCAAATTGTATCGGCCTTATCGTAAACAAAACAAAAACAAAGAAAAAAACAAACAACGAAAAAGAAACAAAAAAAAGAAATAAATACCACAACGAAAACGAAATGAAAAAGAAGCAAAATAAAAAACAAAGTACTCGAAGCAATTAAAAGATATCGGTTCACCTCGTTATATTAGCTTGGAACGTGCAGAACTTGTACTTTACGCGGTCAATAAATTATTAATGGCCACACACTTCGGTTCTACATCGTTAATAAATCATTAACTGAAAACATCGGCCTATTAAGTACCGCGACGCCAGCTCCGCGTCGAAAACGAAGGATAATAAGAGGAACAAAAGCCTGCCGCTATCAGTTACAGCGTAGGGGAGGTTAAGGAGGACGGGGAGTCGGGCCGGTGCATAGATAGACGCACGCGGTGCGGAAAAAAATGTAGCGAAGTAGCGTCGAAAGGTTGGCTCCTCGGCGACCGAAAATGAATGAGGAGGAACTCGTCAGGTTCCCTGCAGCCTAGGCACTTTTTATCGCGTTAACAAAGTGCACGGGCGAGCGACCGCCGCATCCGCGTGGTGGAGAGCATCGGCCTACAGTTGCCGTGGCGGCTCCTCGAGCCGAGCGGCCCCCGGGGGCAGAAACGCCTGCTTCTGCACGCGCACCTCATTTCTTCGCGGGCTTATTTTATTCTCATTGCTTTTCCTCTTGCCGCTCACTTCGCCTGCTACATTGTTAGCTTGGAATGTATTAGTTTCATGCCCAACGGCCGCGAGTGTATTTTCGCCTTGCCTATTCGCAGACCAAATTTGCATCATTGGAATGCGAGGGTCGTTATTTTTATGCTCGCTTTTTAATTATTAAGCCACCACGGCACTTTCGGCTGGATTATTAACGGCCGCGCCAGTAGTGGACGATCGAGACGTTCTTAAAGATTCGAATATAATACTAACTAGTATTGTTATCGGTGTGCGGGCGGGAAAGACCGAGCGTGAAAATTATTAAACTCGCGATTGGACGCCGGTGGCGGGTGACTTTAGAAAAATGTTATCTTTATAATAAAAGCGGCATTTGTCGAGTTATTTAGCATTTCACGAGTTTTTATGTAAACATCGAGGGGATAGATTGTCGGTGCATCGTTAAGTGGCGATAAGTTTGCTTTTGTTTGCTCAAAGAATGTCGCTCGATAACGAATGCGAAATCAATCGATAATCACAGGAGTTACGAATGGCTTATTCATCTAAATAATATAGCTATTATTAACACTCGAAAGTCTATATTATGTATTTATGTAATCTTATCATAGGAAAGGAGAGGATATTTATTTTAAAAAATCTATCGTATCGTCGTCGTTTACATATGAATTTCAACCATTGCGTGACCTATGATATTCATAGGCGCAGTGTAGATAGAATATCAATTGATTAAATAGACATAGCCGTTATTAAAGTGTGTTCGACGCTACCGAAATTCTGATTAAGGAAATCGTTGAAAATGCATTAATGTTGCCAGCACGTGAATCGAGTCTGCGAGCGTTATATTTTAAACAGTGCTATCGAAAGTCTCGTCTCGCCATCGTTTTCGATTTACAATTTAATTTGAATGTTCATAACGGGAGAAATGTGCTTATTATCATTTTCTCTCTCTCTCTCTCTCTCTCTCTCTCTCTCACTCTGTTTTATCTTCTTCCTGATTCTCCCTGACTCCCCTCTATACATAAACACACGCACGCACGCACACGCACCCTCCTCCTCCTCCTCCTCCTCCTCCTCCTCCTCCTCCTCCTTCTGGCTAATCACGAAGCCCAACGTGTGTACACGTATATTCATGGACGTACTTAACGCCGGCTTCTCCATCTTTCTCCTTCGTTCTCGCTTCTTCTCTCACTGCGCTCTCGCGCTCTCCCGCTCTCGCTGATCTACAAAACTATTAGGCTGTAAGTTCAAAGAACCTTAGCGGGTATGTCGCTAGTGCGCGCCTCTTACCTCGCGAATCGAACGATTTTGTCGACGCCAACGTCGTGCGCATGCCAAGATACGTTGTAACTTCGCCTCTCAGTGTCTGATGATGCCTATGCGGACCGCTGATTTCGACACGAGGACGTAAGCCTCCTACTGACTTACATTTCATTTTGCACGAACTCTCGTGTAATATTATCTTGACTTTCGAGCGTTCTCATTTTTCCGTCTTTTCTTTCTTTCTTTCTTTACCTATTGCGCTTTTGTGAAATCGCTGTACAAAAATGTGCTATGTAAATGAAGATGTTAATAAGTTGTAGGTGAGTACGGATTGTTACTCGATTCATTTGCATGAAAACATTATTGATATATCTGGCGCATAATGGTAGGTAAGCGGGTACACGTATCGACAATAACTGTATTCGAGCCTAGAAAGTGGACAAAATTTGTATTCGTCCGATGTCACGGGTGACCCTTGATTTTCCCAAAATTACTTTTTAAAAATGCTATCTTTCTAGCTTTATATTACTTTCTCGCTTTGACGAGTTTGCGTAATTAATTAAAAATGTTATTGCTAGATTCAAAATTTTGTTCAAACTTTAAAATCACTTTAAGAAAATTAATTACTACTTGTATTTTCTGGAGAATATAAGAAAGATATGTGGACCGTGAATGATTGATCACTAGTCCAATTATGCTCTCCTACCTAGAAAGTCGAATAATTATTAAAATTTCATATCAACGTTTATCAATTAGAGAAGTTCATTAATGTAAATATTTCAAATCAAGAGATTTCGTAAACTAGTGAAAGAAATTATCGATTGTTAAATTATCCTCTACAGTTTATGAATCCCTGTTTGATGATACGGACTCGCATTTATCGATGAACTTGTCCTTTCTTTAACATTACGAAGTCAAATTTATTGTTGATATTCGGCATGCTTTCATCATCCCAATCATTTGTTTACAAAAATATTGTAAAATACTTTGCATCTTTTGACACGATGTCTATTTAGTGTCATTATTACGATAATAATTTTAATATAAATATTACGTAAATTTATCTTTTCGTAGTGGAATTTAGTAAAATATTATCATTAGCGACTTTCAATCTAACTTTTTATTTTTATAATTTTTAGATTTGATTGTAAACTGACTTAATCAAAGTATATTGCAGCCGCTTCGCATTTAAATGCGTCTTTGTTCTAATCAAATTAACTAATATCAATTAGCATAGTTTCTTCATTACTTTTTTTTTTTTTAATAAAAATAAGTTAACGGTCGCTACTTTTATTTGTGTCTGTAGTTAAAAAACAAAGATAATTCGTTCTTAGAGGTTTTGCATTGTCGAGAAAGTTTTAATAGTTCTATTTTTGTTCAAAGTACAAAGTAAGAATTATTTATATTGTATCTCATTACCTATACACACACACACACACACACACACGTAAGCACGCACGCACGCACACACACACACACATATATTTGTGTATTATCAATAATTTAGACATTTTTCTATGAACTTGAATTTTGGGTTTGTTTGTTACGTAGAAAAATTTTGAAAAATTGTTGAAAATCCATCCGAGATTAATTGTTATTATTCTTTAGAGTCTTTATCACTCATATATGTATATATATATATATATATATATATATATATATATAAAGCAATCGCGTTTAATTAAATTTATATGTTTTTACGTTTTTAATTCTAGTTTATAGTTTTAATTATTACAGATAAAGTATCGCCATGAAATTGACTGTTTTCAATATTAAAATCCAAAAACGGTATTGAATTGTTAGGCTATTAAATATAATAATTATATAATAATAATAATAATAATGATAATAATGATAATAATGATAATGATAATAATAATAATAATAATAATAATAATAATAATAATAATAATAAAAGACAAACAACTAATTCTTGTATAATTCATGTATAATAAATTTTAAGCTTTGGATTTAAAGTATAAATTAAGACTTAATAAGATTTAAATGTACAATACTTTGAGATTGTATTTAGAAAGGATTGGTAATTTTTTCATATATATAATGCAATATCATCATGCGAATGTGCTTCAATTCAATATAGCGCCCGTAAATGTGTTAGTGGAACAATATAATATAGGCAATATAAAGTTATGTAGGATAGAATCAATGATGATCGGAACATTGTATATTATTGGCGTCGTTTGCTTTGAAACGTGAATTTTCAAGGTTTGCTGAGATAAGCATTGAGCGCGATGCGACTAAGAAATAGTGAGAGTGAATTTGAGGAATGGCCGAAGAGAAAGGCCATATCCCAACGATTACTAACAGCAATTGCAAGTTCAGCGGCAAATATGTTAATTTGCTCCGGTATATTTATCGCGTTAGAGCGCGCGTGAATACATCCATACATTCGCCGTTGCGAATCGGGAAGCGCCGAATTTAGAGTCTCCGTCTCTGTCTCTGTCCGATTCTCCTGCGAAAACATGAGGAACCGCATAGTGTCTCGCAAGCCGGTGCCGGTCTCGATCTCTCGAACGCGCGCACAAAATTCCCCAGACAGCGACACACTGAGAAAAACTCGTCCAGCCTCGAATTAACTTGCGATATTTGCACGAGTTATTTTCGGCTAAACTCTAGTGTCATCACATTACCTTCTCTCCCTTTCTCTCACTCTCACTCTCTTTCTCTCAACTTTTGTTCCAAATGAGCTAATTACAGCTTTTATGAATCAATATGCTCTATTTTCGTCGTCGTGCTTTGCAGATATGGGCCAACGAGTTAAATCAGGTTGGGTGGGTCTGTTTACTAGGCTCTTGCTAGGACTCGTAATTATATTTATAAAGTACTATTCATCTTGAGGTATAGCGTTGTTGCAGCGGCCTATGTCAATGGCCGCAAGCCAAAAGGACCAACATTTTAGCGCTACACATCGCTTTAAGTTATCTTTCATTCTCTTTCATTGTCTCCTACCAATTTCACATTTAATAATAAAGTCTGATTATGAACGATGAGCTCCTGTTGAGGTTATTCGTCAAGTTTTATAGCTTCCGTTTACCCCTATCGTACACATATTTTAAATGTAAAATTAGATCAGTTTAGTTTATTTTAGTATAATGAATTGTAATTAAAAATGTCCAAATTGATTCTTCTAGCCTCTACGATGTGAGAACAACATGGATTAATCGACGTCAAGATTTGCTCTTCCCAAAACTTGATGTATTTATACGTGTATTTTACTCCTCGTCAATTACGACAAGTAAACATTATAATTTTTATTTAGATTTAGATTCAAGAAATTTTTATTGCACCTCGACCTTACTTTCCAAGAATTACGCTATTTCCGTTGATAAGCCTCGTCACGATAATTTATGAAATTACTTTCCAAGTTGTAATATCGTTCTCGCAGCATGAGCGTACATGAGATTTTTTTACAAAAAACAGTTTTACATTGTTAATTGCAATGGATTCTTCTATTATAAATGAACAGCGTATCTGTGTTTTATGTAAATAAAAACATTGGTGTTATTGCTATTGTGTTATTGTGTTGTACTAAAAATAAAATTGTCTTGATGTAATAGAATATAATGGTGATAAAAAAATGTGTCTCATAGCTGTCCAACAGTACTATTCAGCGCTTAAAGATTCATCTCTTTTAAATAACTTGAGTTACTTAAGCAATTTTAAGCATAATGAAATAAAGATTTATGACATTATACATCACTTTTGTAAATTGGAAAGTGACCGTTATTATCACTATAAAGTAGTTTAATCCTAAAATGATAATAAAATTAATTCAAGACGATTTTATTAATAACCAAACGTTTTTTATTAATTATTTTTTTTACAGATGTCTTGATTCATTAGAAATATCGTGATATTTGACTCCTTAATTTTGCGTGTGACAAAGTATCATTCCTAATTATCTTAAAAGTAATTTTAATATTGTGAATTTCTTTTCATTCACACTATCCACAACATTCACTATTTGCAACGAAATGCAGACAAAAATATTCGCTATACTTATTTGAAATCACCTACAAGACCAATGAGTGTATTTTCATTAAATCAATTACAATTGGTGTATATTTTTTTTTTTTTATTTATTTTTTTTTTTTGTTTTATATAGTCAGATATTAGCGAATGTAAATTTAACGTATTACCGAATGAAATTCACATAAAAATATAAGATTGAATAAGCTAATCCCGAAGCAACAAAACATACATTCCAGTATTTCAGACGTGAGTTCATTAGCAAAAGTCAAGTAAATTCAAGACTATAAAAATAAAATTTCATTACTAGTTTCTAAATGAGCTTTATTTCGTTTGTATTTACGCAATTTACATTGCAATGTGATTTATTAAATATATTTGTCAATTACTAATTATTGTAAATCCTTTTTTGCTTTAACTAGATAAAGATTCTAACCTTGAAGAATCGTTTTAAAAGTACGTCGAATTATTAAAATAAGAGAGAGAGAGAGAGAGAGAGAGAGAGAGAGAGAGAGATACCGACAATTCTGTCTTGATGCGTAACCAATAATTTCAAATTTAGCATTTTGTACAGAAGTTGTTGGTAAAAATAATTATATCGATTGGTGTTATTACACGTGCGTTGAGCATAACCGTATTGTCGAATGCCGGTTACAGGTGATGAGCCTGAGTGATACGTTGAACCACGAGGTAGAAGTAGCGGCGAGTACTGCTTAACGGCGGCTGCGGCGGCGGCGGCGGCGGCGACAGCAGCACTACACCACCACCACTACCACTACTACCACCACCACCACTACCACCACTACCACCACCACTACCAGTACCACCACCACCACCAAGCAGCAGCAGCAGCAGCAGCAGCAGCAGCAGCAGCAGCAGCAGCAGCACCAACGGCATCAGCAGTAGACATGGACCATCTACATCAGCAGAGCAGAAAACAAATGGCATCGCCCGAGGTCGCGATGGCCGGGGAGGTGTTTGATCAGTTCTGCAACGCCACCACCCTCAAGTCCATACTCGGTCACTTTCGCCACCTCTGCGACCTACTCAAGATAAAGCCGACAAACTTCCATCAGTTCTACCCAAAGCTTAAGTCGAAGTTAAGGTCGTGGAAGGCTCAGGCGCTCTGGAAGAAATTCGATCAGCGAGCCAATCACAAGTGCTACAATCGCGGCAAGGCATGCCTCAACACAAGGGTAAGTGTCCAGCGATATCAACAACATTATTGACAATTAAGTCGTGGCTCTACGGTCTCTCGAACATATTGCCAGAAACCATGGGTCTCTCACTATGGGGGTCGATGAGGGGTTGTATTGGAAAATCCCATGGCTGTCAATGCGCGAGAAGCTTTTCCGCGCGCGACGCTCAAGCTTTTTTTCCACCTCACCTGAATTAACAATCTGAATTAATATTATTTTCAATGCATAACTCTATTGGCATTACATGGATAACCGGTCATTTTTGTAAATATGTCACTTGTAATGCACAATGCCTTCGACTTTCCATACCAATCACTTTAAAAAACTTCCACTTTTTTTTTTGTCGTAAAATTTAAAAAAATACGTACGAGTGTGCGTGTGCGTGTGCGTGTGCGCGCGCGCGCGCTCGCGCGTGAATACATATTCATGTATGCATGTATGCACGTATGAATGTATTGAAAGTATCGTGAACAATGCCGTTAGAGCACGATAAATTTAACTTCGATTTATCCGTTACCATTAAATAATTCATGCTTTGTATGAGAATTTTTAATTCATTTTTCGTATGTACAAATGAATCGTGCAATTATTCCCGTTTAATTTATTCGGATTGGTTACTTAATTCTTTCATTAAGAAATAAAAGCTGCTCCCTTCGTATACACGATTAACTTTCAACTTTCAACGATGAACGCTTAAACAACAAAATTAATTTGCAATTAAAGCGCACCAAATGCCGGCTAATAATAATCAAGTGTTATTTAGTTTAAGGATACGAAAGCGCTCGAAGCAAGAGATTTGGTAATCGTCGAGCTTGACGGTGAGCTTAGGCGGAGAGATAGAGAGATAGATAGATAGATAGATAGATAGATAGAGAGAGAGCAAGTAGTTTGGGATATCCGACCGTTGCTCGCCAACTGAAATCACGTTTAAGCTATTTGAAATCGTGTCCTATGAAATATCTTTAACGCCATTAGTAGAGGCCGATTATTTCCTCGTACGAGCAGTCCTCCAGGGTTAATCGGACACAACAGCGGATAGGTAGCTATTATTAACGTTCATGTCCTGATTCAGGTCCTGATAATCGGAGGTGGACCTTGCGGCATGCGCTCGGCCATCGAGGCACAGCTTCTCGGCGCCAAAGTCGTGGTCGTGGAGAAACGCGACCGCATGTCGCGCAACAACGTACTTCACCTCTGGCCATTCGTCATCCAGGACCTCAGGGGCCTCGGAGCCAAGAAATTCTTCGGAAAATTCTGCGCCGGCTCGATCGACCACATCAGCATCAGGCAGCTGCAGTGCATACTCCTCAAGGTCGCCCTTATACTCGGTGTTGAGTTCCACGAGAGCGTGAGCTTCGATCAACTCGTGCCACCGCCCGAAGATCAAGAAGGCGGCAGTGAGTCGACACTTTTGTTTAGCCCTTTGCTTTGCAAATGCAAATTTCATAAGAATGGATGCTTTGGTCGTGACGAATGGATTGGTCGTGGGAGGGGGATGGGATGGACCTGGAACGTCGCTGCTTTCACGAATCAATTTTACGAATATTACGCGATAATGCAAAGATAATTCCGGCTTTACATTATTCACGATACATCCATAACGATGAAATGTAGTAAAAGCCATAGTAAAGTATTCAATAAGCCAACATTAAGTCGTTTTAATTTTAATCAAATAATACGGCTTTTATTTGTTTATTTGAAATTCTTGGATATGTAACATATAGCTTACAATCATAAAAAAATCTTTGATTTGTACAAATGGACACAAATGCTGTATTGGAAATAGTCGAAAGCATTAAAATGAAATAGTTGAGTAAGGCAATCGACGGTCATATTTTTTTAACAGTCATGAGGATATACGTAAGGTGCCGAAACAGAGCTTCACTCTCTTAAAAGGAAAACTGATAGACGCGAACGATATTTCAGAGATCGGCTGGAGGGCTAAAACACTACCGGCCGATCATCCGGTCTCTCAGTACGAGTTCGACGTGTTAATTGGCGCCGATGGCAAGCGCAACACTTTGGAAGGCTTCAAGCGCAAGGAGTTCCGAGGCAAACTCGCCATCGCCATAACGGCCAACTTCATCAATAAGAGGACGGAGGCGGAAGCCCGGGTCGAGGAAATAAGCGGCGTTGCTTTTATCTTCAATCAAAAGTTTTTCAAAGAATTGTACTCCGACACCGGCATTGACTTAGAAAACATAGTCTATTACAAAGACGATACGCATTACTTTGTCATGACTGCCAAGAAGCATAGTCTTATCGACAAGGGTGTCATTCTGCAGGTACAGTGGCACTATTTTGATTATAACTTTTCAATTTTCAGCTGCCAAACGCAAGGGATTCGCATTATCGGTAAGCCTTGTCGATATCCCGTACAGATTTTGAATTAAAAGCATTTGAATATGAGCCGATATTACCAAGTGATCGATTAGGTAGATATTTCATTTATTTGGCACGAGCCTTTAAAGTGTAATTATAAATTTTAAATACGTGCCCCACCCTATTGATTAATTATCTATTAAACTATTCGTTTCATTTAATTGATTATCGCAATGGCCCGTTTGCATGATATAATAGATCTTTAAGTAACCAAACTTTTTTTTTTTACCAAACTTCCAATCTAATAATTGGAAAACACGTTTAACATTAAGAATTCGTGAAATTGCTTATTGCGGTCTTGGATAAATGATTCTTTGCAAAATCATCCATCGTTAGATAAGCCAAATACAAGTTTAACGAACATAGTGAATAAACTTGTCGCGCAAATAAATATCGAGCAATTTCCTAATTGGCAATTCCAAATTCAAAATATATAATGTTATATAATCTGTCCTTACGTTCCTTGTATTAATGGTAAGATAAAAATATCGTCAATATACATAAATCTAAGACTTACTATTTGTCAACAATGGCAAAGGCTTGCCATTTGTTTTGTTTGATTACTTATAAACAAATCTACTCTTTAATAGAACTTGTATCTTATGCAGATGTTTCGGCAGCTTTATTATGCCATCGTTCGTACTGTGGTCGATGAACGCGATGCCAACACTTCTGTCTCCTCTCGTAAAATTTACATAGAATTTATTCAAACGAATCGTTCTCTTATTTAATAAAATACGTCTAATTTTATTTATCTCTATTTTATTATTAAACTTACAGCTGTCAAGTTTGATCAAATGATTCCGCCAATCATAGGGCTTTCTTATGTATTAGTACATAAATACGCCAACTCTCTTCATTTACCTAATCGTACTTCATTCAATTACATTTATTTTGCTGTATTTTTAGCATTGGCAGTTTCAATTTACTTAATTAACATTTTCCAATGAAGATCAAAAAAAAAAAAAAAAAAAAAAAAAAAAAAAAAAAAAAGAATTCTACCAAAGCATAATATATATACTACGGCCTTGACATTAGAAAATTTTTAAAAACTCCATCGTTCTGCGCTACACATACTTTACGCATGACACTTTTTTAAGCTCGTATTAGTAAATAATAATACAAAGCAAAGCACACACCCGACGCACGAGTAATCTGTTTTGTCTGAAAAATGCAGGATCACCCGGACACGGCGAAACTACTCGCCAAGGAAAACGTCGACCGCGAGGCGCTTATGCTGTACGCCCGCGAGGCTGCCGAATTCTCGACCGAGTACCAGATGATGGACATGGAATTCGCGGTGAATCACTATGGGCAACCGGATGTGGCCATGTTCGACTTCACCTCCATGTACGCGGCCGAAAACGCGAGCAGAGTACTCGAGCGACACGGGCATCGGCTGCTCATGATTTTAGTCGGCGACAGCCTCCTTGAGGTAAGCCCTTGAGGTAACCTCCTTCCCTCGCCCCCCCCCCACCGTCATTTATCATTTATATCTTACGAATTTTTTGCGACACTGATGCTTTATGAAAATTATGCTCGCATGTTATTTGTGCACGCAAAGTGTCACTGTCATTATGAAAAACAGCGGCCCTTCCCTGCCCCTTTTAACGTTTCTCCTTAAATGAAATAAAATATTATATATGTACGCCATAATTGAAAATGACACTTTTACGGTTTTTCGGTTAAAAACGTAGTTTGATACAACAACAACAACAGCAACAACAACAACAACAACAACAACAACAACAACAACAAAAATACTTTAGCTTTTATAAAGACTTTTCAATAAAAGTGAAAGTTCTATATAATCTCTCGCTCTTTAATTGAGCATTTACATACAAACTTGAAACAGGTTTTATGCGCATAAGCGCTCGACATTTTACAAAAAAGATATATTTTATTAGTTAACAATGATAGCGTTGATGCCGATGCATCGATAATCGCTTCTTTTTTGTTTTTAATAATTAAATTATTATTTCCTATTTCTATTAATTGAGAGTATAAAACGTGTAGAAAATGCATTTATAATCGTATTCATCAATTCGTTAGACTTTCCGCTATATGAAAGAAAAAATTACAAAAGTATGGATCGCTGTAATGCAAAGAAGAGAAGATTTTTTACTTACCGTTTTTTAAAAGTTAATAATTTCTTGCGATAGTTTGCGTTCCATCAGCATCTCGAAGGTCTCGTATAATTATTATTATAATTCTAAATGTTTATTGCTGATGGACGTGATATTTTTTTCCGAGCGTCCGTTCATTAATTTAAGTGTATAAAGAAGATGAAGAAGAAGAAGAAGAAGAAGAATAAGAAGAAGAAGAAGAAGAAGAAGAAGAAGAAGAAGAAGAAGAAGAAGAAGAAGAAGAAGAAGAAGAAGAAGAAGAAGAAGAAGAAGAAGAAGAAGAAGAAGAAGAAGAAGAAGAAGAAGAAGAAGAAGAAGAAGAAGAAGAAGAAGAAGAAGAAGAAGAAGAAGAAGAAGAAGAAGAAGAAGAAGAAGAAGATGATGATGATGATGATGATGATGATGATGATGATGATGATGATGATGATGACGACGAAGCAGATGACGAAGAAACAGCAGTAGGGGGGAGGAAGAGAGAAGGAGAGGGAGAGAGAGAGAGAGAAAGAGAGAGAGAGAGAGAGAGAGAGAGAGAGAGAGAGAAAATTTAAAGAATAAAATAGTAAATTGAGTTGGTAATGCAATCATTGCACGTATTAATATTCTCTCAGCACGTTTCATAATTCAATTTGATTATAAATAATGATATTCAGCAGCTGTTAAAATTCTATCGAACGTCTCAATCGGATTTTACTTTCACGTCCATGGGCGCGTTAACGGACCATCGATTTAACATCTCGTATGTGAATTCGTGCAATGACTATCGCTAACGACACGCCATTGAATGTCGAATAAGGAAAAATTATTAGGTACAAATGTTGTCATTAGGTACAAATGTTTTTTTTTCTTCTTTTGCAGCCGTTTTGGCCAACGGGTTCTGGCTGTGCCCGAGGCTTCTTGAGCTCAATGGACGCTTGCTGGGCCATCAAGGGCTGGGGCTCGACGCTGACGCCCCTCGAAGTGATCGCAGAGCGAGAATCTATTTACAGGCTTCTCGGACAAACGACTCCCGAGAATCTTAACAGGGATTACGCCGCCTATACCTTGGACCCTCATACAAGGTCAGCAATACTAGCAGCACCAACAGCAGCTAAGCTCTATGAGATTTATAGCCATTATTGTGAATTGCGTACATTCGCACACGTTTAATTCAGTTTATCGCTTATGCTTATTCTCAATCTCACTGCCTTGTGCTGCGGAATAAATTATACCGACATCCAAGTACTCGGCAAATATGCCACTTTAAAACGAAGCTAACAAGGAAAAACTACCCTGCCTACACATATCGTTCCCTCACACTTAATATCCGAAAAGTTTTAATGCTGAAATTGGTAAAGTTCTAATATCTAATAGCGGACGAAATTATTTTGAGCCTATAAAAGCGCTCTTTAATGAAACAACGTGCATTGTATTCATAACGAATGCCCGTTTAACCATATTATGTCCTTTCGTATAATCTCAACGCTCTTCTATTCATTGTAAACAGGATTTAATTTATGTTGCACGTAGGTATCCAAATCTGAATGTGCGCTCCGTAACGTCGATACAAGTACGAAGTCTGCTCGACACCGACGATCCTGAAACTTTCAAATTGTTGCCCATACAGGCGGCGATTGATTTACCGAAGAAACGGCGCAGGAGAGGTGAAGGATATTATTGTTGGGCATTATTTTTCATTCGCGTAGATCGCGTAGATCGCGTAGATCGCGTGCGATCGTACCGTTTTTCGCAACTAAAGCGTTCGTAGGCTAATTTAGTTGTTCGCTTGTACGTAGCTTACCATACATTTGCCTTTCTTTTTGTTCTTTTTTTTTCCTTTTTTTTTTTTTTTTTTTTTTTTTTTTTTTTGGTTTTGTTTTATTCTACCCGAAGGAGATTTTATATATTTTGCAAAGAAATTTCACGACAGGAAAATAGAGTTTTAAAGGGAATAACATTCAAATTCAATCTGACATGGTAACATTGTGGCCTTACATGCATGAGTGGCCATAATTTAACGATTCCATTAAATTCAACGCGAGTCAATATCATTTATCCTCACTGCATCAAACGAATGTTCCAAATTAAATCGATCAAATTACGATATCACATAAACTCATTTATAAACAACGTCGTATTAGTCATTTAATACATTGTACGAAGATCTAATATTTAAAGAATCTGTGACAATCGGCCGTCAATACGGTTCAACTTTTTAATAAACTAATTCTTCCACCGAGATTTCATCTGAAAGCACGAGCGCGCGCGTTCACGCACATCTATAAAGAATGTCAGTATAGATGAGTGCAGGCGCAATTACTTCCCAACAAGTGAATTCCCAATAAATCCATGTATTTTCACAGACTCCCAGGTTCATCCGGACACGTTGCTGCACTGGCTACAGCGCCAAGTGGCCCTCTACGACGGTGTACGTATCCAGGATATGGGCGCGTCGTTCAAAAGTGGCCTGGCCATTGCTGCCATAATTCATCGATATCGGCCGGATCTCATAGACTATCAGTCCCTCAAGAAGGACGATCCCGTGACGAACAATCAGATCGCTTTTGATATCCTCGAGAAGGAGCTCGGTATTCCACCCGTAAGTGTACTCTCTTTTTTTTTTTTTTTTTTTTTTTTTTTTTTTTTTTTACGTTTCCAGTCGAATGTCGTCAATCGTGCGATGGTGAAGCGGTGCCGGTATTGGTGGTGGGAAACTACCCAAGATTTCTTCGTGCTTGTGTGAGTTGCGATTGAAAAGCCAATGTATGGGCCTTACCGTTGGTCACATTTGTTTTTTAATGCTGTGCCGGCACGCGGAAATCACGAACCACAGCACAAATTAAAGTCCTAGGTTTATATTATTCGGTAATTCGATCTGTACGTAGTGTTCGTTAAAATTTTGGGTAAACACTTTGTGTATTGATGATGCCATTATAATGTTAATATGCACCTTCATACGGGAATTAGGATTTTCGTACTCAAATCAGTTTTGCTCGAACATTTCAGATTATGACTGGAGAAGAAATGATGCAGTGCGATGTGCCAGATAAGCTTACAATGTTCTCGTATTTGACGCAAATTTACGAGGCGTTTCGTGGAGAAATACCACATATTAAGCACCCGAAACTGGTAACTATTCACATTGAATTATGAAATTACCTTTTTCAATACTTTTTCCCTTCGACAATAAAATCTCCCCCGTGCTCTTACTTCTTTAATTTTACGAGCTTACATTACAATGGGACTATGGACGATCATTTTCCTTTATTATAACGGCTATGTAAAACGTTGTTGATTTGTTATAAAGCTCGTTACTTTTGAGCTTACTCTCGAGGATAAAAAGGAATGAAATGCCTAACGAACGATAATTATCGTGCGTTGGCTCTCGTTATACAAGCTCCTCGGCCCTCCTTCCCAATCAGCTATTTTTCGACTTGTAATTATTTTTGAAGCCACGGAGCGCTAGATGGTTACTACCTACCGATTAAGCCCACGCAGCAGATAATAAAAATATATGCATAATAATGGGCCGGTGATGGCTAATTTATAAATACATATTTTCAGGAACCAGAGACCGAGGATAGGCCTACGCTTTCACAAAAGCTGAGCGAACTGACGGCCGAGCAAAAGGCCCAGCTTCTCGGCCGAATAACAAAGCAGGAGGGTACGTCGGCCCGAGTCCGAAGATCGCGCCACGTCAACGAAAATCTGCCGTTGCTCGGCGAGAAGAAGGTCGACTCAATGACGCGACGTCACACGCGCAAAAGACGCAGTACCGAAAAAATGGGGGCTAGCGTGGTGAGTTTGCAACGCTTTATCGAGCTATTTCTTTTCTTCGAATTCCTTTAAAGTCCGGCTCGTGACTTTGGAGCTATTGAGTATCTGGGGGGAGGGATTTATGGCTAACCTTTTTTTTACCTCTCCACGTAATCTAGGTGAATTCGCAATTACACAGCTCCGTTCCCCCTTTGATATCGTCGAGCATATTATCGAAGCAATTTATAGATCTGGATGATATATTTCACTTACTATTTCCACGCGCATGGGAATTATAAGTTATATCCGGTCTTAGATCAGTTAGTCTCACGCATAACGATCCTAATATTTTACATAGCATTTAAATTCAATTGCATTATTTAAATTAAGATATAAGCATGAGTTTAACGATTGTTTTAAATAGCGTAAATAAGTGGCATTTAATTTAAGTTAATTTTATTGCGAACGAAACGCTGATGACCGCGATTCAAAAAGCTTTAATAGGATTTATTACAATTCATTTGGTAATGAAGTATTAAGCTACTTCAAATCACAAGTTTTTTTTTTCTTTTCTTTTTTTTTTTTTTTTTTTTTATTATTTAGCATTAAATAAATGATTCGTTGAACATTAAATAATCCTTTACACTTGTAATACATCATTATTGGGATTGTTTTTATTTTTATATTAGATAAATACTAATTTATGCTTTTCTGTTGATTTTCTTTAAATAACGGTTCTGTGCAATTATTATTTTTTAATTTTTTTTCTATTTATGTATTGATTATTATCATTTTTTTTCCTCTTAATTTTACCATATTATTTCTCCAAAAGTTGATCGTAAATCTAAAAATTATCTAGTTTAGTTTGTTTTTCATACGAGAGAACATAATTTTTATTTCAAATTAAGTTAATAGTGAATTTATACTTTAATTTTGTAATTTCTAGATGGATAAATGTTTATTATTATTATTGTGCTTTATTGGCATTAATGATAGTGTTTAATATCGTTATTGATTGTTATTGAAAATAAAGTGTCAAAGATTTAATGCTTTAATTAAAATGTTGCATATCTCTGATAAATTATGTCGCGGATATATATAGACATTGAATAAAATACAACTGTATCAAGACAAGAAGATAATGGAAAATTATTATTATCGATTCTCTTCGATCAAAATGGCAGACGATGCTGTCTCAGATTTTTCGAGGAATATTCATATTGACATTGTTCGCTTCTGCTGGAGTTGTCATCATTATATTGCACGAGAAAACTCATTAATTACGAACTTAGAAACTCGAATATAAATCTAATCATAAGCTACTTATAATTTTGAAAGTCAGCCACTGTATAATAAACCGTTCGATCAAGTAATTTATCATCGGCAAATTTTAATGTAGAAAAAATAAGCATCTAATTATTGAACAATATATTTACTTTCATTATACTAATATATGCTTACAAATTTTAAAAAGTATGCCTAATACGTATTTACGCATACTTCATACAATTTTTAGTTATATTTCAAACATCTTTTGATGTATGACTTAGTATTTGAAGAATCGACAATACACAGTGATAATGTATTTTACGTCTGTACTTGGTGATTATTTATATAAATAATATTATCCATTATTTATGAACATTTTAAATATGTATGCTATTTATTAAATCTATATTAAAAATTGAACTTCAAATTTATTTTGAATTGTGTGAGTGCCCAGTGCTACAAAAGCTTTACTGTACGAAAATATGCGCTGTGATTAAAATATTTTTGAAATTATAAAATTTGAATTTTCTTTGGCACATAAGCTATTGCGTTTTTTTTCTTTTTTTTTTTTCTTAAACTATTTCATAAATTTTTTCACTAAAGTCAATTACACCGAGCACATCTATGACTAAATTTTCAGCCGTTTATTTTTAGCAACTACTTACTTATATAAAATTGACATAAGATAAAATGAGATATTGATCAAACTTGAAGTTGATTTGAAGATTGCAGACTAATATAACACAATATTTAATTGGCTATTGTTTTATGAAGTCGTTTATATATTAGAAAATTTTCGCTTAATAATAATAAATATAATATAACAGTTTCTTAATTATCCTAGTAAAGGAAGCAGCTTTATCATTATGATTGAATCGTATATCGTTTTAAGTAAAAAAGAAAATTAAGAGTTATGCTGAGATGTGAATTAAATAATAGAACTCGTGTGTAGAAACAATTTAAATTTAAAGAGATAAGGTGCAATCATTTTTTGAGAAAATCAGTATTTACGTTCATTAATGTCTAAATGCCATGCTCGCTACAATAATCCAAGGATCGTGAGATAACTGAAGTGTGAGGTTGGTTAATAATTGTAATCAATGGCGATTCCAAAATATGCACATTCGTCGAAGAGGGAACAGAATGATTTAAAGAGACGTTTTAAAACGAGCGAAAAATTTGTTCATGTATGGTATAAAAGGAGGAGCGGACACAGAGGCTCCAGGACATTGAGAAAAACCGACTGGATCGTATGCTGAGACGTCAATACCAGCGCAAACGCGCTACCCAGCAATTCTACAAAAGTATGCAAATGCTCCAGGCAAATGCAAAACGCGAGAAGAACGAACCTTTCGAGGACTACTCAATTTTCCTCTACAGACAGACAGCGCCAGATTTTAAGGATCGCGTCAAAGACCTCGAGCAGAAAATCATCTACCCTGTAAGCCAGACACGGCTGCGTCGATGTTGACGTTTGACCCTTGTAGTCGTAACGATGGAACAATTAACTATGTTAGAGTGAATATCTCTTTTAATGGTGGTTATAGGGGAAGTGAAATATTTCTATAACTTTGCAAGTAGTTGTACTTAAAATTAATTGACAAAAGTTTTACAATCTCGGGAGGAGTCAAGAGGCATGTTCAATATAGTCGCAAAGGTTTTTATAAATTTTTCCACGAATAAGCCTATCAAGGCCATTTATCGCCTTGAAAACTGTTAATTTATAAATTTGAAAAAATTTAATTGCACTACACTCGAGATACTCGAACAACGAATATCGTTGAATCATTGTCGACTTTTGCAATAAATTTTAATATGTGCTGAAAGTTGCGTTCTATAAAATTACTTAGCGAGGCACATTTTTACACTTATTATTTTACTCTTATGTATTAAATTATCAATACGTTTTCCTCGTAAGTTAGCGAATGAAATATTTACTTATACATAAATTAATTAAGATTTAACAATACTGAACTTATTACAGCAAAGTTTAGCGAATATGATCATTTCCTCTAAGTATTAAATGAATATTTAATCCGATTGAGTATGCCATACTATTATTTATTCATTTAATTACATTTCAAACCATTAATAATAATACATGATCGAACAATTACAGATACCTATTATTGAAGAGATATCACGCACTTTTTCCGCTTAATAACAATGAACCTCTATTACGTTGACAATTATTTATCATTATTATTATAGCAATGTCTTCTGACTTAACAATTTAACTCCACATTAACAAATACTTAATAAGCATGAAAAATTCAATAAAGTAAAAGTGAATATTTTTCTACTTTTATTATATAATAATATTCTTTGCTTCTGTGATTACATAACCATTAAATATATTCCTTAGAAATATATTCCATAATTAAATAAATGGTTATATTACCATATAAAAACAAGCTGACATTTTTGACAAAAAAAAAAAAAAAAAAAAAAAGAAGAAAGAAATTAATTAAAAATTAGTTGATATAAAATATTCTTTGTTATTCCTACCTGTAAGTTATTAAGCTAACGATCATGAATGAATAAAAGGAACTACAATTAATAAATATCCCTTTTATATAGATACAAATATATATTTGCAAGAATTTAATTCATAAATAATAGAATTAATTTGTTTTTCTATGTTTGAAATAAATACCAATCTATATTATATTATTATTGTTATTATTTTTACTTTTTCAAGATTGTAATTACATTTTTATTGCATAGGCGCTTTTCTAACAAGATAATTTCATGTAAAAATATTAAAAATTTTTACTAATCAGAAAATATACATCGATTAATACCTTCAGAGTACGATAGTTAAAAAACAGTAAATTCTAGTTTGATGTTAATAAGAAATGTGTTGTTTTCTTCGTCTAACGCTTAAATCTGATGACGACTGCAATATACTAATAAATGATTTATCGTTTTACAGCTTTCCGAGTGTTTGATGTTTTCATTTAATTGAAGTTTATCGATTTCACTTGTATCGATTTTTTTTTTTTTTTTTTAATAAAGCTCCAAAGCATTAAAGTCATGCTAATTGTTTATTTATAGGATCGGGAGCCAAAACTCCATGCTGGATATTATCGAACTAATGTGGATGAAGGATTTTCCGGCAGAATAAAAAATATTGAAGAAAAACTTAAAGGAACTGCGGCAGCTGAGAAAAAACCCAAAGATTTATTACGTGCGATCGGTAATTTTAAATTTACTTTAATTAAATAAAACATTCTTTATATATAAATGATTTGTGTAAGTAATCCGCATAACATAATTATATAATTATTTATATTTAATTTATAAAACGATGTAAAAGGCAATTATATTATTTCGTATCTGGAAGTAAAGAGCTAGAAATCTAGCCTTTTGTGTTAATTTCGATTTATAATTAGTTAATATTATAATCGTATAATTTGTAGGAAAAATCGAGAAAACTGATTGGAATGTGAAAGAGATCGAGAAAAAGATCGAGGAGAATAAAATGGGACGTAGCGTACGTTACGACAGAGTCGAACGCGTACCGAAATGGAGTCGCGAGCAGGTTAGTCAAAAATATAGAGATTCTGCTTTTAAGAGGGGGAGGTATGAGGTAATTTTAAAGTAGTAGTTTTACACGATTAATAAATGCTTTGAAAGAAGTACAATTACCATAATAAAATGTTAATTTTCCATTATACACTTATAATTCTAATTATCTAACTATATATATATATATATATATATATATATATATATATGTTTTGAAATTCAAATAAAGCATTTATTACAATTTTTCAATTATGTGAGACTATTATTGATTCATAAAAGAAAGTAATATTAGATAAATTAATATAAAAATTAATACGTAGACTGAATATAAACTTTTAAATTATACAATACTAAAACGAAATCTTACATCTATTATTGACAATTTATATAATATTTCACAATAATGCTTCTTGAATTCTGAAAAACACTTATTAATAAATTTAAATTAATACGACAATGAAGTAAAACATAAAACATAATGAATAAAATGACTACTTGATTTTTCTTTCTAAATAAACAAAAAAGACGCAATAAATCATTAAATTTTTTTTTTTTTTTTTTTTTTTTTTTTTTTTTTTTTATTAAATAAGTTAGGGAAATCAATATGTCGTATGAATGCACAAATTTCTTTCTTTTATAAAATACTTTATTAATTAATTATTTTTGTATAATGTTATATTGTAAAAGTTTCTTAATCAATTTTTTGGGTTAATGAAAATATCTTAAAAATTTCTTAAATATAACGATAAAATGTTTACGCGTATTTGCACTACAGCGGAAGAAATTAATTACAATGCTGGATAATCTAAGGGGTGGGGATTAAATACACTGTTAATAAAAGTGGAAATGTGTTTGAAAAGTATTATTTTAAAGTAAATTGTTTTTCCATAGAAATTTGAGGGAGTAGCAACTTTTGACTTTTGACTGATGGCAAACATAATGCATGCATGATAAAAATTATTAGTACATAAATTTGTTACGAGCCAATCAATAGGCGAAGCCTCGGCATTATATCGATTAACAAAATATCAATAAATCTCAATCACCATCCACCGGTCATTCGAATTATCTAGGATAATACATATGCATAAATAATGTATACCGAATAATATCATTGAAAGTGGTGGTAATTCCCTCCTCCCCCCCTTAAAATGCCGTAGCGCCCGTGCGTAAAATAATTAGTCCCAAACTCGGCAAGCCTTTCTCAGACAACTATATGCTTCATCCAGTTTTTAGCTCGGCAGACGAAAATGGAGAAGAAGGGCCGCGAGCCGATGGAAACGGATAGTAAGTACACCGATATTGACAATACTCTGAAGAACCTCGACCGCAAGATCAAAGAGGGTAATGTGCTAGGTCATAATAAGGTCTCGGCAATGGCCGAGCAATTCGCCAATAAAAATCAGGACACAAGCGCGGTCGACCAGCCGAAGGTCCAGAGATCGGTAATTATTCTTTGGCAGTTGCAAAGGGAAACAAATCGCATCACAGCCGCTCC
>NW_011948418.1:2277304-2287563 GCF_000503995.2 Ceratosolen solmsi marchali
TGAATCTCTTAATAATATACGTATTTAATAGTATATTTACATAACAAGGTACAAACATGAAAAATAGAAGCTGTAACCAATCGTGTGAAAAAGCATCTACACGAGTGTCAAAAGCATGTCATCCATTGTAAATTACTACCTCACCTGCATCATGCGTTTTGTTCGGTTGTGTGGGATTAATAAATATTAGTAATCAGGATGCTCTCTGTAATTGTATTCCTTTGAATTTTCAGAACTCAAAAGTGGCGCTTGCGCTGCCGGCTCAAGGCGGCTCGGAAGTGTGCCATTTTTGCGAAAAGCGAGTCTACCTGATGGAACGATTGACGGCCGAAGGAAAGTCCTTTCATCGGGGCTGCTTTCGTTGTGAATATTGCTCTACTTCGTTACGCATAGGTACGTTATTACGGCTACATACGCCAATATGTCATTATAATTAAAATGCTAGTAGACTTAATAATAATTGCCTCCTATGTTCTTATAGCGCTCAACTTAAAATAATTTATGAAGAATACTTTTAAAATATGTACAAAAATATGAAAAATTTTTGTAAAATATTAATTTATATATATTTTTTATTACTATTAATTTTAAATATTGTAAAAAAAAAAGTATTTTGCAAAAGTATTATAATGTAAATAATGTTTCAATAACGTAATCGAAATTATTTCTCAGGCAATCACACGTTCGATAGAGATAAGAATGGCGGTCGCTTTTATTGTACGCAACATTTTGGCCTACCAGGAACTATGAAAACTAGAATAGAAAAGAAAAAAATTGCCGTTACGAATAAGGAAAATATACCACAATCTTCCAACAATCTTAAGGCACCGGATAAGGTAGGATATTAACAATTTTTTATTAATATAATCAAGCGTATTAATAACATGTTCTTATCTATAATATTATATATTTTGGCCAAAGACAATGAAAGAAAGAAAAACCAAAGATATATTGATGAGAGGGTAATAAAAAAAAATAAATAAATAAATAAAAACAAACAACAACAACAACAACAATAAAAAAACTAAATTTATGAATTAAATTCTTTTTTATCGTTAATCGTTGTGGGAAAATTATAAAAAAATCTCAGTTCTCATAAACAAAATATGGGACTGGTTTATCTTATGGCACAATATAATAACATTGCCGTCCAAGTTTTCTTTATTATTATTATTCAAACATAATGATAAGCCTCAGCTGGCAATATTATACAATAATGTTAATGAAATCGTTAAAATTTCAGGCTATAATATCATTAGAAGGTATATGCGGTCTAGATCTCCTTGATCGCGGTCAAACGCCTGAAAGAATCGAATTCGAAAATCTTGCTGGAATATCTGATACCGAGGAAGCGCACAGCATAATGGACGAGGATGAATGGACAGATCGTAATTTTGGGCCTTCAGCTGCTGAAATGGGCTCTAGCGATGACATTTCCGACATGAGGTAGGTGATGTTTTTCCGGCCAAATTGTCTGAAATCGTTTGAGCAATTTTGATTTGAATGGACAATCGAAATAAGAAAAATCATCGAGTACTGTACTTTCATGCTTAGTATGTATTCCATACAACAAGCTCGCAATGTGTTTAAGAAAGAAAAAGGGGAAAATTCTAAAATTTTCATACCAAAGGCTAAATGTATAGTAATAGTACAATTTATCAATCGAATAATTTTCACATTATTATCGTCTCGTAATAGACATTGACGGCTAATAAAGTTCAATTTCATTGCAGTGATTCAGACGAAGATAACGAGGTTTTTGAAGAGGCGATCGATCAACCGCTAACGACGGAAGGTACATTAGAATTAGCAAAAAATTGGACTCTTCGATACTCTCATCCGCATCCAGCGGCAGCTCATTCTGACACCGGGAGCAACGAATACGAAGATTCAAGCGACGAATACACGAGTTCAGGTAACATGGAAATGAAAATCGCTCCAATAAGTACGGAGACTTGTGCAATCTCATTTATAATCCACAATTTTAAACGCACATTGTACTCGTTTATACTTAAAAAGATTCACCCTCCACTTACAAGTACGTAACCGTACATCCAAATAAATAACCTTACGTCTCTGTAATGGAATGTCAGTCGGTGTAGGTGCATTAGTAAAAGCTATAATCACAATGTCACACGTCCTGTTAAACAATTCTATTGCAGAGGAGGATAGCCAAACGGCGACCGAGGACGAGGACGATGTGCGGGCGCGCGAACTACGTAAAAAGGAGGTCTGGCTACAGGTGCCGCCACGCAATTCCGATACCGAGACTGGCTCCGAGACTGAGGTGAAACAATCTCAAACCTCTACAATTAGTAACGATGACAATAATCTTAATAATGAGAAAGTATCGTGCCCTGTTAATATTGCCGTAGCAAATGGTGTTGGGAGCGCGAGGGTCGATTTAGCTAACGAGACTGCTTCGCGCGCCGAGCGTTTGATCGCTAAAATGAATATTAAGCAGCAAAACAAGCCCACGCGATTGATGCAAAATGATTATGATATTTCTAGTTCGTTAGCTGGTTTGCCCGATGCCATTCCCAGTTATACAAGTGACTCTGGTAGCCCAAAGAATTTGGTAGTGAGCGAAGCTTTCGGTATAAGCAGCAACGGCGGTAGTAATAATCTACCGGATTTAATTACCTCCTCTCCGAAATTTCGTAGGCATTCGTCCCGTCTCTCTCTGCTATCCGATGATCAGTCTTATACATCGTCGGATGAGGCGTTGCTTAAGGACGAGGATACATCGGAAAAGTCCTCGACCGCGAGATTAATCTCGCCGGATTCATCATGGAACGAGGTAGATCGGGTTTTAAATAAGCCAGAGACAACTCACAATAAAGTGGTGGTGATCGTAACAGCACCGACACCCACGAACGAGCAACCATCGAATAGCGATATTATTGAATCGTCGAAGCTCGTGGTGCCGAAGGAAAGTTCGCCGGTACGGCAGCAAGACTCGCCATCGGACACTCCGACGTCGTTTGACAATCTAATCCAAGAATTAAGACAAAGAAAGGCGCGAAATAAGGCGGAAGCTCAGTCAAAGGAGGCGCTGAAGCCCCTTGCCACGGAAACAGCTAGATTGCATATGTGCAAGTACTTTGATACGAAGAACGAGAAAATCACGATCGATGATAAAAGTAATATCGTGAAAAGGCGGGATTCCGTTGACAAGGAGGCGCACGACGATTCTGAATCAAGAGTCATTGATCTGCCGATGAAATCAAAGATATCGGATAAAGTTGAGAAGAAAGACATTCTCAAGTACTTTAGTGGCTCTAGCTTTGAACGGAAAAGTCCAGAGAATAAGTTTGTGGAAAAAAATAGTTCATTGGGAATTGATAAGTGTAGGAATAGCAATTTTCAAGCAAACCATGTCGATAATTTGGTCTGCGATGATTTTACGGTCGACGAGATCGAACGAGAATTCAATGAAATTGAACGGCAAAATAAGAATAATTTTGAGATTTTACAGTCTGTCAATGTGAGCAAACCCTCGTTAAAATCTTACACAGATTTAGTTGAGGATCATAGCACGAGTAATTCCGAGACCACTGTCACTAGTGATTCAGACGTATCTAAAGACGATGCGGAGACTGATAACTGTTGCAATGTTGATAAGGATGATATTGCGAACACAAGTCTGCCTACATCTGTTGATTCGGATACTACAAGAATTGCGGTGGGCAACGGAAATTCTAATGACTCTCGAACAGACACGATGCGCATCACCGAGGTCTTGAAAATCATAACGGATTCGATAGATTCTGCGGAAAATTCGCCGATCAATAAGTATAAAAAAACTGACGATGATGGAACTAGTGTACTAGCTGATAATAGAGTAGTACCCTTGGCAACCGAAATAGGAAAAACGATATCTACGGACGGCAAATCAAATGGCATTTCCGAAAGTATTAGCGATAAGCACGTGGGACAAAAGACTACGACTAACGCTATCATAGAAAAGGATAAGCTTTCCACATCCATAAATGGTCATCATAAGTCGCCCGATAATTCTGATATTATAAGTAGCAAT
Source organism: Ceratosolen solmsi marchali (assembly GCF_000503995.2). Lineage (NCBI taxonomy): Eukaryota > Metazoa > Arthropoda > Insecta > Hymenoptera > Agaonidae > Ceratosolen > Ceratosolen solmsi. Next base: position 2,281,344 of record NW_011948418.1, read on the forward strand.
CCATTTATGCGCGTTGCAGGAACCACGATATTTTCCAATCCCGTCGCTCACAAATATTCGAATGAAAACGCTTATCGCGAAAGCATCGATTCTAACCTTAATGAGACAAGCCAGTCCATCACGGAGTCTCGAGATAATCCAAAATTAGTTTGGCTTAACGTTGTTAAGGCGAGTCCCCAAAACATCCCACCAATCCAAAAAGTAACGATTAAGGAGCAAGAAATTCCACCTGCCCAAACAGTCGAAATTCAATCTGAAAACGTGAGCTCTAAAATAAAAAGCTATAACGAGTCGATCTCTCGGACCTGCGATGACACATCCAAGAAACCTGGTAGGCGGAGAAGCAGCTCCCACGAAAAGCTTTCCTTATCGCAGCCGTCGACGCCGGTGCCACCGGTGCGCGGCAACAAGTCCGAGTTGCAAAAATCTCTGAGCATAAGACTAGGCAAGCAACATTCGGGCTCGGAATCGCCGCTCAAGTCTAATTACGAAACCGTTTCTAAATCGACTCTCAGCTCTCCCTTGCCAAGAAAAAAGAATGGACTGTTGTCCCGCAAGTCCGACGTCCACGGATCCCTTAAATCCGTCGATTCTTCTAAAACTAATAAAGAAAAGTGTGCCATATCGTGATCAGACTATGCGCGTGCGTATTTTATTCTCAATGGGGGTGCTCTCTAAATTTTTTAATTTTTTCGAAACAAAGTTTTATACTCCATTGGCAAGGTATAATACACAGATATAACGATTCAGTTTTACGAATAAGGAATTTTTTTTTTTTTTTTTTTTTTTTTTTTTTTTTTTTTTTGACGTTTTGACGTTTTGTAATATTCATCGTTAGAAACAATATACATCTGACATATTTATAGTAGGCACGCACACATTATATTAATCTATGCATTGAATGAATTTAATTAAGTCCTACAGAGTGATGCTTTAATTTGATTTTTAACAGTTGCTTACAATCTAATAAATGGATGCTTCTAAGTCTGTTCGTTATACTGGACTCGAAAAGAAAAAAGAAATAAAAGAATAAAAAAGAAAAAAAACCAAAATAAAAGACATTTTTTTTTTTTAATGAATACCGATAATATATTTATGTAAAATAAATTTCAAAAGAAATTGGCATTTAAAACAATTGTAGCTTATTGAAATTACAAATTTTAGAGAAATATTTATTATGTTCTGATTTTAGGGATCCAATTACGAGGTTTTAATTATTTAAAGTTATAAGTAAAGCATATATAGTTTAAACGTCATATTATACATCAATAAATGTATTATACATTTCATGAATCTATTCCATATTCTCTCTTGTATGTATTTTTAGTAAAACATTAAAAAAAACTTATTGATTGTGAAAGTATTATTTTGGTTATTTTTCAATTTTTAAAAGTAGAAGATAAAATATTTATTAACCACTTCTTCTATTTAAAGTAAAAACTCTCTAAAAATAATTGTATTTTTATACCCAAAGATCAATGAATAAAGTATAGTTTATATCAGTGAATACGCATATAATGAATTTATAATCGAAAAGAAATGCCAGATTAAAGTAATGAAAATATTATTTGTAGACAATTTCAATTGTACAAATATTTTTTCATGTGTATCATGTGAAATATTACGTAAAAGAAATATTCGTGGTTTCTCGTTTGATTTGATTAATTGGCAATAAGTATTCTTACTCATTGAAAATATAAATATCTATTGCTCTAATTTGTATTAGACGAAGACGGCCGATAAATCTTCGTGCACTATTTTAAATTAGTCTGTATATTTCTATTATATATTTTTAAGGATTAACAAATATATTAAGTATAAATTAATTTGCAAAAGTTTTAAGTTTTTAGATTGTAAGTTGCCTACTATAAAATGATACATGCAATAGTTTCATAATGAATTTATTTAATAGAGCTGGAGAAATTAGAAATTGATAAACTAAAACATTCGGATTAGTAGCTCTAGACTCGAACAGCAATTATAGTTGATTGGTGTAGAAAAATAATATGCCCAACAGAATCTACTTACGGAATAATGAAATTTTATTCTTTAAAAAATTTAGAGAGTATAACGTTAAGTATAAAATACAATTCAAATTGTATCGATGCAGCGATAGTGTGTGTGTGTGTGTGTGCGTGCGTGCGTGCGTGAGTGTTTGTTGCGTAAACGAACGATATGAGGATTGATATGTTTATGGTATATTATTTTTATCGAATGGCATTGTTTACTTTAATATTTACCTTACTCGAGAGAGACTGTGTGAGAATTTATTTAAATAAAGATAAAAGAATAATAAAAAGTTTAAAATTATGGCTGATGGTGATTAGCGAATTTCCTATTCCACAAATTTATCATTTGAAAATTGATAGTATAAGCAACCCCCAGAAAGAGAGAGATCATATTTATAAGGTAAAGGAAACTTTGTATTTACGAATGACGTGTGAACTAATATTCGATATAATTCTAACAGTCACTCAAAATAAATTAATCTCGTATGTGTTTGTTTAAAGTGCTTCAGCTCACAAATTTAGCAATTTTTATCATAATGTATCATTCTATTACCACCAGCCATGACTTTATTAATCATTTAGCATATTTAAGATGAATAATACTGCATGAAAATCTGATAACGTCTTTTCAAAAAGAATTCTATCAAAAGCTATATTTATCTTAATATAATTAACAAAAAATTATAGGAACACATAGTCGAAAAATTCATGCTGAACAATGATATATGTATATTACACAATATATTTAGAAATCATATAGAAAATAAATCTGAAATAATGAAATAGATCGTTTCCTTTTAGAATAAATGGAATATATTTTTTTTTTAACTATCATAAACGTTAGCATACAAATAAACTTTAATTTAATTAATCGTACATTTTGTTGTAGTGTACGTCAAACAATAATGTAATTATTTAACGAAAATTATTTTATCAAAGATATATCAACTTATATATATATATATATATATATATATATATATATATATATCTATAATTTTTAAAATTTCAGGCTACTAGCTATTACATAACAATAGTTTTTACTTTTCTTGTCTTGTAATAATTATTTTACTCTTATACCGATGGACATCGAATTTTATTTTACAATCCATTACATAACCAATCAATAATGTCATTTTTATGAATCGTTTAATTATTTGGTAGAAAACTAAATTTTTTAATAAAAGTACAATATAATATTCTCCGGTATACACACGCTGTTGGACTTCATCTTGTTTCATACAAGTGAAAAACATTTTCAGTAATGTCTTTTTTCTAACTTGTTTTATTATTAAAAAGTGTTCCACTTAACAATCTTAACTTTTTATTATCTTACGAATCAAATTAAATCATTATGCGGATTATATAAATTATTCACTGTAATTAAAAAGCATATTTATATTATATTACACCCTAATATAATCTATTCGGTAAAAAGTACTTCAATTTGTTTCTAACCCATTGTTATTTAAATTATTACTATCGATTACGTAAATGTGGTAATTAATTTTTTAAGTGTACTTTTCAACTTATATATTTTGATCTAATATGACAGAATTTCTATGACTTACTAATAATTGAGTAAAAATAATTGTCAATGGAAATTTTGTATACAAGTCATGCCAAAGAATTTTCTGAGAAATACTTTATTATTTTTCTTACGTAATGTTATTAAAGATTAAAATGTGTGTATTTATTTATTTTTATGAGAGCATAGTAATTAATTAAAGAATGTGTGGCTAGTTGAGTAAATTATAATTCGTATCACCATGCATAACAGAAAAATATTTTTAAGACTCATAATGATAAAGGTAGTTTATTGACTTATAAGATAGCTTATACTTTGATAATTATTTATTTATAACTGAAATTTAAATGCAGTAATGAACTTGTTGTTTTCTCTCGACTTGTATATTTTACTTTGAACTAATCTAATAAACCCGAATGTTACGTTATAAAATAACCTTTCGGTAAAATTAAAACCGCTCTCTTAATTTCTTAAAGTGCCATTTTTATTCGAATAATTATGAAAGTTTTGACCGTCGGATGATATAATACGAACAATTTGACGCCAAATCACTTATTAAAATCCTTAAATAATAATAATCAAATTTAGATTGTTTTATTTATGATTTGATAAATAAGTCACTGCTATGCATTCATCTCTTCATACAAGTTTTTCTGCATACCTTTAACAGTAAATTAAAATCATTTGAAAATGTAAAAAGGAACATAAAAAGATAGATTAATTTTTGTAATCCGGTTCAAAAATTAAAAGGTTAAATAAATTACTTTTCATTTTCATTCGTAACGAGCAGATCATAATTTTGGATTTCAAATAGTAGATTTTGGATTTCAAAAATGTTGTTAATTTGTTGCTACTACATTAGAAAACACGTATTTAAAAATTGTTTTTAAATATCATGCATACAAAGAATATAAACTACACTAAAAAATGTCTATATTTTGCCATTCGTTGGAATAATCTTAGTAACGCGTTAACGTTATAGAACAATTAAGAACAGAAGTTATGATAAAATAAAGTCGTGCAGATGATTCAGAAAAGCATATAATTGAAAATAATTTAAAAATTCGACACTATTGCATTATATGAATAAAATTTCATATAACTGAAATATATTATTTAAAAAAAAAAACATTACATTTTAATTATTGAATAAACAATATTTCTGCAATATTCATATAATGACGCATATTATTATTGTACAGTCAAGTTATTTGTAAAGTCTAAAAACTTTCAGGTAACGTTTCGTCTTTATTATTTTGAGTATTTAATGGCAATAGTGAAGCGATACTTGGAGATGAAAAATAATCGCCTTAGCGCTATATATATCCTTAAATATAATTTTCATCGCAAATACTTTTATTTTGTTCATAGAAAAGACAGTGATGCAACATTTTTAACAACATTTTTATCTAATTTTGAGTGGACAATAGACTCTCGGTACATTCATATGACGTTTTCGCGAAATTTTTAGTGCTATTAGAAAATAATAAATATTATAACTGCCACGATGAAAGAAATTGAGAGAGCGACAGTGAAAGTTAATGATACAAGAGAAGTAACCCTGAAGCACCCTGATGTACGGTTGCATATTTATTATGTTTTCCATAGATTGCGTCGAACGATTCGTCAACGGAAGAAAGCGAAGAGAACTCAGCGACGGAAATTTCCACGGACTCTGAATTCGAACACGATGGTACAACGCCCACGCAGCACGAGATACCGGAAATCACGATAAACGACTCGTATGTTAGGAAGACTCGTGGCACTTACGTCGAGCCGAAGAAAGTGCAGATAAAGAGTCGCATAATAAGTCCGATCAATGGCAATATCGAGAAAAATATTGAAATTTACAACAGGAAGAACCAGCAGTTTGTAAGTTTCTATATGATTTGTATTTATTTGTCGATAAATTTTATCACAAATTTATATTAAGATGAAATAGATGAAAATATTTGTTTCGCTTATTCTCCCATTGACTTATTCTTATGATGATTGTTTTAAAAAAATTTACAATAAATGGTCAATATTTATGCGAAGAAAACTCACGGTGAATATGATCTTGTTGTAATGTTGTTAAGAGCATGGAAATAAATAATAGTTTGATGGTAAAAGTAATATTTTGCAAAAATGAATAAGTAGATATTTGATTATTTGTGTAATATTACCGTTTCAGCTCTAATTCTCATAATTCATCGTAATTAAGATAGTCGTAGTTGGTGGGTGGTGAGGGGCAGGAGGGGGAGGAGGGGGAGGAGCTATATAGTATTAAATCCGAACCGTATAATTATAATAATATTTTCACTATGATGATTTTTTTTAATCGCACCGGCAATCAATCGAATAAATGTATAAATTAAAAAAAAAAAAAAAAAGGTGAATGCAAGAATATGCTCGTACAAGATTAAAAATGCATTGAATTAATGAAAATGCCATGCAAACTATTGCATTTGGAATCATAAATTTACATTTTTTAAATTTAAGAAGCAGCAGCAGCAACAACAACAACAACAACAACAGCAGCAGCAGCAGCAATATCAGAGCACAAAGCTAAATGCCATAAACGTTTCCTGTGCTCCCAAGTATTGCAACGACGTTAAGGATCATCGTAACTCCCACGTCGGTCCAAGCCAGAACTCCAAAGGAATCGCTCCAACGCCCTTCGTGAATCCGCGCAAGGGCGATT
>NW_011948418.1:2287574-2314791 GCF_000503995.2 Ceratosolen solmsi marchali
GAACCGGACGCATTCGACGGAGGGCATCGCCTCGAAACTCTCGCTCGAGTTGAAGAAACGTTATCTACTGGGCGGCTCCGGCTTCGGTGGCTCGGTTGTCAAGTCCGTATCCACGTCGAACGTCGACACGCGGTTGCGCAACCTCAGCGATGCCATCTCGCAGCACCAGAAACTCTTGAATCCAGCACACGAGCCCAGTCCCACGATGCAGGCTTTCCTCCAGGGCACCAATAAATTAAGAGGAAGTGGCCAGCAGTCCCCGTCACCACTCTCGCCGTCGACCATCTTCGGCTCCCCCTCGCCCGTCAAGGCCTTCCCGTTCGATAAGAGAACCAGCGCGGGAATAGAAGTCGTGGTCGGTCAGTAGACATGGTTCCAGTACGCCATGATGGTTTCTTAAATCAACTTACCACGTATGATGTCACGAGAGTTAATAAAGCATTTTATTTTATTTTTCTTTTAGCTAATGCGAATAGCGCAAAAACCATCCAGTTGCCAGACCTCATAAAGGAATCGAGCAACCTACAAAAACCAATATTCGACTCGCCGTCCAAATTAGCCGCCCATAAATGTAAATCGCCGACCGTCCTATCGGCGGAAGCCAATCAGGAGCCTGATATAGCCATCCTAAATATCGAAACGCCAACGCCGACGGAGGAAGCGAAGCACGTATCGGAAGCAACGACGCCCATTCAAGTTAACGGACAATTCACAGTCGTGGAATCCGCGGACCGAGAGAGCGACGAGCCACGGCCTAGAAGTCCTCTGCATGAAACATCGATCGTTGTCCCACAAGTGAATTGGAAGAAAAATAAGAATGACGGGGTACGCGAGGACGAGGACGAGAGCAGCGAGGATGAGGATGAGATCGACAGTGACTCGCTGTCAACCAGCGATGACGACGATGCGCAACCGATCTTGCACCGAAAAGCTGCGACGAGTCTCTCACCACCAAGATTGCAAATACATAGTACGGATGGGGATCTATTGCTGGACGAGGAGGTCGAGCGACGTCACGAAGACGCGATGAATTTTGAGCCAGACTCGATCGAGTGTACGTACGTCCTCGAGGATGCCAACGGGATCGAGGCTAAAGCAGCGGTGCCATCAATAGCGATTGTGGCGCCAGCAACCGCCACTGATATCGACACCGTAAGCAATAACATGAGGCAGTTACAACTCCAGGAACACGCGTCGAGCCAACGGAACATTAACGGTCGGAGCAGCGCAACCTCCCTTGCCTCTCGTCGCTCCAGCAAGAACGACGACTCCGAGGACAATGACCTAACCACGGCCGCTTACACGGAGACCGAGTTCTCGGAATGGGCAAAGGACGGGGATGACCTTGTATCGGAGGATCTGAGGGACGTCGAGTACAATATGAATTCGGAGTTCCGAGAGAAGAGCAAGAGGTTCTTCGACGGCAGAGGCGCCGCCGGCATGGCCAATGGCGAGGATCTAACTGACGTCGAGCTCGACTACTCCCAGGAGGAGCTCGAAGCCGAGAGGGCGAGCGCCCATTATCCGACTACGATAGCCTCGAAGCTGCTGGCCAACGGCGAGGATATCGGATACATGGACACGGATAATGATAGTCTGCTGGAGGAGGACAGTCTTAAGGAGCCGTGGAAGCCAAAGAATCGGGGTTACATCGAGTTTGTGAGCTTCAAGGCGCCGACGTCGACTGTCGCGGCTTGCGTCGCACCGATCGCCCGCTCGGAGCTCGAATATGACGAATCGTCGGATGCGCAGACACCGTGCTGCGATGACGGCAACGCGAACGTCATTGAGTTCGATCCGGTAACGATAGACGACGTCCGGGATCGGCTGAGGCTCAATATGAAGACGTCGATGCTGCCATGCGAGATTAAAGTGACGGGGTGCGAGGAGCGAAGTCAGCTGCGGGATGCGGCAGTGGTCGAGGTCGTCAACAAAGAGCTGATGTGCATGTCGATGGACGAGGATAGTCTGATAATGGTTGAGGCAGCGGAGGACACGACGACTAGCGAGGTGGTCACTGTTTTGGCGAGTCCGGTTAAGCCAGAGGACATTAGACACGCGGAATGTGTCGAGGAGGAGGATACGCAAAGCGAGCCAACAAAGACACCGGAATTACGTAAGTCGACTCGACCTGCTCTATTTCCGTCTGACGAAACGGCAGCCATCCCCCCCTCCTCCTCCTCCCCCCCGCCCCTACCAACCACTCACCGATCCTCCACCACTTACTCATTACCATTTTCTGCGATTATTAGGATTGTATAGTTAATGGCAACAAATGTAATCATACGAGTATCATATGCTTTGGCGAAATTCATTTTATCGACGCATTGGGATTACAGGGAATGATAAAGGCGGTGACTCTCCTTGACGACACGAAACTGTAATTACAATTATTAAAGTATATAATTATCAACACAATTTTACGTAACGATGCACTGACTTTCAATATATTTATTGTGGCTGTATGCTTTGTGTCTCATATCACACCATATCCGCCGACACATCACACACTTTCTCATTTTATGCAAATATACTTTATGATTTAAGAACGAATGAGAGAGAGAGAGAGAGAGAGAGAGAGAGAGAAGAACGATAGAAAAAACCATTAGAATCGTTCGAGATTTTGGCTACGATTTGACTCGTTTGTAAGGATTCCTTGTCGATTCGAATTTTTGTATTGATCGAGTAATGCAAACTTTCTTTATAAATGCGATCACGATAAGATAACATGAAATTATCTCTTTTTAATGTACAATCGCGTTCATTCATTAAAATCTTCATCGATTAAATGTTTAAATTAAATTACAAAATGTTTTACTTTTCTAAATTTCTAACTTTCACTTCTTTGTAATTGCATGCTTTTTAAATCTCATTCGATACACGGTGCTGCAAAGAATTTGTTTTATTATAATTTTATTACGAAAACAGTGAGTCCCTTGATATATATTCGATATGGACTAGCTGGACATAACGAGCCGATCTAGCAAATAATATTAATTAGGTAATTGTAATGCGAGAATCCTCGTTTAAATAAAATGAGCCAAAGAAAGGAATTTGTAGCTCAAGCACAAATTTCTTATTAACAGATCTCGCTCGCGCAAAATACGTAATTGAAAAGCCCACCCAAGAGTCTCATTCATTCTCGATAAATGTTTTGGTAAAATTAATAAATTAATGCAAAGCCGAAGAAAATATTGTCGGCAACGCGCTACGCACTAAAGCGCAAAAAGTAAATTAACATTTGAAAGCCCGAGTAAGGATTGCGCAAAACAGTTACGTAAGAGAGCGATTCGTTTGTGTAGCTCGAACTCCGGAAGGGAGCTCGAAGCTCAACGAGGACGCCAATAGCCCGGATTATCTGGAATACGTGAAGCGACTGCAGTCGCGCATCGCCGAGTTCAGCAACGTCAAGGACTCGATCGACGTGCGCAAGTCAAAGCGCAAGGGCACGAGGTCCGGACCGCCCCAGCAGCAACAGCGACCGGCCGAGGACGTGGCCATCGAGGCTAACAGCACGAAGGAGCCCGAACCACTCGGCAGTGGCCTCAACTCACCCGCGACCTCCCGCAAACTCGAGGAAATCACGCGCGAGCGCTCGAAACAGAAGACGCTCATCCAGGATCTCCTCATGGACAAGCTCGAGGCGCACAAGCAGAGGTCCGCCGAGAAGAAGGCCAAGAGGGCCGCGAGAACGGCTTCCTTCAAGAATCCCACGGCCTCCCTCAAGCCCGTGCCTTGTCCCATTGTCAGGCCTGCCACACCACCGCCACTTACATCAGGTTCGTTCGTTAATTAGTTTTCAGTCCTCGCTCTCCCCCCCTCCCTTCAACGCCCATGGCAAGTAGACTCGCCCGGTACTGCCAAGTTCACATTTACTCAACACTGTACTAAAGTATGGCTACCCCCATAGATCCGGGGATAGTGGCGACAGACGGCACAGCAATCGGCGTCGAGCCGAGGCTCGGAATCCCCGTGGCGCCGCCTCGTCTCAAGCACGAGGAGGCCCGGCAGGACGCTCGGCAGCGGGCCCGGCTGATGAGCGACGAGGATCTGGGCCTTAGTCCCGAGGACAGGATGAGGGAGTTGCGCGCGAAGCTCGCGAGGCGGCAGCTCAAGACGGAGACGGACTCGGAGCCGACGGCACCGACGGCCGTCAAGAGGTGCCTTCGGGGCAGCTTCGGGCTACCTCGCTGCTCGTCGGCTAAACTCCAGACGAGCAAGAGCACCGATAGCGTCACGGCATCGGAGCTCCGTAAGGACGAGCGCGGGGTCACCGCTAAGAGCCTCGACGAGCTCCTCGGTCGGGACGATCGGCCGGTACACAAGCGGGACAAGAGCAAACGGTCCAAGGAACCGGACAGGCGCCGCAGCATTATCCAGGCCGTCTCGGACTTCTTCAAGAGAAAGGACTCCCTTTCACCGCCGGCCAACGCCAAGGATACCACGAGGCTCTCAATGTTCCGACTGACGCCCAAAGTCAAGGACAAGGCCAAGGTAAGAGGCGAGACGGCTAAACCATCCGGACGCCCTGGTGATCAGCGCGCCACCCTTTCTCACTCTGTCTGTCTCTCTCTCTCTCTCTCTCTCTCTCTCTCTTCTCTTCTCTTCTCTTCTCTGTTCTCTCTCTCTCTCTCTCTCTATTTATATAAATATATATATAGACCCCGCAGCCTCCAAGCCTCGGGTAGAGACTCCGAGCGCAAGTAATTATGCATCTCGATTAAGCACCAGGTAGCTGCAGGAGTTGTATCAGCCAATCTCGTCCCCGGATTTTTAGGACAATTTCCATCTCGCGATGCTCACGATACGTAGGATCGATATCCGTTGTAATAATAATCGAGGGCCGTTTATCTTATTATTTGACGATTTAATAGGAGAATTTTGCTTATAAACTTTGGTAGTTAATTGCTTGGCTTCTTATAAGAACGAAGAAGCTTTAAGCTTAAGTGTTTAATATGCAGAACATAAGCTTTTTATAGTTTATCGAGGCTTATTTATCTGTGCTGTCTTAATGCGTTTCTAATGTCAAGAATCTCCGATTCCCGATTAATTTTCTAATTTTCTAATTTTCTAAATACGGACACGGACCTTGTCATTCAATATTTAAATTATCGAATCCCAATTTACTCCATACGCTACTGTCGAGCGTGTCTCCTACGATCAGAGAGGATATTTTACCGTTATTATTTAAAACGAAGAATCGGATAAGAAATGTCCACTGACAACCATTTGTCAGAATAATCCTTGCATCGCGACGTCAAATATTGAACTTTCGGAATTACAAAGTTATTATTGACATTACATTTGCAGTGCGGAACGATTTGTGATTTAAAATGGTACTAACTTAATTTACGCTAATATCTACGTATGCATACGTAGTATTCTATACGTAGTATAGAAATAAAATGAAACAAAAATTAGTCAATGCTCGTAATAAAATTCTAAAGATCCTAATGTATGTACTATAAATAATTTTTAATGCATATCTCGTAATGTAATTCATTACTCGTGAAAACTTGATAAAATTGTGGGAATATCATTTAATGCTCGTTAAAATAGGGAGTATTAATCTTAATAAATAATCGTTCTATATATATATATATATATATATATATATATATGTATTGAATATTTTTTAAATTGACCAATTGACCAGATATTTCGTGTAACGTCCAATGCACACATCTCCATTTCCACATTAGACAACGTTATGGAAGCATAAACGTTCGTTTCAAATCACAAATCAATGTGCTGTACCCTTGTTTCTGAAATTACGACTAAGAGCCATTTATGGCTGAATTGAGAAGATGCGACGGAGATATGTAAAGGAATGTCCGTAGGCAAATTATAAAATAATTTTAATGTATTAATTTGCATTATATTTAATTATAATAAATAACGAGAAAGAAAAAATTGGATAAAACTTTAGTCTCTTCAAGTGTTATCATCTGTTTCTATATATTTATTGCAACGAACGGTGCTTTAATAATATTAGATAATTTGAGATAAGCATCCATTAAGTGAAAAAGAGAAAAAAATACGTGAAAACGTCGACATTCCTTAGCAGATTGCGCACTTGTTTCATACACGCAATGTTAACAAAGCGTTATATTCACCAGGGTGGATTCGCCAATTTACTAGTCCGTTTAATTTTATTTACACCGAGAAGAATGTTCATGCCGAGATTATGTTTTAACTTATTTTATCGTGTTTCAGTTGTTTAAATCGTATTCGGATGGGTCAGATGTAAGCAATTTATAATACGTAGTCGTTGAACACTTTATATTTATTTGCTCCAGTATACGTCAATGCACTATTTTTCATTGCAGGTATCTTTTTTTTGTTCAGGCTTGAATTTTGTCGTGTGTAACAAATTTGCACCACCATTCGTATATATATATATATATATATATATATATATGCGCGCCGTGCGTGTTTATGAGTATATGCGTGTGCGCGCCCGTGCGTGCCTGTATTTCTTTGCATATATATATATATATATATATATATATATATCTATACATGTACACGCGCACGCGTATATATGCATACATGCAATTTGCACATCGAAAGTATTTATAATATTGTATAGTTCATATGTATAGTTGAAGCAATAATTACCAACAAAAAGAAAAGAAATATTTTTCTTTCGTGCAACATTATTATATGCACAGTATTATTTAAATGAAAATGCAAATCACACGACGAAAAACCAATAACGCTTTTATTCTTTTGTTCAATACACGTTAACGCTTTATTTATTTCATGCTTCTTATTTTGATGTTTTATTTATGTATGCTGAATTATTAATCTCGAAAATGTAGTGGCTGTAAATTTTTCTGATACTATTCAGTTGCAATTAAAATATTGTCTCGTGCATTATTATTATAATGCACTTGGTTATATGGGCGCGTAAGGTCGTTTCAACGTCTTTGAATAATTAATGGGAAGCACAAGTAAAATCGAAATCACGTATAATCCTAACTTAAAGCTCTTCGATAAATTTATAAAATCACACGAGTATGTCAATAAATGTATCCCAACCTCCATGCACTTGAAACAATAATCAGAAAGATTTAAAATCCGATGACGTTAGGTACTTGTTTGTTTAACAGCTGTCAATCTTAACAATCTTGAATTAAAGTTGTTTACGTTTTATAGTTGAGTTTGAGCATATAACGGCCTTTTTAACCGCAAAAATTGACATTCCACTTTCGCATTACGTGAATGCATAACTGGAAATTATGTTTTTACATCGTGTGATTGTGTTTGTTTAGATGTGTAAAAACATAATAAGAGCGGCGAATGCGCGTTTGCGGTCAAAAAGGTCAACAAGCTGTTTTAAAAACTGAGCCTCGAGAGTATTAACCGCTTCGAATCTTTGCAGCTCGACAAAATCAATCCACAATTCCATAAAAGACCTAAGAGTGTGTGCGAAGGAATGCTGAATGTTGGTAGCTTTTTCATAGAAAGTCCACCGCCTGTGCCGCCACCGCCCATCAACTACATAATGCCCACCAATGTTACCGGTTCGACCATTTCCTTTCTTTTTACTTTACAATCTCGATTATACTACTCGATATTTTCATTCGTTAAATACTTTGCTCGTTACTTTTATCTTCTTTTTTTTTCTTCTTTTTTTTTTTTGCCAATACTTTATACTTTACACATTCGGTGATACCTTTAGATTAATTTGATACTCGACACGCACACTTACAATGCAACTAAATTATCGCTACGTTGCGATTTACTTTTATAAACTGTACAATATTTTCCAATTTTTTACGACAATACGACATCTTGACGAGTAGGTATTTTCCGCTCTTTAACGATATAATACAAATAATACAAATGAAAAAGATCCGCGAAAAAAAAAGAAAAAAAACGGTTTCGCGCTATCTTGATCATCGCGTTCGACGACTCTGATAACTTATAGCTCGACAATTTTTATGTCCACGTAGACGAGAGTCTGTCGGATGAGGATTCAAAGACAACTGCACTGTCGAATTCGCAATTAAACAAAAATTCCAACACGGCCGACGGCTCGTGCAATAGCATTCCAAGAAAAACGAAGACTGCCAAACGCATCGCAAGGCAAGCACAGCTGAAAAGGTGAAAAATAATTTCTCACTTTAAATATTGAACTTGTCAGTCGAGCGAGCCGTAATTATTAATTTATTTTGTATTTATCTCCATCTCACTCTGTACGTAGGTTAAGAATGGCTCAGGAGATACAGAGAAAGCTAGAAGAAACGGAAGTTAAGCAAAGAGAGCTTGAGAGCAGAGGGGTGGATGTTGAGAAAGCTTTGAGGGGAGAAGGAGGTAAGTTTTTTCCAGCTTTAATCGATGTACTTTGTGCGCTTGAAAAGCAGATAACATTTAAACATTTTAAAAGCTGCATTATAATGAAAGATCTTGTGGATTTCTTGCTTAATTATTAATTGTCGAAGCCTCGAAGCCATATTTCTCTTTGATTATTAATTTATTCTCTTATCTTCAATTACATTGCGAAAGTGCGATTGTGAATAATCGTGAGATAATTTTATGGAATTTCTAGAATGCTGTAACCGAGAGGAAGCGGATTTATTGCGAGAATGGTTCGACTTAATGCGAGAAAGAACGGAACTTCGTAGATACGAGAAAGAGCTACTGGTAAGAGCACAAGAAGTACAACTTGAAGATCGACATGACAGGTTACAGCAAGAGCTGCGCGAAAGATTAGCCGACGACGGTGAGTATATTGTGATTTCCTTTAACTTATCGTCTTACATTTATAAGCCATTGTTTGGTAGAAATTGGCCGTGCGCTATTTCCAGCAGAATATTAATGAAATATTTGGCCCTTCCAGATGACACGAAAACGAGTGCCGATGTGAAGAAAGAAGGGGAGATCCTAACGGAAATGTTAGAGATCGTGGCTAAACGTGACTCGTTAATAGCCCTTTTAGAAGAGGAGCGACAAAGGTGGCGTAAACCCTCGTGCCCGACACTCATTGCACCTACTACAATAGATGCGAATTCTTTCAGAAACGGGGATTCATGTGTCGTCTCCTTCACCTATATTTTATTGGCTATTCTAGTTGCATACTCGTTATCCTTTTATCTAACCGAGTTCCTTATCTCATTTCGCAAGGAATCTTTCCTATTTTTTTTATAACGCAAATCCAGTGCTGTAGATTGCCGTATCGTTATTTTATAAACAAAATACGATATTACTTTTTTTTTTTTATTCAATGTATTTGCTGTGAGATTACGCAAAATTAATTACCGCTTAATTACGTGATGTAGAGTAGCAAGCTTATTTGCACGCTCTATTAAAGAAAATGCATTTAAACTTTAACAACAAATTGCTTTAAGAGACGAATTATTTGATATAAAAAAAAAATATATATATATATATATGTTCATTTTTAAAGATGAAAAAAATTGTATTTTTTATAAGGATAAAGATACATTATTTTATAGCACTGCGCATGCAATATCATTTCCTTTTCACCTTTCGCATGGCTTCAATTTCACTTTTTTTTTTTCTTTTCTCTTTTTCTTTATTTGCATTTGCAACACTATCTATGTACTCCCCCCCTCCCCCCTCCCCCCTCCTCCCAAATGTTGATACTGCTTGTAATTTTTATATAGTACAAACTTAATTTTATATTGCACTTTTTACAAGAATAAGAAATAGCCTGTGACGGTTTAGTAATAAGATTAATTTGCACTTGCTTATGCTAATATATATTAGATTAGAGAAATCTTAAATGATATTTTTTGAAGGATAAGCATTCAAAAAATTTACTGCATACAATATAGAAGATATTTTACTAAATGATATTAAAATTGGAGAATATACATTTATGTATATATAAATCAATTATTATAAAGTAAAAATAATATATTTACAGTGAATAAATCTAAATAAAATTCAGGCTCAGGCATACAAGACTAGTAGATTTTTTAATTAACTGTTACGTATGTATATATCTAACATGGGTTTTACGAGGACCTCTCCTTATTTTACATAAATTTTAAGTCGATTTAATATTTTGTTTATTGGAACAGACATGAATGAAAGTATAATTCTATTAATATAACAAAATATTTTTTCTAATGTATAGAATAATTTGATGCCATTTGTAAATAATCTAATTATAAATAATCTTTAGAAGAATTCAACGAAGATAAGTTTAAACGCTAAATGATGATGAATTAATTAAACGCCTCATTTCCTTGTTAACCCACTCAATATTACGGTGTGTTAAAAAAATTTAAGTGTCATATTTTTTATTTTTTTTTATTTTAAGAATTATCGTGAATAATGATCTGTGTTTTTATTATTTAGTTAAAATACACAAAAGTATACCCCCGTAATTCCATAAGTAAAATATTATTAATAAAGAAAAAGGCATAAATTATTTTTAAATTAGTTTTTGTGCGAAAACCTATAGTACATCTGCTTTGTGTTGATTCATAACTATCAAAACATAATACCTATTCATCAGATACATTTACATGTGTTAGTGTCTTTTCGAAATATCAATAGAAAGGTGTTCTTGAGTACATAAAAAAAAAAAAAAAAAAAAAAAAAAATACGTTGTGGGCAGAGGGTATTAGGGAATACGCACGGCTTCGCTTATTTTTGCACCTCTGCACAGTGCAATTCAGAGACCCACTGGTAAGCCTGTGCTTATCACTAATAAATAAAACTTTTAATACCGTAAAGCATAAGAGTTCGTTTAACCGTGAATATAAAATGTTAATTTCAAAAGTAAATAAGAAATAATCACATCCAATCTATATAGTTTGTTAAAGGAAGGGATATTTTTACTTGAAACTAGAATTTCTTATTCAAATAATGAAAAAATTGTGATATTCTTTTCAATGTAAATTACGTTGCTGTAAAATTTGCTAGTTTTAACATATTCCTTTGTTAATCCGATTTTGAGGTCAAATATTCTTTACTGAGAAATAATTTTGTGAAAAGAATAATAAAAATTGAAATACACGTGAACATGGAATAAGTTATGAATCTTTTGTATCAATTAGAAGAAAAAAATAAAGCAAAAAATCTAAAATTCAAAACGCTTATTGAATGAATTTTTACAATAATTTTCGTCATATTGCAGACGTTATAATTCTAAATTTAAGTAGCAAAATATCCTTTTAATACGAATAATTAATAATATTAAATGACTGCATTCAATTCTTATAATGTTTTCTTTTTTAATACAGAATGCTTTAAGTTTTTGTTTGAAATTTGTATATTGTTTGAAATTTATATATTGTGCATTTTTTGCATTCTTGTTATTTAATGTTTTAAAGCGCTTTTTCCCATGATTTGCTTAGAATTTGTTGTTTTTTTTTTCCTCTCTCTCTCTCTCTCTATCTCTCTTAAATGTTACAATTATCGTATAATTATTGTTTGCGTGTTTTAGGTATCAAGACGAAGATCGAGATCTCGAGACGCAAATGCTCTCTAAAGATATAAGATTGACTTCCGTTAACAAGCGTGGCTCCAAATATTCCGTTTAATGTTTTAAGCAGTATTGCCGATAAATTCGCATCGTATGTTCGCATGTTATCTTCGTTATCACAAATTGCAAATAAAAGACTGGAATTACTTGAAGAATGAAGAAAAAATCAAATCAGTTTTGTTTATTACTCGTCTTTTCTGTTTAGTAACAAGGAGTAAGCCGTTTTTCGCGCCTCAATTTTCATCATTTTGTACAATACAATAGAAAAGATCTATGAACTGAAGAACTTTTAGAAATATTGCTCAAATAGATTGTACTATAAACGATAGTTGACGATTTATATTAAAACCGCGCGATGTGCTTATGAATATTACTGATAAAATGGTACTACGAATAATGCCAATGATATATAATAAAAATCAAATAGTGTTCTTGATGATCGAATTTAGAGATTGAATGTTCATATATTTAAATTAAATTTTTATCTCAATAGAAACGTAAATATACTACACTGTATTCTTCATAGTAAACGAGAATAGAACGTAAATATAATAATTAAATAAAAGAGAGAGAGAGAGAGAGAGAGAGAGAGAGAGTAAATATTTTTGATGGATGATGTATGCGAACGAATTAAAAATGCCTGATATGTATATTCTGTGAGTTAACAAAGCAAAAAGTCTATTTTTATGTTTGCAAAGAAAGAGACTGGTATAGTTATTTTAAAAATAACAAAGGATATTGATTGTTGTAAGGTAGAATTAAATAAGTCACTGTATAGTCAATTTTTTTACAAAAACTGTAGTTGTAAAACACGAGGTAACAATTAAGAATTATTGATTGAAATTATAAAATGTGATTCATATATTTTAAAATAAAATTTTATTCTCAAAGTATTAAGAAGAAATGTTGGTTCAGATTCAAAAGATTTACTATATTGGATATTAATGTTTTATAACACGATTAAGCATACAAAAATTAAGTAATAATATCATAAAAAATTACACACGTATGTTCAATTGTAATATATTAATCAAGAGAACTGATTCGAAAATTCACTTAACAATCAAGTTTTTATAAAATAATTTGTACGTACATAATGAAATTATATAATAGTTTTTACATTGTATTTTATCATACACTCACTTCGTAATAATTGCTACTAAGTTTCTTCTTAATTATAAATTAAATTATAATCCAATAAAATTAATGCAAAGCACTACCATATCTTTTGATATAAAATCATAATTAAGTTTAAATCGAAGCAGCGTGTATGGATTTTTAAGTGATTAATGCGAATTGTGTACGCCAACCAATCAAGTGAACTTAAATTATCTATTGGCAAGAGTGCTAAGTAGTGGTAATTAAAAATGCTCTTCTTAAATGAAAGACAATGTCGAACTTAATGAAATTTTTATGTAAATTTGTTAAATACGGAATAGACATAAATCACAAAAATGTGAGATCCGATGCAAAAACCATTCAGCGTATGGATTTATATCGACAGTTCGGTATTATATTCTATAAAGGTATATTAGTTATTATGTAATTAACTTTAATTTTTATTTTTTTAAACGTAAGCGATTTGAAAGCAGTATAAATGAATAATTAACTCAATCATGTAAAATTATATAAAAATATTTTTCCCGTTACAACGAACGATATCATATCGTTTCGTAATATTGTAATTTATAGATAATTAAACCTAGTCGAATGAATAAAAGTCAAATAGTTTTTTTTTTCTCGTAAATTAATAAAATAATCATATTTTCAGCCCAATAAAATTTAATGTGAAATTTATAAGTAAAGAGTCTCGATAATGTTTGTATTAATCGACGTTAGAGTGATACATTAGGAAATTTTCAATTTTAATCGATACGCTGGGCATGCATTTGTACATATTTATATATGATTTATATTAATTAAATATTAAATATGTATGATTTGTACAAACGTAATAGTACATAGTTACAATTTAGTTGTAAGGTCCAGACAAATTTAATGCGACTAAATGTAACTGTAAGTCCACTAACATGACGAAAATAGCCAAACATTTTACTTATGTTGCCTACCACTACGCTAATTTTAATAAATGCTTTTATATTAAAATATCCAGTATTTAGATTGATTTTTATTTATCCCATTATTCATGCAGTCGAATATATGATATTTATGCAGAAAAATGCAGACAAAAAAAGTTTTTATATGGAATAGACCTTTCGAGAAATAATAGAATATTCGCAAAAACCCATCTTTACCCGTCATTATTTTAGTTTAAGCTATTTAATTTCTTCAAATTTTCCATAAAAATTGATAAGAAATAATAATATAACATTCACATTCTTATATATATATATATATTCCGTGTTTAAAATCTTTAATATTATTCAAAATCCATATTTCATGATTCTGTATACCACAGACGAATGTAAAATTTCAAGTGTTTAACGTATTATGGAAATTAATAAAATACTGTTGTTATTTTTACTTTTGAGTTTAAAAAAGAATTGTTTATTCATTATTTATAAAACAATGTACAGGACCTATAACATATGTGCAAAGGTAAAATAAATTCATAATAATGAATCGGAATACAAAATCAATTTAATCATCAAAGTATAACATTATTTACAACATTAAATGAAACTTTAATTTCATTAAAAGAAAGTTATAGAATTTTTGCTTTCAAGAAATTATTTAGAAATTATTTTATTATCTATGTCGTGCAAAGGATTAAGTGACATTAAATAAATAATAGATAAACAATTAATATGAAATAATCCACTTTTACATTTAGATTACTTTTTATTTCAAATAAATGGTAACTTTTTAATTATAAGGCTTATTATTATAAAGCAATATTATAATTCTAATGTAAAAATTATTATAATAATTTATAAATAAAATATATTTATTGAAAGAAAATCGAAATTTTTTATTTCTGAACCCTAACAGCAAATTGTTTATGAAAAAACTTCTTTTTATAGTACTTCATTTTTAACTTCTATACCTACTAATAACCTGAAAATTATACTCGTTTTATTTATTAAATACAATCAATTTAATAATTGGCTTTTAATATCTAAAAAGGAATATTAAAAAAAAAAAATAAAAAAAAAAAAAAAAAAAAAAAAAAATAGTTAATGAATAGGAAATAGGAAAAGGTATTAGTATTTTATTACTTTTGAAAACATTGACAATGCTTTCTTTTATCTAATTTATTAAATAATTTCATGTATAGTCTATACGTTTACATCGTACAATAATTTTTGTAAACAAAATTAAATTTATATATATTTATAATTTATATATTGTTTAATCTGTTGGAATTATCTATTGTTATGATTTAGATTTTCATTTAGATTTCTACGTATTATGATTTTAAATAATCAAAATATCTTATTAGATACACAATCAATGGAATAATATTTTACGGAATTTAATCATAAATCAATTTATTAAAATTTGTCCAGTGCATTGAAAGAACATACTTTTTACAATTTTAATAATTTATAAATTAATATAACTCGTATTAAATAGTCGTCCTTAAATAGTAATGCCAGATTAATTGCGTATTAAGTAAGAAATTACTAATAATGTAAAAATGAATTAAAAACAGTATGTTATATCTTAAAAATGTAATGACATATTTATTTTAAATACATTACCAATTATTTACAAAATATATACAGATTTATGTTATATACAATAACATTATTTTTAATGATTATATTCTAAAATAACACAGGCATAATTTTGTATTTAATCCATTTTGATATCTTCTTTCTTTATTTGATCTTTTGTACTTATTATAGCTTTCGATGAACCTTTTATTCTCTTACTAATAAAATGCTTTTCTATTTTTCTAAATGGACCTTCGATCCCGATTGCAATTAATAGAGCTATGAGAAAGGAAAATATAACATCTGGCACAAAGTCCCAGAGCTGTAAAATTCAAATCAATTATACATTATTACTATAGATGAATTATATTATGAAATTCTAATATTAAAGGATAAATTTAAAGGAGCAACTTGTTAATGAGAGTTAATAAAGTGTTAAAGGTATATAAAATCTTTAAAAAATTAAAACAAAAAAGGTATATCCGGTTGACAATTTGCAAGGAATACACAGAAAATATGGGTATTTTGGTATGCTCTCGTATTTCGTAATTTATTGTACAAATTTATATATTAAAAAAAAATTAACGAAGTTAAGCAGTAATAGGAAATTATACATAATTTTTTTTTTCAATAGAAAATACAATTATATTTCAAGTTTTATTTAAAATATATAATTCATAGTCAAGGAAATACATTAAAGCCAAATATTAAAACAATAATAGAAACAATGAAATATTTTTATTAGGGGAAAAATTCTATTTATTATATCGTTATATTTCATAATTTAAACGTAGACTTTTTAAATTTTATATTATATAAAAATTTCCCTTTCTACCTAATAACATTCTTTAAATAAAAAAATTCTATACAGATGATAGGCATTATTTTGTTAAACTATTGATTTTATTGTTCAAATTTATATTGTACGTATTAGAGAATAAAAAAGCCACGTAATAAATAATTAATGTTTATAAATTATTTTAAAAACCAATGAAACTCGAATACAAGAGCCACAAGAAAATTCTAATATAATTTTTGGGAGTGAAAAAAATTACCCCAAATAATAATAATTTTGCTTTATAATGAATTCTATATACACACAACTCTTGAAATATATTTTCTCATCGATAATAACATTATTTATTTATATCAAATTCGAATAGTTTCTTCTTGAAAAATAATACCCATAAATAATTTAACCGCTTTAATTGTCCAAATATACTATGCTATATAAGTAATAAATAACATTTTTTTTTTAATATTTACCACATTACGAATCCCAAAGGTCCTTGCATTTCGTATTGTACCAATATCATAGGACTGAATAATGTTGTGCGTCAGGAACATACCATAAGTCAATCGGGCAAACGGTTGAACCCAACCCGGCGTCAAAATTTTGTAATAATAATCTGTCATAATAAAATGAAAGGTAATTGTGTTAATGAAGCGTAAAACATCGACGATAATAACAGACTTTTTTCATAATGTACTGTTTAAATGAAAATATAATCGCTCGTGGATTAATTATTAACTCGAGACAAATGCAAGTATACATTGCTCGGTAACTTTGAATTTCCGAATCAAATACGTGCGTATGTATTAATTAGTATAGTGTACGATAACGTTCGAGAGGTACACTTTTACGTTTTTATAAAGCTATTATTATTATTAACTGAACCAAAACAAATTTAAATAGCTGATTTTATTTAAATTTTTATTTCAAAACACATGCGTTAGGTGTTAAACAGCTTTAAAGGCTTCAATTCTGTTTCAATTTTACTTATTCTACTTCATTTTCCTTTTGTACATTAACAGTGACTCAATGACAATTAATCTTTCTAATTTAGACTCTTCATGTTTAATGGCTCTTTTTATATTCAAGTAATTGATAGAAATCTTCTTTATAATCAATTATCTTTATAATCAACTCGATTTCATATTGTTACGCGTGTAATCATAGACTTTAAATAGTTTGAATAATTGTTTGTTAATTAGGTATCGACAGATGGTTAAAGAAACATTTATGATTATACAATATATGGACAAAAAAAAAAAAAAAATACATTGTTAATATTTCCATTAATGCTGCTTTGTTATGAAAATATTTTCTTGGCATTTATGTGACAAAAATTATAATGATTGTAAAAATCTTTACCCATACCTTATACGAATCATGAAAAATAAATTAGTTGGCGGTATAATTTAGAGTTTAATGCACGAAAATATAGTTAAATACACGTGGCTCGGCACTGGATAAAACCTTTAAATTGATAGTATTGATAGTTGGAAGATGTGTTGAGTGAGTTTCGAAAGTAATCTATCGATTCGAGATAAAACTAGACTGTTGAATTTTAAAATCAGTGTGGATTAAATATTTACGCATTTGGATGAGATAAAGGAATATTGTGTAATTAAAATTAACAAATATTTGACGAAATTATTTTATAATCTTGTATATTCTGAATTATAGTGTCGCTGCGACTTATCAGTTAGTCCATTTGGACATATATTTATATGACCGCATAAAAACCTTAGGTGAGATAAGAAAAAAAAAAATAATAATAATAATAATGTATGTGTGCGTGCGTACGAATTATAGTATAAAGTTAATACGACGAATTTGATATTTAAGATTAAAATATAAAATTGTATCGAGAGAAAAATGAAATGCCCACGACTGTAATTGATCTTTTGAATACAAATTGCCGTTCGTACACAAACATTTTTATATTTTGACGATTGTGTATAAACGAGCAGTGAATAATTTTGTAATTAGGTCAGTTTGCGTGTATGGGCTCGCACGCGTGCATTATTAAAGCTTGTAATATGAAAATTAATCGATACACGAAAATGAATAAGAGTTGCATCATTGTAGATAAATATTAGCGTAGGACGTAAGCGCATTGATTTTCGGTAGATTTGAAGCTACTCTTTTGAATCCATTATATGAAATAGGATAGAATATCTTAAGAGCATGAAGATAAGCCTTGACGGAGCCAGCGGGTTGCCTAATATATAAGTCATGGTCATGGAGACAAAAATATATAAGTTTTTATTAATGATTTTCAAACATTATTGTTTAAAAGTAGATGCTAGTCAATAATTATATCGACTATATTGCTGAATAAATTTTGAATTATAATTATGATTCTAGTCGTTTACACGAATTTCTTTTAATTCATAAGTTTCATTGCGTGTTAAAGTGTAAAAAAAGTGGTTATAAAAACATTTTACAAATAAACTTGATTTATAAATTTGTAATTTCTTATAAACAGCTAATGATTAAATCGATAGGAGTAGGTAAAAAAAAAAAAAAAAAAAAAAAAAAAAAATTATATGAATCAACTTGTCCATACATATATAACATATTCCTCCTTTAACATTCTTCAAAAAATTATGATACGCGCACTTGATTTTTTTTGTTTTGTTTCAATCATTTAAACGTAATGGCTAATTGAGACGATTTCTCGGGCTTAAATGTGTGTCGGGGAGTGCTTCAATGCGACATTGGAAGTGAATTCGGTAATTCAAATTTTCCAAACGAGTTTTGTAAACATCGCTCGTTACAAATGCTCATTTGTAATAATGATTAATTGACGATCACGCAGCGAATGGATTTTTAATAAAGAGTAATGTTACCTAATCCATCGCCCATAGTAATGAGCAGAACGATGGAGCAGAAGCTGATTGCGAATGCGCCTCGGTGTAAACTGGCATAGAGCGCCGTCTCGAGCAACGAGGTATTTGAGTTGGGATCCAGGTATTGGAAGCCCAGTGATTGTGATGATATTCCCACTACAAATACCAGTAGCAGGAATAAGCTTTGCGACCATTTCTGTAAATGTTTAGAATGTTGTTATGAAGAGGCTCGTGCCGATTTATTATCGAAAAGTATGCCTCGTCAATTCACCTCAATGAAGTTTAAACGAAGAGAGATTAAGGCTATCGGCTGTTGTCTGTTATATATTTATTGTATTAACAGACTCTATTCAGATTAAAAGTTACGAATAATGACTAATTTGAATTTGATAATCGTACGTATCAAAATAAAGTCAATGAAATTTTTGCAATTATAAGGCAAGGCTTTTTCATTTTCAATTTGTATTGATAAAATTTTAAACTAAATTTTAATGTTTATTATGCCGAGTTTTCTCACGGAGTATATCGCTTATCAATGAAGTTACGTTTTGCTCATAACATTTGTCTTATGCGTTTATTGTGTTTTAGTTTCAAATACAAGAAAAGGTACGTATCACTGTTACAATTATCACGATCGTTTAGTCGTATAAATATTTGTCCAAAATATTCCTAAAATATTAATCATTCAATTAAAATTCAAATAAATATTCAATTAAAATTATTTACTCTTATGTATTTTTAGTATGTTACTATTGCTGTTGTTTTTATTATTATTATTATTATTATTATTATTATTATTATTATTATTATTATTATTATTATGTAGGATCGAGATTAAGAGCATAAACTTTGTTATCGCGTTAAATTTATATGGCATATTCTAAAATCTACTGTTTGGTTTGATTTGATAAATGAGAATTATAAAAGTGATATATACGAGGAATATGCGAATAAAACCTTTGCGCCATGAAATTCAGCGATAGTTAAATTTCTTTACATGATCATAATATTCTACATGGGAACATTAATAGCCAATCGATCATGAATTTCATAGAATTTTGTCTATAAGTAAATTATCGTTTCATTATATATAGAAAGGGTAATGGGATCATGGATTATATAAAATTTCATAAAAAAAAGTTTGTCTTTCTTAAACCTTGGATATTCGCCAAGAAGTATTCTCATAGTCGTACAAAATGGTGCCAGCAATAACTCCCACCAAATAAGCGGTCATGCGCATGTATGGCTTTACGTAGTAATTGACAAAGTACGGGTCCATGCTCAGATTAGTTAAGCTGTCAAAATAAAAAAGTCAAGTAATATAATGAAAGTTGTAACGTTGATATTTAGATTGATATGTTATACTGTTTCAATAAGAATAATGTGGACTCGATATAAATAGCTTTGATCTTTTGATAAATTTTCAAATGCATACATCGAAGACAATCGAATAATTAATAATAATAATAGTAATTTATATATAAATTATTTAAAGAAAAAAAAAATTTTTTTTTTACATATATCAAAGAAAAGTGAGTGAATACCACATATGATTAAATCTTCATGATAAATTTGTATTAGAAATTTCAACAGAGCATCTATACAACCTACATAATTATTTAAACATTATTTGGTATTAGATTATTAATATTGTATTGGTAACAATTTTTTTTTTTTTTTTTTTTTACTTAATTATAATATATCTGTATTAACGCTCTCAAAATTCGAATAAATTTTCAACTTATAGCCCGTAAATTTTAAAAGCAAAATAATTACTTGAAGTACCATAGTTTAAAAGTAAGCATACGCAACGATACGCGTGCCTTCATTATTGTCCAATGCCCAGGAAAATTTTCTGTTATTTTCCCAAAAATAGCTAAATTCTTTTCAAGACAGGATACATCTATTAAAGGGGGACACAACTTACTAAGGGAAACCGATGAACATTGGCTGTATTCGATTAACATAAGTAATGTAGAAAGGTATCATTATACTCATAATGGTCGCTGCTCCCAATATTAAATAACCGATTCTCCTCGGCAGCTTCCAAAATGCGAAGACGAGTACTATGTTTAAGAGGTAGCAGTGGAAGTCGACTGTAAGGTACCATGACTGGAATATGCACTGTAACATAACAATAGTATAATATTTATTTTTATATATAGTTTCCATCATGTACGGTATTATAACTAATGGCAGTATTATTATTATTATTATTATTATTATTAGATTGTTAAAAACGATGTTTCGTTTCATTAAGTTTAGTGGTATATATCGCTTATTTAGTCTAACGATATGGAATTAATAAGTCGATGTTAAGATGAAATCGATAAGCAATATAGTTTTTAGTTTAATTATTAATATAAATTATAAATTAATGCAACTATCGAAATAAGCTGATGTAACATTCTAAAGCTTTGTGAATTTTGTTATTAATGATTAAAATGTAAATTTAACACGCTAAGGCTATATATATATATATATATATATTACATTGTTACTATCAAATATTGTTATTGATTAAAAGAAAATTCGGTCAATTCATTTAATAACGTTAAGATCTCATTAAAAAAAAAAAAAAAAAAAAGCAATAAAATTAAATTAATGAAAAGTTGTAAGCCTCATATCATAATTACTCTATTTTTTTTCCTTTTTATTTTATAGCAGATTGCTTCAAGGCAAAATATATGGTTAATTATGCATTTGGTTATTTACGTGTTGTTTATAAGTTGGTGTCGTTTATAAGAAAACTCTAATAACGATAAAGGAGGAAATATATTTTGAAGGCATTAAGCCAAGTATAAATAGTCGAATAGAATTTAAGACTTATTTTCTTCAATAATTGAGAATGAAAATTAATAATACGAGATAGTATAGTAGAATAATATAGTAAAATATCGTACGTATAATGTATATGCGAGTCGTTCCCAAACTACTAATTGCATTCCAATCTACGCTAATAGCCCATCGAGCGTAAATATTATTATCTATATGAAGACTAAAGGAATCACTTAAAATCTTTAAAGAAATTTTTGTGAAAGATTATTGCAAAGTTGTTTTTCATGTACCGAGTAAAAAATTTTGGTCATTATACACGACTATATTGTAGAGCCAATAAATTTTGCTTTCATCCTGAATTGCAAAACTTTATTCATAATCAGTGTTATTTATTAATTGTCTCGATATGGTCAATGGGATTAAAGCAAAATCTCTCAAATATTTTCTAAAAAAATAGCTGACAATTAATGGACTCCTCGTAGTAGGACCCCATGCGTTTTAAAGCCAAAGTAAATATTTTCTTGTTAAATTGGCTATTAAATCGGCTCTTAATTTTACATTTTTAATTCTTACCAATTTTTCCATTGTCATGTAATTATTGAGATACAAGAGGTTCGCCCACCAAGTTGCTGCGCAATTCTTTGACTCGGCGATTATTTTCGATTGCCATTGTGGACCGGAGCCCATGTGTGGAAAGAGATATACGTGAAAGAAGACTAGAAGTGCATAGGCGGGAGTGAATCTGAAACATGTTTACCAATTAGCAATCAATGGAATTGAATAAACTGCTTGGCTTCTGTAAATCAATATGATGATTAAAGTTTCGTATGTAGTGGAATAGCTTAAGTGCAGTTGGATTATTAATTAGAAGCGATTTATTTTCCTTTTAATCGAGCAATTACCTTAGGAAACGAATAAAGGTGAGGCCGAAGAAATTCATTTTCTTGGTTTTGTCGAATTGTTTTAGGAAACCGTAGCAAGTCAAGAGACCGCCGATTGCAAAGAAACCATCGACAATAATTGGCCCATTGTGCAGTACAATGAAGGACGGGATAACATAAGTCTGCAAATAATTAATTTATTTAATAAAGCATCGATTATTATATTATGGCTATTGATTATATTTTGGGAATAGCTTGTTTGTCGCGTTGTGCATTTTTACTCAAAAGTGATTGACGAAATATTAAATTAGTTGTCTTGTTAAGCTTGTAAATACTTGGAGAACACTAATACATTGCGCTATTAGTATTCTTGGCTTAAAAGACGGAGACTACTATTTTTCTTTGTGAAATTCATTATTCTATTTTTATAAAATCCTCTCCTATGCATAATTATAGATTAATTATAGATTAATTATATGATTGTATTAATTGACGTTTATCGTAACGAATGTTTCGCATATAAGCAATAAATATAATATTATGCCTAGAATTAACAATTAATCAAAAAAGTTAGTTCATACCATTATTAATATCCGTTATTTTCACGTGGACGATTAAAAATCCTTAAAATTGAAGTTAAGTACCGATAATAATGAACAATTTGATTCGTCGAATCGACGAAACTAAAGTGTAAAATTATTATCCAATTATCTTTAATAAATATTTTCATTAATATTGTGCCTAATATTGTGCTTATACGCTTAAATTACACTTAAACAATCTTATCAATCAAATTCAGTTCGTTATCAGTTTAATATAATGTATTTTCCTAATATTTCAGAACTGCCGATTAAATTGATCTGTAATTCATATAGATTAAAATCACTGGATTTTTGAACTCACAATAATAACAAACACCGCATTTCTTCATTATTTTTCATTCCTCCGCTATCTAATTATGTCTTGCTCAAGACCTAATGTCAATCCTAATTTAATAATTCAATTTCTAATTAAGATCGAGCGATAATTTCTAATAAATACCACACAAGGCGCAGGTATATCGCAATTCAATTCGATTCACTTCATCATTTCGAAATATTAAACATTTTTCCAATCCCCAATTCACGTTTCTATCCATACGAATAATCGACCATCTTCTTGGCCATTCATGGCAATGTACAATCCATGCACAGTCGCTTGTAAATTCGCGCGAGACAAATGAAACGAAAGATGAGAGACTCACTTTCTCGAGGTGGTACTTATTGACAACGGTGTTCAGGTAATACTGCATCATCCTGTGGCCAAATATCACGAAGGTCATGGTGTAGATGCGCAGAATGTGTATGGTATCGAAGCCACGATGTTTGTAGCTGACCTCGAAGACGGTGCGGAGGTTCCTTCGGGCGGAGAAACAGAGCAGCAGTTGAAGTCCGCGCGAGACAACCGTTTCCTTCTCGTCAGCCCTCAATGTTCCGTCGTACATACTACCCGCGACGACGAGTGCAAATATAATTAGCAGCACAATGCTGAAATGAAATGGACGGGAGACTTCTTTACACATCTATTTAAATTGGCAATTTATTCGTCGTCTGGGACACACGAGTTTCGGAATTTTCTTTTCTCTTTACCGCGATCCTGCTCCTGCTCGCCTCGCTCGATTCTCCGCAGGACTCGTGCAATTCCCTCGGGCATTTTCTAATTTCAATACCGTAAACATCTATTAGCCGATTTTATTATCTTGAAAAGGGCAAATTAATAATTAAGGTACCTCGGCACTCGAAGGGAAGGTCATTTAAAAGGAAACGGATGCCCGAGTAACTACGAGTGTAACGATTTTACGATAAGAAATTGCGCGAAGACGTCGTTTGCGCTCGTTTTTTCATTCTTGAATTGACTTTGCCAAAGTAATCAGAATTATTGCTCGAAAATATACCACCCAATGGACCAAGATAATATATAAAATACGTTTTTTAAGTGTCGAGAATTATCATTGATCGTCTCGCTCTCCTCCTCAATGCACTATTCCGTCAATATAGTCGAGGTCGTTTATTGCTCTTTATTTATTTATTTATTTTCTGCTTGTAAATTATCCGCTCATGTGCCATCGAATCACGGACGACGAATTACGTTTCACGGATAAATTGGGCAACCGGCGGACTCGACTGACCAATAGACGGTGGCGCCCGTTGAAAATGGGATTTCTTCGTGACGGGCCTGGCAGTTCATCTTGTCCACGCTGGCTTTCACGATGAGGTTGTTCTTGGCGCTAAAGTCCTTGTAGGGGCCTTGCAGGGCCTTTTCAACGTCCTCCGCAGTACAGGCCGCGGGTACACAGAGGGCCATTTGCAGCAGGTAGCGCTTAGTGCGTCGGAAGTCGCCCTTTTCCTGCAACGATAATACCTTATCACGCGACTCGTCAATCATCTACTCGACCTTGGTCGCCTCCAAACGCCCATAACCGTACGGCTCGACGGCTATTTCAAATTGTCTTACTTCCAGTCTTTTCGTTCTTTACGATATCCTCGACAATATCCCAGCTACTTACCCAATAAATTCAAACGATGGAATCTCAAATTACTATTGTCTTTTTTGCAAAGTCAAACTTTTATTTGCCTAAAGGTATAGCGCTCGTTATCGCGAGACCGAGATAAACGATCACTGAGAAGCCAATAAAATCTATATTGTCCATTGAGGAAAAATGCCATCCCCTCGCCCACATCCTGCCCACTCCGTGCTTCCAGCAACGGAACGTCGGTCGACAAAAAAAATGTCGAATGTTCTCAAGACTCTAATGTAAAACGCTCTTACTCTGATAGACTCCCAGATGGAGTCGTTGGGGTCGAAATCCAGGTTGAGTTTGCCACGAAAGTCCACCGTCGTGACCCGCTGCTCGTACTTGAAGTCCACGAGACAATATCTACCATGGATATCCTTCGTCTCCATCTCCTGTCCTCGTCTGCTAAAAACTTTTGCATCGAGCCTGTAGCACTGGTCGAAGCTGCCCAAATGTACGGTCTGGCCGTCGACTATTCCGTAAGGATACTTGGCCGAGGCGTCGAACACTACGGAAATTTCGCCACCGATTAGTTAAAATAATAATTGTAGGTAACTATTATTCTCGATCGAATGGAATCGGGGGACGTTGCGCTTTATTGTTTATTGGCCTAATAGTTTTACGATGCCGTGGATAGGCTTGACTGTTAAAGTCGTAAGCTTAAAAGCGACTTGTTTCATTATCATTATCATTATTTGTTATTCTTGAAATATGCAGGCCTTTGTAACTTTATTAATAAGATTCAGTTGTATTGAGCGATTTTGCTAAAACAAGTGCCAATATGCTAGACATTTACACAGCAATTATGTGCAAATAAATAACAGGTAAACGTTCATTTTCTTGGATCTTTAAAGACTCGATTAGTGCCGAAATTTAATGTATATTTCGTTAAAAATATTATTATCATCTATTAAAAGTTCGAGCGCACTTATATTAATGTCAAATGCTCAAATACAAAAATCTTTATTTAACAATTCGGAAATTATAGTAATTAAGCTTACTATATTATTCGATAAATTTCTACGTATTTACAAATGTGTATCTATATTGCATTTTCATTTTGTTATTTTTATTTCCATTCAATATTTATATAGACGATAAATATAAATTATGTGTTTATATGTTAGAAGAGACGTTGCTTTGAAGAAACTTCAAAGTCTGCGAGTGTACGTAAATTTTTGCAGTTTAGAGAAAAAATATTATTAATAAAGAATTGAGTAACCAGTCATTTAAAATGAGACTCGTGTTGTCCTTTTTATTATTAAATTGCAGATGAAAAAATATTTATAAGCAAAATCTCTATCAAGAGTAATAATAATGAATATCGAACAATTCAAAATGCCCATTATCGTTTAAAGAATTTAAAATTTATGTAAAATTTCTAAACGCATACATAAATATTCATCAAAGTCCAGATTTTATGTATAAAATCGTACAGGCTCGTATATGCACGGACACAACTCTATAATCTCATTTCAAGGATAAATCGGTCGCTTAAATTGTGAATTTCAGGCTGCGGTCTAAACTTTTCGGGTACCCTCGCGGGAAAAAAAGTCAGAAAACTTTCTGAATACACGGCAAGTATATTTGTGCGTTTTCATATGTATAAATATTTTTCTATGAGCTCGATTACATAAGCTGCACATTGACCTTCGCGTAGGACTTGTTCGAAAAAGAGAGATTATGATTCAAGACGAGAGTCTGGGATCACTGATGACCAGTCGACGATATCGTCTCTGTGTCCATGAATGACGACCTTAAACCTAAATAGCCAAACACGAAGAGAGTAATTATAATTGCTAAGCCAAAAAAAAAAAAAAAATCCTTTTGGTTTATGTACGATTGGCAAAACTTGTAATTCTATAGACTCGAATGAAAATTTGATTCGCTTTCAAATGGAAACATCGAACATTAACCAAACTACAAACACAAGAATACAAGACAATTATCTTTGTTACTTTCTTTGTCTTATTAGATTTGCATTTAATAAACAAATCAATTTTTCTATTACAAAAAATCGATAACTTACTTTACGAAAATGTTTCTAAATAAATATTACTGGCTAATGCAAAATACTAAATTAATTTTATTGCCTAAATCACCTAATGAGATGATTAAGAAAACACGTATTTTTTTTTAATGATAAATTTCTCAAAAAATTTTTTTAATACATATTTAGAAAAAATAATAAATGATGTATACGAAGATACGAAAGAAGTAAGATAAATTGAAAAACATATTATAACCTTTTAATCTTTTTTGTAGAATAAGTAGAGAA
>NW_011948418.1:2314801-2342741 GCF_000503995.2 Ceratosolen solmsi marchali
TAAATATTAGAGTTATCTTATGAAAGCAGATAGTAGTAATTAATTGGAATTTTCTATTATAAAATTTTTTTCTTTTTCAATTTATTACATTAAAATTCTACTCTTCGCTATTTTTATGATCGCAATTTTATATTAAGTTCAATGTTAAATATGCAATCCAAAAAGTTTCTTACAATCCTCATCTAAATAGATGAAAAATATTTATATTACATAATATTATAAAACATAATATTAAATATTAACAAAATACAAATTTATAATCTAATAATTTCAATAATAAAAGTAAATTTATCATTATCGTGTTCATTTCCTCACTATTTTAAGTTGAGTTTTAGAGAATAGTCTTATTTTTTTATATTATAGCAATAATACATTACATTAGAAATTAACCATCTTTTAAATAAATAAAGCTGGAATGTCTAAACGTTAAAGAAAAGGCTTAAAAGGTTTAAGAAATAAAATTGTTTTATATTTTATTTCCTTTACTTCATTATCTAAAAATATATCTTCACAACGAGTAAAAATATTCTTATTGCATAATTTATATATATTTTTAGATAATATTTTTAAGAAATGATATTGTTTGACCCGCTCAACCGGAAAAGGTTCAAATAAGAAATTAATGATGGAGCCTCGAAATTTTGCATTGATGACGTCATTGACGAAAAATAATTAAAAGTAAGTAGAAACTATCTCCTGCGTTTTATAAATTATGTTAATTTCAGTATTTACAAATTTCGCTAATATTTATATTTATTTCTCGATTATACATATTTTTTAATTACAAAAACATAAGATAGTTTTCAAAATTTCAATATTTCAAAGTATTCGATTAAACTTTTTTTTTTTTACCGTTATAATCACACCAAAACACTTATTTAATACTATTATTTAATAATGCACTTGTCTACTTAATTAATACGTATGGCATAAAATATATTTCACCCAAAAGTATTTGTAATAATAAAATATTAGTTCTTTTATTAATTTTATCAGTATATAGTAATGCCAAGTCGACGATTTAATTTTTAATCATTTGGTGTATTAATATTTGATTACACATAAAAAATATCTCGAAATTTACACATAATTTACTAATGCAAAAATATACTAAATTATAAGTAATATAAAATAAAGTATTGCGAAATATTCATCAATGACAACCTGTATTATTTACATAGATATTACATATATATATATATATATATATATATATATATATATATATATATATATATATATCTTGTGACATATTGTACGTACTTAAAAGAAATATAATGCTAATATAATTTAGAAAATAATATACTGCATATGACAACAATTTTCATTTAAAATTCATTCACTGAATTTTAAGTTTATCAATGTAATAGATTTTACTGGAATACACAACTGAATCGAAATTGTTTCACTTATTTACTTAAATATCGATTAAAAAAATGTTTTTCTTCCTATATAATTATATTTAAAAAATTTTTTTTTAAAGTTATATATAATTTTCTTATTTCAAATAATTACAATAGCCATCTATGTTAAGCAAAACACCCGATTCTATTATTCAAATAAATAAAGTCAATATTGTGAAGAGATTATTCAATATTATTACGTACATTTTTGTAAATCCAATAGATTAATTATATAATTGATAAATGTACTTTAGTTTATTTTTCTAATCTAATCTAAACATTGGCCGATTATTGTAATTATGACACTGCTAAAATTGATTATATCGGGAACTATAGGAAAGAATTAATTTCATAATGAAGAGTACAGAGATTATTTTCATCTATCGTGAAATAATTAATGTTATCGATGATAAAAGTAACGAGAATTTTTCTACAAATATCACGTTATCAAATATATAAAATAAGTCGACAATATCAGAATCTAATAATTGATAAAAATATTTATATCATTAACTCTTTCCAGATGTAATATTGCGATAGATACTGAAATTAAACTAAGGTGTTAAGATCTAGATAAATCAAATTCTTCTAAATTATAAAAAAGTTATCTGTCAAGAATACATTAAGTATAAAATAAAATTTAAAACTACTATTGCTTCGTAAAACTTAGATAAATTATATAATAGTTATTCATTTATATTGTTTTCTTTATAATTACATTTATTTCTATACATTCAATACATTTCTAAACATGTAGGCAATTGCATTCTACTTCTATTTATAAATGATTTAAATTAATATTGATTATTATTATATCTAAATTTTGATGAATTATCGCCCCCCCCCACTCCCCCCATTCTCATAAATACGTCAATTTTCTAAAACACATACATGTACCAATAAAGAAATTTAAAGCACTTTTTAAATCAAGTAAATTTTATTTTTCTCGTTATTGCAATATATCTTTGTATAAAATGCTTAAAATGTTTCTTTTTTTTTTTTTTTTGAATTTCGAAAATAGGTGATGTTTCGTATAGAGCATAATATTTGAATAAATGAATATGAATAATAAAAATGACGTATTATTATTATAAAGAATAAATGTATGTGTATGACCAAAAATTTGGCGAATCTTGACTCATTGTTTGAGTGTTCTGTATTGCATCACTTTTAAACATTATACATTTACGTTAAGATTTTTCGATTATTTTGTCACGGGGTGAAATGAGATTTGTTATTTTAAAATTTAATTATCATGCTCAGAACCGTTGTATATAAAAAGTAAAGTATGATCGATGTGAAGTGATTTAAAATACGATTAAAATATAAGTCATGTTTTCATGTACGAATTCAGAAAACTTCTTGGAAAAAGTTGGAGCACATTAACAGCAACTTTCGAATTATGAATAGAAATATTACAAAATTAGATTTCGAAAGTTTTCTAAAAATAATGAACTGTTGTACAGAATAGCACAGGGAAAAACAGAAGACTTTGAAGTTTTTCCTTGCAAGTCAAAGCTTATAGAATTCCCTTAAATCCCTAAAAAATACATCATTCTTTTCATTCTGAAATGCAAAATTTCAAAAGCCGATAGTTCACAAATTTATAAAGTGAGCCATAATTTTCTTTAATTTTCACATTGTGAAGTAATAATTTGACGACCACGTCGGAATTAGTGTGTGTACAACATACAAAGAATTAAATGAGACATTGAATAATGATTAGGAATAAGATAATTTTAAGAATAAAATGAGATATTTAAAAATTAATATTAAATTACTAATAGGAGAATAAATTGAATTTAATGTAATGAAATTTCACTTTTACAGGACGTAATAGCGGCAACATTAATATTATCTAAAATTAAATCATCTCAAATTAATCAATTTTGAAATAACTTTGACTTTTCATGGGCGCTCCATGGTAATATTTCCCCACATCCATTAACAAACAAACATAACAAAACAAAATAATTAAGCTTATTTTTGTTCATAATTCATTTCGCCGCAATGAAGTACATTACTGTAAATTACTGTCAGGGATCGTTAGATTGTGAAAATGAGAGCAAACGTGTCCAAACGCACGAGTGTCGCTCGGAAAACCGGAGGATTATGAAAGCGAACACACGGTCGTTAACCGTTTCAAACTCGATTGTCAAATCTATAATTCAAAGGACGGTGAATAACTCACTTTGAGTGGCCCATAAAGTGCCATTGCCCAGTTCCTCGAGGTAGCGCTTAAGCTGGGACTTGCAAGTTCCCTCGGGTAGGGTCTGGGACTTGGCAACGACGATCGGCGCCATCGGTACACTTTCGTACCAGTGCCTGTAGCCGCTCCTCTCAAGCTCCATGTCCACATTTTCGTCCTTGTCGTCGTCGTCGTCGTCATCGTCGCCCTCCTCCTCCTTCTCCTCATTTTCTTCCTCCACCTCCATAGCGTACATCGCGAGTCGATTCTCCAACTCATCGAGGCTAGTGTTGCCGCTGCTGGCGTTGCCGAACTTGCGGAGCCAGCGGTTCTCCGACCTCGAGAACAGCTCCTCCTCCGCCCCAACGAGCAACGACGAGACGAGCAAGGCCCCGAGCAGCCAGAGCTTCGGCATTCTTCGCCTTCGTAGCCGCCCTCGAATTCAATTCCCGAGTCGCGACGATGCCGGCCGAAGTCGCCGCGCGAGCAGCGCGCGCCAGGAAGCGTAAAAATGCCGGCTGGTCGATTAATCGGGAGCGCGGCCGTTTCGTGTGCTCTCGGCGCCGAGCCGATTTGTCTATTCAGCCGCGAGGGCTTACATCTTACGACTTTATCGTACGATCGCCCCACCACCACGCCAGCGACGTCTCTTTTACATCCATCTGGTCCTTAATGCGTCGGGCGCTCGATGCACGCGCTGGAGACAGGCTCGAGACAAAAGCCGTGGGAGGGATGGGGAGGATTGGGTGGGAGGGATGGAGGGAGGGGGAGTGGCGCGCCCGTACCGCTGCTCCAAAGGCGAAATCCAAGCACGAGCATTTCGGTGTGAAAATTTCGGATTACCAAGGCCCGACGACCGAGGAGCTCAATATTCATGGCTCCGGGCGGGCCTCGGATCCCGGCGATAATCCTTCCCATTTGCGACACCTTTATCCGCGCTCATCCAACTACAGCGTCCACGAAATTACGAATATTATGGCCACTTTGGTCTTGACATTGGTGCGGCCGATTAGTTCTGTCCCTTTCGATACCGCGTACCTTCACTACTTCGCACCAGAGCAAGATTATGCGGCTACATGAGAGAGAGAGAGAGAGAGAGAGAATATTACTAAAAGAATCTTGATACGGCAGATTATTGTAGTCGCGTAGGGTCTTGACTTCCGGGAAAACATTTATACGCTCGAGATATAATTGGGCTCGACCAAAGTGTTGAGTTGGTTTTCCAATTTCCGTGGCAATCTTTCGGTTCGCCAATTAATAGTCCCACAAAACTCTTTACACGACAGATATTTGTTAATGGTATTTTATGTAAATGGCTGCCACAAGTGCTTCTCAATGTTGGACTTTCAATTGCATCCAGTATTGAGTACCGATGAATACGATTAATCAACAACAATGACAGCAATATAAAAAATAAAAAAAAATACAAATGAAGAAGAATTATCGTGTAATATTTAGAATACAGAATATTTTTTTTTTAACTCTACTAAATCAATCGGTCAGTGAAATTTCTTAAATATTATAAGCGAAGGAATAATTGCATATACTACTTGAAGAATGGGTGAGCCAATAATTTAAAAATACATTGCAATACCACATTGCAACACATAAATTTCATGCGTGTAATGTCAAGTAAAATATCTAATGCCATATTTAATAAAAAAAAAAAAAAAAAAAAAAAAAAAAAGCTCGTTTACGAAGAAGTTAAGCGAACAGACGCCTATTTTACGAAAGCGATCGTGTGTGTATGATTTAAAAAAAATATTCGTTTTAATTTACAATGTAACTTCATATTTACATAATATTAGTTTTTATATTATCAAATAAATACATTCAAATTCAAATTAATTTTGAATA
The DNA here is from genome assembly GCF_000503995.2 of Ceratosolen solmsi marchali. NCBI lineage: Eukaryota > Metazoa > Arthropoda > Insecta > Hymenoptera > Agaonidae > Ceratosolen > Ceratosolen solmsi. Next base: position 2,320,250 of record NW_011948418.1, read on the forward strand.
TAAATTGAAATAAAAAATACAATACGGAATTTTTTTAAACATTTGAGTTTTATTATTCTACCTGATTTGTAAAGTGAAAGGTTGTTGGTGACGGTATTTGAGGCAAAGTTGAAAAGGGATGGAACAGACGATATTTAATAGAATAATTAATTATATCGGCCCAGTCCGTCGACCGAAATTTATTCATATTACGATTAACTTAACGAAACGCCGCCTCACTCAACTCTATGCACTGCAATGATGCCATGCAAATATAATTTTATCAGCGAAAACGTAAGTCGATTTATCTATAAACTCACTGGGATTATATTATTTCTCTCTCTCTCTCTCTCTCTCTCTCTCTCTTAAATACACATGCCGAGGCACATAAGCCCGCTCACTCCCTTATCTTCGAACCTTTATCACTTCGAATCGTTCCCTAACTTCCTCTTTCCTTTCTCTCCGCCAGTCTTTCATCCCCAATTTTATAGATTCTATTATTTATACATTGTCACTCCTGATCTTTTTGCGATCCACGTTTCCCAGTTTCTATTTTTCCAAAAGGCCAAGGTCGATCTCATGTCCATTCATCCCATCTGAAGCGTAGCTGAGTTTTCAGTAACAAGGCTAACGCGTCACATTAATTAAATATTAATGTGGTCTAAAACAGCAACGGAAAACAACAAATCTTTAAAGTAATTTCATAGAAATTTGTGAATTTATAAATAATAATGCAAATATTAATATTTGAAAATGTAAAAAGAACAAAACTATATTATTTTTCAAGTAATTGAAACCGTACGTATGAAGAATTTGAATATTGAAAAATATATTTTTTGAAAACCTTTCGACAGTTCATTATTTTCTCTTAATGTTAATACAGATTAAATTGAAAATGAAAATAAATAAAATACAATCAATTATAATATATTAATTATTTTTTGTTATAGATAAATATTTACATTAAAAGCAATATTATTTTGAGCAAATTATTGTTATCTCTTTATAAAAAAAAAAAATTATACAAATTTCTATTCATTTTTTAATACATCGTATAACCTACATATATATATATATATATATATATATATATATATATATATATATATTGAATAAAACTCAGATTTAAATAATCATTAAATATTAACTAATATTTAAGGGGTGAATAAGATAATTGCAACGTGTATTTGATGATTTTCGACAACTTATGTTAAAAAGATTATACTGAAATATATTTGAAATATTAGGCAATGAAACAACGTAGTCTTATATAAATTCTATCAACAATTGAGTCAATAATTTCTTTTAATCACAACAATCGACAATATCGAAAATATCGAAGATCTTTACTAATGGTTGCAAAATAGATAGCTTTCTTAGGTGGTACAATATAATTCTTCATTGAAAATAATTTCATCGCACATGTATGTGATGAAGAATGGTAATGTTTCTACTTGTTTAAAGACTTAGGGTAATGGAAAGGAGTGTAAGGGAAAATGTAAACAATAAGCAAAAACATTCATTAAATTTCAAAGTACTTTACTAATTACTACAATTTTACAATGCAAAATATTATGTAAATCAATAAAAATAGCAAATTTAATGACAATGTTGATAACAATATAAATATGAAATGGCCGTTATTCGATTTTTCATGATTATTCAGAGACAAATGTAATATCAAGGTGGTAACGAAGGCTCCATTGAAATTTAACATTCTATTCATTTTTCGTTGTCCTCTCGTCACACCAAAATTCAAATAAATACTGATATATTCAAACAAAATATCCATGTGATGATAGACATAGTAACTCTTAATTATTCGTAGCTTCTACTTCATTAGCTATGAAATATTATATCAAATACTATTGATTAGACATTGAATTTATGCTTTGGAGATGGGTCTGCCATCTATCAACATTCGAATATTCAAAAAGAATAACTGTAAAAGAATATCTTAAATATCAGTGAAATAGAATTTTTGATATTTTTTCACTCAACACTCAAATCATTTCTATTTTTTTTTTTTTTTTTTTTAAGTCATATCTTTACATAAAATTTGTCTCATTCTTTATTTTCTTTATAATTCCAATTAAAAAGTCAAATTCCATATTCAACTAATTATATAATTAAATGTATTTATTTGTACTTATGCTTTTAATCAGAATTTTTTATTTGCTTGAAATTAGAAGGTGCAAGGGCATAAGAATTTCTTTCAAACCATCGAAAAGGATATATGATTCATACAAAGGAACGCTCATCTCATATATATATATATATATATATATAAGATAATAATAACGTAATCGTCATAAACAAGGATATCTAGAACAATAACAAAAACAATAATAATAATATTATCACTTTTGAGTGCGTATGGGTATATGGCTTACCTATTTCTCAAGTAGAGTGCAAAATAATTAAACATTTTCTTATTCCTTATATATTGAGTCAGAATCATTAAGAATTTGAAGAATATGTGTAATATTAAATTAGCGAATTTAAGAAAATAATGCAATGATTTATTTATTACAGTATTTTTATTTTTAATTTATACTATTCAACCAGATAAAATAATACAGATAATACAGATAATAATCACGAATAACCTTGCTTAATTGAAAATATTTTTCAGCATTCAGTATTTTAAATAGGTTAAAACATTAAATAATATTCTGCCTTGATTGACAATAACTGAATTTATTATTTCATTATTCTTACGTTGATGATTAATTGAATTTTCTCACGGCATTAAGCCTATTAATAGATTGTTAAATATAACTGTTAAATATACAGGACCGATTATAATATTGAGTATAATAAAGAATGTCAAAAAATAAAATTGTTCAAAGCAATTAAATTATCCATTAAATATATGTGTAATTATCCATTACAAATGGACAATGAAAATTTATTCAAATATTATTCATAATGTAATTACGAAAATATCGATGCTCGAGCAATAAGTTAACATGAACATTATACTTTAAAGTTAGACTATATTGTGCAGATAGAAAACCAACATTCAATATAAAAGCAATACCAGTTTTTAATGGCAATTTTAAAAAAATAGTAAGATTACGCCGACCTTTGTAAATGAATATGAAGGACGAACGACCATTGAACTCTATAGCCAATAACTAATTATACAATGAAAGCCTTACTTATAAAAAATAATATTTGTCCATAAGTTAGTAACATATTCTTCACCTCTCTCTCTCTCTCCCTCTCTCTCTCTCCCTCTCTCTCTCTCTCTCTCTCTCTCTCTCTCTCTCTGTGTCTTTCTCTCTCGGTCTGTCTGTTTTACTACCATTACCTTATTCTGCAAATGAACAATGCATTTATTACTCTATGCATTTACGATCAAAGTGTGTTTCCAATCGAATTTTTCATTTTTAGAAGCAATATTTGAAAATCCCAATATTATATTATGAAAAGTGTACTTTACGTATTATAAACTGTGTACGTTACGCGTCAACTTATATTTAAGAGAAAAGAAATTACCAGTTTTTTTCCTTCCTTCATCTTTAATGACATAAAATACCGGCAAATCAAAATATAATTCACATTCATTAGGGTAAAATTTAGTTAAAAAAATAACAGATTCAAACTTTTTGAAAAAATATTTAATATATATTTGATTCAAATTAACCATTCAAATGTTTATATTTTCTATCCCATTATAAATGACATACAATAATGAGATAGGAAAGTAAAAAAAAAAAAACTAATAAAATATATAGAAAATTAGAATAATGTAGTATCGCGTATATTTGATGAAAAGTTTATATTGTGATTTTTGAATAAAAAAAAAAGAATAATTTCTCCACTTTCAAAAATAGTAAATGAAAGCAATTATAATGGACTGATATTTATTTATATTAAGTCATACATTTTTATCATAAATATTTGTAAACAGTACAATAAGAATATATTGGCAAGTAATTTCTTTAATAGTTTAAATTTTCTAATATCAAGAAAATCATAAGTTAAAATTTCCAAAGTCAAATTATTGTTCTATATCCAGTGTATTGTTACATTTTACTAAATTTTTTAATGTAAATATATTAAAACATAAAGATTTTTATGGCTATGTACATTATAATTTTATATATTACAATTACGAGTTCAACTGGTTAGATAACTTTTCTCGGTGCACACTGAGTGCGATTAATTAAAATTTTTAGATACTACTTAATAAAATTAAAAGACTTATTGATTTTTTTATGTATACATTATGAATCACATGTTTGATAAGTCTTTTTTAAATTTGTAGCTTAGAAAAGAAAACCTAAGCAAATTGATTTTATTATATATTAATCTTTCAAAGAACACTTCCCAGAAAGTTTTTTTTATAAAAATTAGAACTAAAACTGCAATATCAGTTGCATATGTATTGTGGTATAAAAAATAGTGATATATAGTGATAATAGGCATATATTATTAAAATAACGTACTATTGAATATTGAAAATGTTAAGAATCGATATGTTGACTATTAAAAATATTAATAATAAAATATTTTTATAGAATGTATAGAATATAATTTAATATAAACTATATAATTCGTATATAAGTATATAGTATATGAGTATTATAAATTAAGTCAACTTGCTAGTTTTTCTTCCTATCATTATAACTTTATAGTAATAATATATAAACAAATTTCAAAATCAATTTTAAATCAATAAGTTTCCCTTAATATAAACAACCAAATCATTTTTCATAATAATATTGTGAAATGACTTGAAAATGATTAGATATCTTATGAATATATTAGAAACATCTATAAATTATTTGTTTAAATGGTTTTTCAATAATTTACGTAAATAAATTCTGTTTTATTAAATAATAAATGAGTATAATGATATGTATAAATTATAACTTATGCGTAATGTATTAGAATATCAATATTTTTTATCTATGATTATAAAAAATAATTCTGAGAAAAGGGATTCTGACTTCAAAAATTCGTCGCAATAAAAAATTTTAAGTGAAATATTTACTCCATACAGAAAATTCCTTCGTTGACTCAACTCAATTTAAATCAACAAATTGATGATGATAACAATACCGTGATTATTCTTAGATCATCGAAGTTGCAAAGAAAATATTCGAACTACTGAAATAAATAGTAATTTAATGTGATAAAGCATAACTTATAGCTTGTAATATACAATATTTATAATACGTAAATATTTTAGTTATCGAGCGCTTCCGTTGTAGATTAAAAATCACCTTATCTGATTAGAATTTGTATATTTATTGATAACTCAATATTTATAAAAAAAAGTCGCACAAAACGGGAAAGAAAGAGACATATAGAGATATTCTATATTCAGTGTCTGTTTTCAAGTAAAAAAATTTGAACTTATTGTTTACCAAATATTCGTAAGGAAGATGCTTTACATAGTATTTGCGTAATCTATTACATAAATTTTATTTTCATTATTGATTCCTTTTTCTAAATTGCATGTTAAATATGATAATTAGTAAATAGATAAATCATCCTCTTTAAATAAGCTATAAACTAATTTATATATATATATATATATATATATATATATATATATATATAGAAGTTTATAATATTAACACATTTATTTATTTGTTAGCTTAACTAAGTAAAAGATTTTAATAATTTGTAATACTTTGAGACAATCTATTTGAGACAAAAGATAATTAGTGAAAACTTAAGGTTTTTTGTTTATTCCATTGAATCATAGAATATAAACAGAGGAAGAGGACGAAAAAAATCACTTTTTAAAGTGGTAAAATAATATGATAAATATATTAAAACCTGAGATGATGCTTAAAGTACACAGTCTTTACAATACATTAATATCTGTTGTTTCAAATACTTGCTTCACAGATTAAAAACTCATTTGCCTGCTGAAAAATAAAAAATCTAATTCTAGTTATTAATCACTAAAGTAATGAATATATAAATATGCGTAAAAGAAAGGCAATGAAAGTGAGTGAGCGACCGAGTGATAGAAACAGATAGCGAGAGAGAGAGAGAGAGAGAGAGAGAGAGAGGGAGGAAAGGAAACCTCAGGTATATGCAGTAAGCCTTAATTTATTTTCAATATTTGATTAGTATATCTGCTTAAGAAAATTCATTTCAATTTCCAGATACAAGCTCTTGACCTTGAAGTAAATATACTAAAAAATATGTACAATTACATATAGTCATGGTCAATATAAAATTTTTAAAGCTATTAAAATTTCAAGGAATCTTTGCTCGTCTCTTTTCTGCTCGCTTTTACTAATCGAAAAATCAATGGTTTGTTATAATTATTACTTCATGGTGATAACAATTGTCGTAAGATAAAACAATTGAATCTGTAATTTGTAACTTAATTACATAAGACAGACAAAACGTTCAGTAAATATTAATATATGCAACTTGATATTATCGTAGAAAACTTACAATATAGGCACAAAAATTCAATTGTAATTTAAATTTTTTTATCTTAATCTGTCAATTTCAATAAGTTAAAAACGGAAAGACCGACAGTAATTGTAAAATTGAAGATAACTATTTTTAATGCACAATAAAATTAATTTAATCCTTTATAAATATTATGTATTAATAAAATTCTTTTAACAATCTTATTCTGTCTATATATAGATAATATTTTATTAACTATTACCTTATACATGTTATATACATTTACATATATTTATAAATATTAAGAATTTTTAAGAGAATAATTTTATTAATATGTATTATTAATGCGCACTAATCTTTAGTAATGCGTGATATGTTTGTAAGAAATAATAATAATACTGATAATAATATTACAACATATATAAAATATTTAATAAATATTTAATTCTCGAGAGGAAAAAGGACTAAGAAATAATCAAACAATATCAAATATACAATGGATTTCATTACCATATTACAATAAAGAAATACATTGACATTATTAATTAGCATATTGTTTAAGCATAGTTGGTTACTATTTAAATAATTGTTGAATTACGTTTAATTGCAATTTATTTAATTAATACAAATATTTATATCTACACTGTATAATATAGACTTGGAAAAAAAAAAAATTAATATTATCCTGTTTTATTATTTGAAAAGGAAATATTTACATGATATGAGTTAGTAGTAAACAAATTATCATAGATATCGTAAAAGTTTCGTCAGATTGTCAAAAGTAATATAAATAAATCATAATGTTTACATAATTCTATATAATTAAATAACGAATAAAATAAATTAAAATAAAACAATTTCATATGTATTGAATATGTTAATATAGATATTGAAATAAGTATTATTAACAAAATTTATGTATAAAATAGAAATTTCATTGCATCAAGATATTAGTATAAGTATATAAGATTTATTTAGTCTAAAAGTATAATTTTTTTCATGAACAACAATACCTTTGCGTATAAAACGACTATCGCTTAGCCAAAATGAACTTTCATATATATTAATTAAGATTGCTTCTTAATATTTTCTATATAAAAAAAATTGGGTATTTAAAAATAATGCGAAATTAAAAATATATTATTTCAATTTGGAGAATTATAAAGAGTTATCATAAAATTTTACAAAAACGATGTAAAATAAATACGCAGGAAAACATTTTAAAAATGATTGATAATAAATGTTGCAATAGTGAATTATACTATATTGCGAAGTTTTTAAAATTTTGAGAAGACGATCAACGTATTGATAAATAATCAATTTCAATTAAATGCCAAAATTGCATTAATGGTGAACTGCAGTGTAGGTAAACTGGCGAATTACATTAGAAATAAATAATTATTAATTGTTACATTAAGCATTTTGTTTAATTTTACTTCATTTCCATTGTTATCTAAATAATCTTAAATTATTAATGACATAAAATCGTTATAAAAATTATTGAATCGATTTATCAAAGAAAATCACGGAAATTTAGTTGTTAGTTTAAAAATAAAAAAAATTTATATATATATATATATATATATATATATATATATGTGTGTGTGTACATTTAAAATTTTACAAAATAAAAAATGATTGAACACATAATAAAATATGGAAATATAAATAGTAATATTAGTCATTTCAATCATCAATAGTGGAAAATTATGTGATTAAATTAAAGCAGCATATACCATTTTATATTACAATTACAAAAAATTCAAATTTTTATCATAATCCATAAATTATTCTCTTGTCTAGATATATTAAATACAAATATTATTATAATAATGCATGATAATTGAAATAATTCATGAATCAATAATAGATAAATCCATAAATCCATAAGCGATAATACATCTCTAGAAATAAATTGTACAGCACGACAAATCTTCCATATAGGAATTTCAATAAAATATAATTTAATAAAATTAAAGTTTCACATTTAATTCAGACTATCTAGTTCTGTTATTATTAAGATTTAGACTTTATATCAATAATATAGATAAGAACTTCATCTATAGACGAATATTTTAATAATTACGAAAGCAGATAAATTTTAATTACATTGCAATAGGAGCTTATTTTTAGAATACTAATGAATTTTCAAATTATTCGTATGTTTTGTAGAACTATCAACATATTTGAATAGCAGATAACTAAATATTATAACAGTTAATAGCGCGAGTATAACTAAGAAATCCCAATGATGTTTTAAATTAAGCAAAGGAAGTTAAAATGAAATTATCGGAAAAGCTTTTTAATTCTTTATCGGTGGAAAGCGGTGAAATTTCATTCGTATAAAATATCATTAAATGGCTCAAAGTTAATGTCATTAACACTGTTTTATCATATGGTGAGAATACTAAACCAACTCGATGCAAATCATAAAGTTAATTTTGAATTGGACGCGGGTAAGTAATGTAAGTAAATACATAGACATAACGTAGTTATGGAATTATAATTATCTGTGGGCCATATATGCAGCATTTAAATTTTTCCAATTATTCAAGTGGCAAGAAATTTTGACCTAATTTCTAAGACGCAATTACGGATGCTGCGCCCTGAGCTCTCACTTCGAATAGTAAAGGAAACAGAAGTGCACAGCGACTTCGCACTGAAGAGTCGCGACTTAATGCAACTTTCATCAGTGAATATAGACGGCGGTGCAGCTGCTACGTGATCACTTAGTGGTGGTAAGAGGGGAGTGGGGGGGTGGGGGGCATATAAAAGGTAAGAACTCGGCAACTTGGAGGACAGTTTGAGTGTCGCGCTTGCACTTCGGCAAAATGTTCGAGGAAAGTGGGTAATTAGTTTAAAAAGAAAGAAAGAAATAAAGCGATATAGCGACTGTCAGGAAACGCCTAAGGCAATAAGCAGGATGAGCACTGTGTTGTTATTTAAGGGAATTGAGAGGGAACTTTCTTTCGACATTCTCCGCTGGCCGCGTAAATTCCGAGAGAAAATTCATTACGATAGTGCAATCGAAATTAAATCGTGGCTTTTTAATAAACGAATTTTCACGAAATGTACTTTTTTTTATAGGGCTAATAATACTTTTTCACTAATCAATAGAAGATCCAATGAATAAGTATGAGAATTAAAATCAAATCATGCTATCAGTTAAAACTGCGAGGCGTAATATGCAATCTTGTATATCAATGTAATAATAATGCATACTCGGAGCAATTTCGTTATTTATTTTAAAATATAGTATATAGTTGCAAAAACAATAAAAACACTAATTTAATGAATAATCATCTAATGTATTAAATAGTAATCATGATTTACATTATTTATACAGGGTTTTTTTTTTTTTCTTTTTTTTATAAAATGCAACATGTAATCACTTTTAACCAATGGTACTCTTTTAAATTACATTAGGAGATTTTTAGTCGAGATAGCAATCAAAATATTTTTTACAATTTACTAATACATAATGTACGATGTTTGTGAAATAATAATATTTTCAATGGCCATATCATATCTTAATAAACAGTAATTGAATAATATTAACGGGAAAATACATAATAACTTATAAAAGCAGACGTTACAACGCTCGTCACTGATGTACAATAAAGATAAATAAGAATTAAGTATAAAGAATAAATATAAGAATTAAGTTTGTAGCTTATAATTAATTATCAAAATTAAAATTTAAAATGTAATTAAATATGAGCTAAATCGAGATATATTTATTTGCTTAATGAATTATTATATTATAATGTTGTGTATTAGTAAATTTTCAAAAAACATTTTTCAAACTTGTACTATTATAGAACATCGTGCTATTGTCTAGAACGCAAAATATAAAAATTATCAATACGAAAATGTTTTTAAAAAAAATATGCTCAATATTACTTAACATTATTATATAAACGTATAATGGACTGATACGTAAATCATATGAAGTACAATTTCATTTTAGCTTTTCTCTGAATAAATATTTCCCTTTTTTCGTACAAAGCATCCGTTGATTAAAATAACTTTTAAGATTTCGCACGTTAATTTATTAGAAAAAAATACAATGGCATTTCTCGTAGAAAGAATTTTCGTTAGTCTACAATCTTCAAATTATACATTAATTATTCATTGAAAAAAAATTGAAACTCGATTAAGTGGATATAAAGTTTTTAAAGGACAATACCTTAACAATCATTTATTATAAAATTTGTAATATATATTTTAGTTAGAAAAAAAAGTCTTGAGATTATTTACAATAAAGTTGTTGTTTAATTTTTAATATTTACATTTATTAAAATATTTCAACAATGCAAAATCCGTTGTTTCTCACTCGTCATTTCTGCAATTAAATTAGTTACGATTAATTAGATTTAAAGTTCAAGTTTGGTTGTTGATTGCCATATTTGTTTTTAATCGATCTAGTATTCTTGACGGTATTTTAAAATACTCATTTTGAAAAAAGTTTATAAATTGCATTGTTTATATAAAATAAATAAGAAAAAGCATGCAGAACAGGTTATTGGGTTTGTCTTAATTGTCGTAAAAGCTCTTACTCTATTAGTGCATTGACCGTCGATTTAGTCGAAACGAAAGTGGCAATCGTGTGTTTATATTTTCAAATATTATGCAAGTTTTTCTTAGACTAATGAATTATTTCTAATCAAATGTTTTTTTAAACATTGTTAACAGTTTAATGACGTTACGTAATATTTTCTAAGGAATGAAATGCGATTGTTTCATTAAACGACTTTGATCGGCACAGATTCTATCAGTATGACGACATAAGTATACAATTAATAAATAATTTTTGTCTTGTCAAGAGCTATAAATTTATATTTTTAATTTAAAAGAATGTAAATTTAATGAAAATTGTTGGTATATTTTATATCTAATGTATACATAACTTCGTCTCATAATTCTGTTCAGGTTAATTATTATACGTTAAAAGAGTTGGATTTGCAACGAGGATCTTCAAGTAAAAAATAGTCTGACATTTCATAATAAAAATATTAACAATAGTTTTATTCGTTTTAAATATAATTATCCACATGACAAAGTAAATATCTATTTTAAGATAATGATGTTAACGTAGAGTTACAAAGATTTATGCATAAAAGTAATGTTTTTTATAATCTATGATCATTTACTTTTTCTACCTAAAAGAAATTTTCATAGAAATATTTTTTCACGCTATTTCAATATTAAATAATACGTAGCAATGGCAAATTATTAATATTATAAATTAAACTCTAGATTAAACTAAATAAATCTATAAATTAAACTACGATATACTATTAATTAAACCATTGCCGGCTTATTGTAGAAAAAAATACAATTTATCCGCAAATTAAACCTGCTGTAAATATACTTCAAAACTGCTTTTATCTGAAACAAATGTGTGCGTGTGTGCGTGCGTGCGCGTGTGCGTGCGCTAAATGAAAGAGTTTATTAGAAGCGTATACAAATTTTAATTGAAAGGTTCGATGATTATCGCTAAATAAGTGTTGCGTGCCAATAGAAGCCCGTTTAATAAAAGATAGCCAATGGCTTTTACAGTATTTACACAACAACGTTAAAAGTGCAGTCTCTGAAGTACCTCGTGCATTATTTCCCGATGAAAAAAGACAACAACTTCCGCATAATTTGGATAAGTTAATAGGCTAAGACTATGAATGATGAAGGAAGTGCATTGGATTATTCGTTGGGAAATTTCAGGTCCTCGTAATGTGCAAATCGCGCGTTTCCAGCCGTTGCGTAACGCGATCGTAAACTGGTACAACTTTCTCCTCAATTTCACTTTCTTCGCTTCCTTCATTTCCGCTGGATCTTGCGGACTCTTCACGGTCAAAGAAACTTCGTAACTGCAGCTTCGCGCTAATCCCAGGCTACTTGACCTTTTGCATTACCTTTGAGCGTTTCGTTGCACCCACACTTCTTCTTTATCACAATATTTATCTATCCAGTTAAAATCTATGAAGAAATTATATTTAAAATAAATTTGTAAGCGACTCTCTGATAATGAAGCCGCATGCATTCAAGCGGATATTCCTTTAATTCATTTAGACGAATAATTAGCATGGGTTATTGAAGTTGCGCTATGCACTGTCACTTTTATTTGGCTTTAAAACGGCAACAAAAGTGGATATTCAAATGCGCGAGAAATTAGCGGAATGTGAATTTCACTAGAAGATTTTTCGTAAATCCATATAAGAAAGCGGTCTTGGCTGCTATAATCTTGATATGGCTTGTGAGTAAATTTATACACCATGGTTACACCACTTATATACACCATAGAAAATCAACTAAATGTTAATATTCATTATTATATTCTTAAGATATTTTTTTTTTTTTTTTTTTTTAACAAGATTATTTAAATAATTTGGCACTTTTAATGTTTTACGATTATAATTGCATCCTTGACTATTAATTTAGCGTCAAAAAGTCCTTTGAAATTATATCGTCAATGAATTTTAATCGATAAAATGCCCATGCAGTAACGAATATTAGAGATTTTTCTAAAGTAAATTGCATTGGTAAGTTAGGACTGCGTAAGCTAATTCAATTAAAAAAATTTGCACATTTGTTAATGTAAACTAGTGATCTTCTCCTCGTTGAATTACACAACGCTTGGCTAACATTTTATTTTGAATAACTTTATTGTATCTAGTGTTTCTGTAATATTAAATTACAGCCGACTTTGATTAAAGATAACGTCTAATAGATAAATGTCGACATCGCTCGGTTTCTATTATGTTTTCATCTATTATTCTCTTTGGATTAATTATATATTTTTATTTCTATATTCATATGGACGTTACATTGTGGTTACGGCTATTTCGAATTATAGACTTTTATTTCTAATGCTATAATTCCTTATTTCATCGAATGATTTATATAATATAATTTCAAGTTCATTCGATTTTGTACCTCGTAGTTTAAAGTTTATTATAACTCCAACTTTTTAACGTTTTCTCCAATATAATACATCTTAATTTGAGAAAAGTGAACAGATCCAATCATGCAACTTTTCCATTTCATTGGCACTTGATCTCTAACAAGACTAGTGAATCTTGTAAAAAAAAAAAAAAAATACAAAATTTGCTACATTAATATTTTTTTTTTTTTTTCATGAAAAGGATTTACTTGCTCATCGTCCATAATTATCTGTACAATATTTTCACTAGTTCAAGTCTTTAAGTAAGTTACTTTGCTAAGTGAATGTAACCATTGCTCATAAATTAGTGAGATATCTGCTTATATAAAATTATGAATTTTAATAAACATAGAGGTAGATTAATTACTATTATTTGTTGGACATAAGATTGTGACAGAACGCTTTATGTTTGAAACCATTTTAACGTTCGCTTAATAATAATTTTTAGAAATAGGCATTTGAAATCGTACTTATTGGTTGTCCGTAGAATCAATTTTGTCTATTATTATTTAATTATTGCTAGAAATTTTGTAAATTTTGTAAATTTTGTAAATTGTACTTTCTTAAGCGAATTGACGATAAACAAGTGTAATGTTTAATTAAAATAATGTTTAGTTACAATTTTAATTTATTATTATTATAATTCCATTTCATTAGAATTCTTTTTACATCGTGAGAATGTATTATATGTTAGATAAATTAAGGAAATTATTAATATTATTAGGCAATCAGTGAAATTGAATAATTATTATCACGATTCTTATCTTTAAAAATATAACACAGTTAATCGTTCAATAAATAATTAATAGCAAACTCATGGAAGTTTATGGCGAACTAAAAATTTTTGTGTTTCTTTTCAGTATCGCACCGACAATAATTATGGTCTTTCTAGTACTTCTTTTGCTTTATTATTTGGAAACACGTAAACCAAAAGGATATCCACCTGGTAAATATACCGATGACTCTACATTTCTTAATTCGATATGATTCAATAAGTGTTGTTAAATTTTTTTATTGTATGTGAGAAAAAATTGTAATTTTCATATTATCATGGCAAATTGGTATGGAATCGTCGGGTATTTGTACGTTGTGTAATAACACAACATTTATTTATATCTTTATTGTATTAAATGATTAATAAGTAATAGTCTCATAGTTACTCTTACTCTCTTTCTATCTCTATCTCATTCAGTGCGTCAATTAGGAGAATAGTAGCAAAAACAGAAATAATAATAATGATGATGATGATAATATGTTAGTTTTTAAAAGGAATTGAAGATATTCAAGATATATGTGTATTATAATAAACTCATTAGGTCCCAAGTGGCTGCCGGTACTTGGTTGCGCCCTGGAAATAGCGAGGTTACGGAAGGAAACGGGCTACTTTTCGGAGGCTTGCAACATCCTCGGCAAGAAATACGGCTCGATCATTGGGCTGAAGATTGGCAATGATCGTGTCGTCATCCTTAATGACTTCGAGAGCATGAAGGCAATGATTATGAACGAGCATTGTGATGGTAGACCAATTGGGCCAGTGTATGATTGCAGAACTTTTGGAAAGAGACAAGGTGACATTTACATCTATTTGGGAATAAATAATTTCGTGGCTTACATTTTGCTAATGTTGGCGCTTCGCAAAAGCTTTTTGTATTCACGTAATCAATTTCTTAAACTATTGATTATACGTTCACTTTGACTCGTCGACAATGTTTAATTTTTCATCCAATTACTTCAATTTAATTTAATTTCATCCAATTACATGTTTAATAAAACAAAAAGTTAATAAATATTACTAATTTAGGCTTAATTAAGCCCTTGGATATTTTACGAGATTTAATTAATAATCGAAGGGCCACGCTTTATCTCAATTTTCAATACTATTGAATATTGATTATTTTATGGAAAATAATGTTTCGGTAAAAATTACAGGTTCTTGTATATTATAATTTCACTATCAAAATTTTTTTAATAATTCTTAGATTAATATCCATATATTATGCATCAAAGTATGTATAATGTATATTTTCAATATTTTACTACTAAAGTAAAAATTTGTTGTTTTTTTTTTATAGTTTTTTTTAGCTCAGATTTCGCTTAGTATTTATTCTACGCTTGCCGATGCTTTTATACGAAGAATAATGAAATTGTGGATTTATGGAATGAAATGTTTGTTAATAATGAACTTTATTAGATTATCTGATTTTCTTATACATTACATTATATATAATATACATCTTATTATCGTTTATTGATATTATAAAAATTGAAAAGTTTATCCCGCTTCAATTTATAAGCGCAAGCAGAATGTATTAATTGAAATAAATATATAATGCAGAGAAAGGTAATCTAGATTCTATAATCTTATGGCAAATAGTAACAAATAAAATTCATAAAATTTCTTTTAAAAGGATATAAAAAATTTTCAATTCTCAAAAATGAATCTCATGATTAACTCTCATAATTACTATTTTGAATGTTTTTTGCATTGTAATAGTTATAATTAATTTTTAATAGACATAATTAATCAATAATATTATCAATTATAAAAGTATAAATAACTTAAATATAAATAGAAAGGAAGAATAGTAGCGAGGATATAATCTGCTTTAAATATTTCAAAATTGATTGGAGAAATATTGTTCAAGCTCGTTGTTTGTTCAATTCTTTTCTTATTCGATGATTAAATTATCTTGAATATACACGAAAATATTAATTCTCGTTTTATCCTTAGAGTTTATTGGATTTTAACTTAAATACAAAATGAACGATGTAAATATAGAAATAGAAAAATTCAAATTAAATACTTAGCGCTCGTTAATTAAAAGAAATATGAAATAAAATAAAATAAAAACAAAAACGAAAGTTGTTCTATGATAATTTTATATAACCTGACTGTTTATGTGTATTAAATTAAAATGAAACTCGTTACATTATAGTTTTACATAAACACGTTGTGCATTAAAAATTTACATTTATAAAACATGTTTAGTTAGATCAATAAACTTTAACTTATAATAATTATTATTGAAATTATTCAAACTATTGAAAATTCACTTATATATATATATATATATATATATATATATATATATATATGCGACAAGAACAAAAATCACCCGATTGCAATAAAGCGAACGATAAAATCCGGCTCAGGTCTCCTAGTGGTGGACGGCCAGCTCTGGGTCGAGCAGCGGCGGTTCATCCTGCGACACCTGCGCGACCTGGGCTTCGGGCGCACGGACATGGCCGTGCAAATCGAGTTCGAGGCTGCGCAGTTCGTCAAGTACTATGAGCGACTGCTCAACGGCGAGGGCGTCGAGGATGTGCGCCCGGAGGCCAACAGCAACGTGGTGCGCTGCGTCAAGATCAGCCGGGAGGACATTAATGCGAATGTCGGGACGAGGAGCACCGAGAGGTTGGGCGTCGTTATCGAGATGGAGGACTTCTTCGGAGTGCCGGTGCTTAATACGCTTTGGTGTATGATGGCGGGGAAGAGGTGATGTTGATGATTAAAGAAGGCTGGT
This sequence comes from Ceratosolen solmsi marchali, assembly GCF_000503995.2. Taxonomy (NCBI): domain Eukaryota; kingdom Metazoa; phylum Arthropoda; class Insecta; order Hymenoptera; family Agaonidae; genus Ceratosolen; species Ceratosolen solmsi. Next base: position 2,337,086 of record NW_011948418.1, read on the forward strand.
GTTGATAGTGTAAGAGTGGCTCTGCGAAGGTGATTACCCGAGCTCTCCATTTTTATTGATTGTAAATGAGAATGATCGGTCATTTCAATTAATTTCGTCTTGAAATTCGATTGCTTATTATCGAAAGAGATTACATATTATTGATCGAGATACAGCACCATTGTAATAGTCATTGTTTGTCGATCAATTAATTGATAAATTGTGAAAGAGACTTTATTGGCTAAGGTGTGTGTTTTAGGAGAGAACGAAGTAATTGTTTTTAAGGGGCCACGGGTGTTTATTTGGGCGTATTGTGTATAACGATTGAGGTATCGTTAGGTACAACATCAATGACAAAGATCTTATTTATCTGCAAAAAATCTTCACGAAGCTCCTTCGCGGTGTGGATATGATCGGATGGCTATTTAATCACTTCTTTTTAAAGTATGTCGCACCCGAAATGTCCGGATATAAAAAATTCATGGAAACGCATCGTCAGCTCTGGAAATTTTTAAAAGTACGTATATCAATTACAATTCAAAGACATTCATTTTTGTCTACCCTCGTTAACGTGCGTTATGCTGCTTCGCATTTTTATCTGGACTCGTCTCTCTCTCACTCACTCTCTCTCTCTCTCTCTCTCTCTCTCTCTCTCTCTCTCTCAATCTCTCACTCTAAAACGTTGAATTTTCATATTCTATCGATTATAATGAAATTCTCACATAAATTGCAATTCATATATAAAATATTACAATTATGCAGGACGAGTTGGACAATCATAAAAAAACGTTCGATCCCAATTCTCCGAAAGATCTTATGGATATTTATCTGCAAACATTGCAATCGAAAATCCCCGATGATACTTTTTCAGGTAATGTACTAAAATGATTTTTATAAATTATATTTTAAAAACTATAGATTCGAATATATTAAAATGATAATTGCACAAATACGGAATACGTAATCGAGTATAAAATTATAACTTGTAATAGCAAACTGTCAAAACACGAATGACAATTAGTAGGATATTGCTATAATTCAAGATTTATTATTAATATTATTACACTTTTTTCTAAACAGACTCGTTTATAATTAACTGACTCTAGCCAATCGAGTCAAGCTCGTGCGATCTTAACGCCAATCACCTCGACCATTCTATGAAATAAATACCGAAAAAAATTTTTTTATTCGTTTCAATTCGTAACAAAAAAAAGGAGAAAAACTAACAAACAAACAACAAAAATAAATAAAAGCAAAAGATAGCGTGGTTCGGCGTAGGAGAAGTCAATACGTTACGATGATAAATATTTGATTTTGAAATTTTATTTTCCTTTCACGTTGCGAACGCAGACGCTGCTTCTGTAAATGTCTCGCTGGCAATGAACAAGTAAATAATTTAATATTCATCCTCAATTTGCTCGAGTGAATGCGATTAGTGGGAAACGCGATTCCAAAAATCGAAAACAACAGTAGCAAAGCGTGTAATTGTAGTGCGAGTGGGGTGGAGCAAACGACAGAGATAAAGGATTGATGCACTTGCTGATTGATACATACAGAGGGACAATTGCTGGCAATCTGCGTAGACCTATTCATGGCCGGTTCCGAGACATCCTCGAAAGCTCTGTGCTTCGGCTTTCTCTTTCTCGTGCTGAATCCGGAAGTGCAGAAGAAGGCCCAGCAGGAAATCGACTCGATTATTGGCCGTGAGAGATTGCCGTCCTTGAAAGATCGGCCTAGGTAGGCGTTATTTGTAAACAAACGATACGTCGACAAATTCAATGCAGCGACTAGTTGTGATTATTTGAGACTTTGAGCAGCGCGTTTTTACTTGGATTTTTCCACCCTCTTTACGATGAATGTCCTCGTCGATTACAGTAAAGAGTCACTTGAATTTCTTGTTGGTCGATCAAGTTTTCACCGAAACTTAATGCTTATCTTGCAACAAAAATTGAAATGACTCTCTTCTGTAGGAATAATTTTCGAATAATTTAAAATCTAAAGTATCGAGCAACGAATACGCAAACCCAACGTAATATTAAGATGAATTTTCCACGTTTCACGTATATATCGAGATGTATATATATATATATATATATATATATATATATATATATATATATATATATGGAGATCGATAAAATAATATGATTCGACGAAGAGTAATGAAAATTGCAAAAACGTAGTTTCCCTGTCCTCTCACGTACATTTCTTTTTTATATAAATTTCACGTGATATTATAGATTAACGGTAGATGTATTATTACACTTTAGTCTTATCTGCAAGGCTCTAATTGTCTGACTCAAAAATTTTTAAACAAATTCAAAATCTATATTATTAAAATGTGCTACTCTTAATAAAATGTCTTTGCAATCTTAGCGATATAAAGCAGTAAGGATTTTTTAATAATCTAATTCTCCTTACAGATTGACCTACATTAACGCCGTAGTTCTTGAATCAATAAGAATGTTTATGGGACGAACTATGAATATTCCACATCGCGCCCTCAAAAATACTCGCATTTTGGGATACAAAATACCCAAGGTATAAACACTTTTCAATAATACTTTAACAATATTTTTCATTCCGAAATTTTATGCCCGTTATATTGTAAGATATAATATCGATTGGATTTAAAAATTTCCGTATAGTAAAATAATTTTTAATCGCAATTACTGCATTGTAATAATTAATTCATATGCTTATTAAGCTCGCGGTAAAAATATTTGAAGAAGTCTACAGGACCGTGATTTAAAAGAATCACAGATTTGACGAATGAACGCGAAAGAAAGCGAATTGAAAAGTCGTTTTTTAATAATAATTTTGCATTTTAAGAAATAAGTCGCTATCAATGATAAGAATAGTAATGTAACTTTATATTTGTGTACCATTAACATTATCTTTAATACTCTTACGTTGTGAATTTTTATCATAAATTTACTTCGATCGCCCAGATTAAGATAAATATTATATTAAAAATTGCCATTCGCTTTGTTGCCCGCAGGACAGTATGTTAGTTGTGAATTTCAATAGGATCCTAATGGGTGAGTTCTGGGGCGATCCCGAGGAGTTTCGACCTGAAAGGTTCATCGACGAATCCGGAAAAATAGTCATGTCCGAGCAGTACCTTCCCTTTAGTTTTGGTACGTGCAATTATCGCCGCACGTAAGATAACGTTTAAATGTTAATATGAGGAGAACTCGTTTTGGAAAAGTTACGGTACGATTAACGATTTTTCAATTTTTCCAATTAAAGATATTTTTTAACGCAAGCATTACAGATTTACAGACACATTGCTCTTCGCGGCATACGATTCGCACTCAATGCCACTAACTCGGTAATTGTTTTTCGTCAAATAACAGAAAAGTCGGTTTACATCGACGGACGATACGTTTTATTTTTAAATAATCAACCGAGCATAAAAGAAATAATTTAACTTTCTCTTTCTCTGCCTCTTTATTTACCTCCTATTTATATTTATCCAATGAAAATTTATTTTATAAGGAAAACTCCATTCAAAAAAAAAAAAAAAAAAAAAAAAAAAAAATAAGAATAATTAACACATGTCTTAGATCGAAATTTCACTCTACACTACCAAGTAATAATAATAATAATAGTAGTAATAATAATGACAATTAAAAAAGGAGGAGCGGCTGCTTAGAGATTCTATACTTATGGTTTTGAAGCTTTAATAAGATAATAACACGACATTGTTCATGATCCAAGATAATTTTAATTTTATTATTTGTACAATTTCAATTACTATTTATCATTGAATTAATATTCTTTCTGTTCTTTTCTTCCTTGCTCTTTTTTTTTCTTTTTATTCTTTTCTTTCTTTCTTTATTCCTTCCTTTCTTTCATTCTTTCTTTCTTTCTTTTTCTTATTAAATTTATTTATTAAACAAACGATCGCAGGTAAACATCGTTGCTTGGGCGAGGTGTTGGCCAAAAGCAATATGTTCATGATAATGGCCGCTTTGCTGCAGAATTTCACATTCGCACCCGTCCCGGGCGAGGAGCCGCCACGCAACGAGTACACCGACGGCGTCACCGCCAGCCCCAAACCTTTCCGGGTCCTCATGACTAAGAGAACGTAGTGTATACTATTGCCTTTTGCTCCGACATATGAATCATAATACATAATTCTCTCATACATGTACATGCATGTATAGACAGACACATTTTTCATTCTTTTGAAACGAATCACGAATCTAACGTTATCGGCTACTTTGCTTTTATCTTTTTTTTTTGTTTTGTTTCCTTTTTATTTTGATTTTTTTTATTATGAGTTAACGTTGATACAATTCTTAGACGTAGTCAGAATTAGGGTACACGCGAGGAATGTGAGCCCTAAAAGTAAAGCAAACGAAAGGACACTGGTAGAAATTTCCTTTGCAATTATGATTCGATAATTCACCGAAAATTGTATAATTTTTGCTCATTTATGTCATAATCGAAGTTAAAGTTAACGCTGTTTTATAAAAAGGTATCCAGGTGTATATAGCCATGTACTTTTCGTGTACTAAAAAACATTTAGTTTTGATTCACATATCGAATGTAGTATTTTTAATATATAATAAAGTTAATGTATTGAGAGTCTTATTTGAGATCAATGAAAGCGCGTTGACTTCCAAAGGCTTCCTGGCTTATAAATGTCGTTCGTGTACATTTTAATCTTGATAGGTCTACGAAATAACATAAGAGAACATGCATCCTTATTACGATTAAATATTTTGACAAATATTAAATATATATAATCGGATAAAGTTCAGATCAAGATTGAAAATCGTAGGTAAGAAAGGTACACACTCGAATTGAAAATTTCTACCGAATTGACAAACTCGTTGAATCGACGTTGTTCTTTGTTGTCAACCATTAACTAATTAATAACTTGGAAAAAGAGTGAAAAAAAAAGGAAAAAAAAAGAGTCAACATGACAACGGGCGCAATAAAGGAAATGAGAAAAAATCGACTGCATTGTTTGGGTGTTAGTTCATTTTGCATCGATCGTCGTTAAATTTCAATGGAAAAAAAAGGAAAAAAAGGAAAAAAAGAAAAAAGAAAAGAGGAAAAAAAAAAAAGAAAAGAAAAACTACTCCGAATAAAATTATTCCTTAATTCTCAGAATCCTGCTTCTCCTTTTCTTTGTCCTTGTCACTATATTCAGAGCTCGCTCTACTCTTTTCCTCCGATCGTTTCTCCTCCTTTTCTGATTTCTTCTCTTTATCCCTCGATTTCTTTTCACTGCGCTCACTGCGCTCGCTACGCTCACTGCGTGTGTCGTCGCTCTTATCTCGATCTTCTTTACTACTACTGCTCTTTTTGCCGTTGCTCTCAGACTTATCTTTGCTACGATGCTCCTTCTCCTTGTCCCTCGACTTCTCGGAGTATTTTGATTTGGAGGATCGGGTTTTCGATTTGGATCTGGACTTCCGCGTGCGGGACTTGGATCTTTTGCTTCGCGAGCGCGAGCGGCTCTTCTTTCTACAAAACGGGGATCACATGCGATTTAGATAATAATTATGAATCATTGTACAACTAACTTTATAACGATAATCCTTAATAAAATCATGCATTTATTATGTTCTTCATGATATCTTTATATATATATATATATATATATATATATATATATATATTTTTTTTTTTTTTTTTTTTTTTTTATTTATTTTTTCTT
>NW_011948418.1:2342751-2358202 GCF_000503995.2 Ceratosolen solmsi marchali
TTTTTTTTTTTTTTTTTTTTTAATGACTTTTTCATCGACCTTAATTGATTTTTACTTAACTGTGACTTTTCACTCGTTTGCAGCTGGCGATTTCAAATAATTAATAAAGCTTTCGTCAATTGTAATTATAAGCAGAGCTTTTGTCATTCGAATTCTAAAAGTCATTCTTAACGAAATTTCAAATTATTATCATTATCACGAAAATGTAATTAATTGGCTTATTATTCCAAATATTTCAAAGCCAAATTACCGTCATTCGCCGACAAAGAAATATGATTTATTAAATACAACTTTAAATCACTTATCTCGACATTAAAAATGATTATTGAATAATAAAGAGTAGGCGAATGGAACAGAAACAGCACCGCTAGTAACTACTAATGCATCAATCAAGGCAGAAACATCTTTCATTCAATGTGTCGTGAGGATAAGGACTCTGACGAGCGGCTCTTGTTGGTCGGGCACCAATCGAAAGTAGCATCTTACCTGGCGGGCGATGATCTCTTTTTTCGATCTCTGGATCGCGAGCGCGAACGTCGCGACCTTGAGCGTCTATCCCTGGACCGTGAGCGGTGAGACCGCGTCCTGGAGGTGCTGCGCCTGCGCGAGCGCGATTTCCTGCGACGTTCCCTGGAGCGCGAGCGCTTGCGTGATCGCGATCGAGATCTGCGTCGATGCCGGGAGCGTGAACGCCTGTGCCGCGATCGTGAGCGCTTACGTGAGCGCGAGCGACGCGATCGTCCCCGTGATCTCGATCTACAATATATACAAAAGTAACAAATATTAGAATGATCGATGTCGGGGAGAAGGGGCATGGGTTATAAAGGAGATACAAAGTTTTAATAATAGGCAGAATTGCGTGGGTGTGTTGGTAATAGCATTATTACCAACAATAAAGCAGATTATTTCAGTCAGATCATTTAGTCTACAAATTTATTCCTATTTACTACTGATTAATTCACGATGAACATGAAAAATCGGATTTTATATTTAGGAAAAAATTTACAATATTATACATGAGACTGTATGTGAACTTTCAGAGTTTGTAAGAGGTATGTCCTTTATTTGATCGATTATCAATATAATAAATTCAATGTACATAAATGTATTAAAATTAAATAGGACAATAACACGAACCAGACATCTTTATTATGCCAAATGTTTGTATAAAATAGTAACAATATTATAAATTAGTTGTAATAGATAGTAAAAAAAAGTATTAGCTAGTAGTTCAATTATAAAGTAACAATATTTTATAAAATATTAGTGTCATTGTATATCTTAGTGTTAGTTATAAAAATTTTACGATTTATCGTATCGAAGTGTTTAGTGTTCAATCGATGTTTGGTAAAAATTAAACAAAAGAACAAGAAAAAGAAAAAATAAAGAAGAATAATTTACTATTTAAACTCTGACATTTATAAAAATATACAATTATTAAGCTATTTAGTTAATTTCAGAAGACGCAAGAGAATTGAAATTGGTAAGGTAGATATTGTGTGAAACCAACCTAGATTTTCGGCCACGGGAGCCACTACGACTACGTTTATCTTTGGACAGCATGCCGATCATGGGATCTATAGCTGCAGAAATAAGATTGTGTGCCTCTTTAACCCGTGACATTGCTTCTTCAATCTCCTTTTGTGCCGCCTCGTTACTTTTAGCCTCGGGCTTAAGTATGGCCTGCACAGAATGACCCATTTTGATAGGTTTGTTGTTGAGTATTTGGCCATTAAGCATTAGTGCAGGTACAATGGAAGCTTGTTCTGAGAATTCAATTAAGGCATACGAACTGCTGTCCGAATCTCTGGTACAGAGTCGTGTGTATTTTATATCAATGTTGTGATTGCTAAAAAATTCTATCAGCTGTTTGTCCGTGGTAGTCGAATCCAAGTTACCAATTACCAAGGTCCTACGAATTTCTTCGATCTTTCTACTATCCAAATGACCGGGTAAATGTGGATATACGGGTAGACCATTAGCTTCAAGTTTAGGATCCATGGTAGTTATTACATGATTGGGTGGAACTCCTTCGATAGCATTTACTACGTTCGGTGGAAGTTTGGGCTCGGATGGATACAGTCCTGTATAAAAGTTAATCAATGTTATCCATAATCTTTTATATGACATTAAAAACGGTAGATAAATTGATAAATAATCTTCATGATCTTGCGACTTATAATATTTGCCGAAAGTTTAATAATATAAAAGAGCGTATATTGTAAAGAGAGATTACATTAAAAGTTTGGGCTTACAACATTGACAATACATAATTTTTGTTATTATAATATTTGTCTACGTATATAAAATTTACTTTATAATAAACAATATTTATACTTATTTTTACATTACCTTGTTATATAATATATAATAAACTATAGAACTTTAATTAACTAATCATTATTGGTTATGCGTATAATTCTTGGAAAGAAATATATAATTCTATTATTGTCCAATATGTACGGTTATAAAAGAAAAAGATATTAAAAGTTAATAAACTAGAAATTATGTTCAAGAAAAAGAAATTGATTAAAATATAGTTCAATAATTTAAAAAGTTCCATGAATATTGCAAACATTTATAAAAATGATGATCGATGCAATTGGATTATTGATATTATAAACATTTGAAAAATAAAAATTCCACATTGTTTATTTTAAATTAAACAAAAAAAAAAACTTTTTCATACTTTGACCTAATTCGAATCTACTTAAATTTAATAGTAAAATATATATAATTAATAATATTTAATATTATTTATAAAAGTATCGATTCTTTAATCGTGTATTGTAATATTTTTCTTTTGTTATTTATCGTTATAATTGTACTAAATGAGTCTGTTATTCTTAAGAATAATTTATACTAAAAAATCCTTAATGTCTTTCATATTTATGATATCGATTATTTTATAAGCTTTCTTATTGGATAGAGCTTAAAACATGTTATTGAATTGTGAGACTGTAAACAATCGAGTAACTAATTTCAAAATTTCTATGTCGTTGGAAATACAAAGCTGATATAATTCTGTAGTAGCAGGATCAATCGATACAATGATTTTTTTCATATCTTATACAATATTTGGAGGCTTTTAAAGATATGATTTGGAAGCCATTCGAATGAAATAAGTCATTGTTATGAAAGTTAATCGTACCAGGTACAACAGTGCCATTATTGGTTAATTCCAAAGCCCTTTGCTCGTCGGGAATGTCACCATTTTGATAAGGAATAACTATGAGGGCTCGGTCAATGAAAACTGTATTGGTCATGTGCTGGGCCACCGCAACATGACTATGATCATGAAACTTGATGTAACATATCCTGGACTGAACCGGCACCGCCACATCTCTTATAGTTGGATATAATCTGATATCCTCGATTTTCCCGAGATAGCCAAAAAGAGTTTGCATTTGATCCTTGGTGGCTTGGGGCGCGATATTCGTCACTTGGACGACTTTCGTTGAGCCCACCGCCATTGCGGAACTCTTTTTTGAGGTTAACTCGACGCTTACGGACGACTCGCACCTGCGCTTGGCTTTTTTTTCCAGTGCTTAATACAGTTCTACACCAATTAATGAATTTACGAACGTAGACGAGTGTGTAGCACTGGTTAACTATCCCGATAGACTTTCACATGTTTGCGGAATAATTTATAAAACGACTGGATAAAAAATAAACGAAGCGGCCTAACTACGTCCGCGCGTACCAGGAGAAAAACTGTCGGGCAATTAATTAATCGGAGAATTTTACCCCCACCATCGCGAGCTTTTTCCCCTTCGCATTTATCATAACGGATCATGCGCAGTCCAGGAGTTTATTTGCTCATCTTTATTTGATTAAGTTGCGAAATAATAATTACTCTGGGTTATAAATTACAATCAATGTAAACCGTAAAATCACACATTGTATCACGATGTGGTGCTAATGTTAAAATTTACTATACTTACGTGTTCTAGAAATTTCTTCGAATCTTTCAAATTTCATATAACATAAGAGAGCATTGATAACATTGAAAATGTTTAAAAATCAATAACGTCAATATTCAATTTGATTTCCCATTAAAATTTAATTTCTTCGATTAATATGTTGTTTTTATACGCAATAATTATGGCTTATTTTCTGGCTATATATATATATATATATATATATATATATATATATATATATATATATATATATATATATATATATATATATATATATATATATATATATATATATATATATATATATATATATATATATATATATATATATATATATATATATATATATATAAGCGCGCGCGCGTACACACACGCACGCACGCACATATACGTAGAAATAAAATTTTCCATATTTCTTCATTTACTCGTGCGATATTTAACAAATAATTTCCTAATTTAGATGAATTTTACATGTACATTATAATAAATTGATTGTTTATTACTTAAATTGTTTATTACGTAAATTGATAATACCCGCACAGGAGAATTAGGGAAAATATTTTCTAAAACATATCTACCACTCATCTATATAAAAATACACGGATTCTTGCTTATCTTTAGCATCCTACATAATAATAAGAATTTTTCTACTCCATTTCATAAGAATCCTTTAATCTTTCAACGTACCGTACTACTTCCTTATATCTTATCTGCCTTATAATGCCAAAGTTCTCTTTCATGCTACGTTAATTCTAATTAGCATTTAATCGCCAAACATCTCTTCTATTCATCCCTTAACAATTACCTTCATAAATTTAATTTATCTTCACCTATTTACATATTTAACATTCATCTTTAGCCAACAGACAATTTGAACGTAACAATTTACATAATTAATTGTCGGGTCCGTAGAATCAATGCATCTAGGAAAAATTTTTTTTTTTTTTTTTCATTTCACTCCTTTCGCCCCTGAAAGCATTTCGTTCTCATTGTTACGTTGCTAACTGCGGAATTTTATATTAATTTATCATCATGAACCGTCTATTGAATGCAGGATTGATCGCGCAGGATTTACCTTTTTCTTTCAGTATCAGACCTTTAGTGCTCTTTTCATGATTCATTTTCAAGAGCAGAGATAAGAGGTTGTAGAAAAAAGCTGACAGAAAGAGAAAAGGTAATAATGAAAAGTGCTCGACGATATAAGTTTGTGTATTCATAGCTTCATGTATGCATAACCAACCCAATGCTTAAGTCTGCGAGAATTAGTAATATTACCGTAATCCATTATGGATTTGAAAATTAAACTATTCGCTATCGATTTAATTAAGTTCCACCGATCGATAATAAACAATAAAGATAATATTTTGTAATATGAAAGTGAATTTAATAATAAAGCAGAATTTATATAATAAAATTAATAAAGCATTATTATAAATATTATTTAGCTAAGTTTTCATAAAGAAAAGTTATCGTTACTTTCAATGAAGCGAGGCTATGAAATTTCAACGGCATTCTTTCAAATTTTTTTGCTGTCTATGTTTTCACGCAAATAGTAAGAAATGGAAATAAATAGCCGTATTGCATTGCATTTTGAAGAATTTGAAAATGATATTTATAATTACTCCGAGGCGTCTGTTAGTTGAGGAATAATATAGATGATGAAATATAGGGTTGGTATTGAAAATTTCTAATTTTGGTTCTCGGATAGTTAATAAAATTGTCGATAGACTTTGATTTAATGAAGACGAAGTTTGAAAATTACGAAAGGCGATACTATAATAAGTCTTTTTTTTTTTTCCTTTCAAACTCGTTTTGCACCTAATGATACTTACCGAAAGTTATTCGATTTTTTTTTGGTTTTTTTTTTTTGTGTGTGTTTGGTTTTGTTTTTAATTTCTAATGCCAGCAAATGCAAATGCAACGGTGCTCAATTACGAATGAGCTTGGGTTTCAGACACATTAACTTACTTAGTAACTTTTGCATTGATTAGATTTCGATGGATTTAGGGTATTAAAACACTCGACAAATTAAACACGAAGTGCGATTCAGTGCGCAAGCGCGATGCAAATAGCTAGTATCCATGAGCATCGTTTCATCTGGCTAAAATGACGTACGTCGTAGATTCGCATGCGCACCGTAAACCTTGGCTCTTGGCTCTTATATACGTGTCTCGTATAGACGTGTGCGTGCGCGCGTGTGTTTCGATACCGTTACGCTTTGGGCTTGGTAGTGCATCATCGCGATTTAGTATACATGTGTGGCTGGCTACTTCGATGCCAGGGCGCTGATAATATTTGATCAATAGCACATAGAATTATGTTGATATCTCTCGATTTGTTAAATCAATGTCAATTTGGTTAAGCCAAAGGTTAAATGAAATTGTCGCGTTATAAGTATTTGTCGCACTTTGAATCTTCAAATGAATCAAAATAGCAAAAGGTAGTATTTGGAAACTTTTGGGTCTGCATCTGTGCACTTGTGTACGCATGCGCGTCAGGTATTTACGGTAAGCGTTGATCTCAAAGCGTATCTCTGACTCTAATCCAGCGCTTGAAAGGTTGCCATATTTTGATTGGTACAAGTCTAACAACGGACCTTCGTTTAACGAGGCTAGAATAAACGAGGAGAACTGCTGCCTTTCGCAAATAAAGTGACCTAGGCACCATTAAACGATAATTGTAAAAATGCTCCCAAAAAATCAAGTTTTTTTTCATTTTAAAAATTCAGACTTTAAGTTCACTTAGAAATCCTCTACTTTTGTTTTGGCGTCAGCTTGCAATAGAATTCGTTCGACTCAATATAAACGGTATTAATTAATTAATTAATTAATTAATTAATTAATAATAATAATAATAATAAATGTATATATATATATATATATATATATATTTAATCTCTCCAAATGGAAATTTAATTTAGTGGATTAACGCTAAATAATATCAAATATGAGTTTGTGGAGGTATTTGTTTAAAACTTAAAATAATTATGACGAACGACGCAGGTAATGTTTGAGTCGCGCACTAACAAAGTCCTATTACTAATACAGTTGCAATTTTCTCTGGATCATCTTCTTTTCAAGCTCACTTACCATAGGAACACTGTTTATGTGAACATTTGGTTCATTCTTTGTTTCTACTCAAAGTACAAAAATATGAAAAGTCGACATAGATGAATTATAAAATGTACAGTCAAACACGTTAAAATACATTTAAATATTATTATTGGAGTAATGGAAAATGCCAAATCAAGTTTTCCACCGCCACTGCAACGAACCCCATAATAAACAACAAACTTAAATCCAAACAAATTTAACTACTCGGAACTGTGAACATGTTTGACTTTTATTAAACTGCTCATTTCGGATCTAAAATGGGTTATTGAACCTTACTCAACAATTCGACAATTATAAGTCTTAACAAACAAAACACAAAACAAAACGGAGAAGTAAAATTTAATTCAAAACATTACAAACGTCTCGATATTTCTAATAATTTTAAAACACATTTTTTCCAATTGTTTCATTTCAAAGGGCAGTTATTTCAAAACAAAATAGATAGTTTGTATATTATCTATGAAACTAGTAGATAAATTTTATAATTATTTCACGAACGAGACATTCAGGATGTATAAATAATATATTTTATATTAACATAGCTTACAGAGCTTTAATATATAAAAAAAAAAAAAATAAATAAATAAATAAATAAAATAATAATAATAATAAATAAAATTGCTTTTTATTGAAGTTCATTAATTATAGAGCATTATTACGTTTTTCTTTACCATTGAATAAATATAAATTTGTCCAAATAATCGAATTGTTGGCCGTTTATTTGAGGTAATTACTAACGTCACACTTGGATTCGTTTCTATATCGCAAAAATTTAATAATGGTCGCGAATATATCAAACGAGTAGTAGAGTACGAATATTATGCATTGAATGTAGAAATGGATAAAACTTGATTTACGTATACGCATTTTCTCTTAACCTTTCCCTCATTTAAATACTCAGCATAAGTTTACTATGTCCATAATAATCTAAGCCGACAAACTCTTTTAGCGTAGCAACGATAATCTTTGTATTCATCTCCTTTCTATTCTCTAACCGTAATTCTTGATTATAAATTACGATATGCCACAAACGAGAGATTTTCCGGCAGAGAAAGTAGAATCCACTTATTCAATGGATATCAAATACGAGTCTTATATATAATTATTAAATACAGCGCTTAATGAAAAACAACATTATTATTAGGTTGGGGAAAATTTGTACTCTTAGACATTCGAATGGATAAATAAATCCAGATAAATATATTTATGCATATTTAACAGATTAAACGGATATGAAACAAATATTTTATTAAATGTCAAGTGTATAAAATAAATATAGTAAGTCAATTATTTGTAATATACCGATATTCAAAAATAAAGAGAAGATATTTTAGAATTTTTTCATCCTCAACAAATCCGTCACTGTAAGGATTCTATGGTAAAGTTGAGGCAATTTTTCTAAAAGCTAATAATTTCAAACCCAACGCACGATTTTCGGCAAATGGACAAACAATTTATTTCTCGTGCTTTGCAGGTAAAAATTACGTTACGTGCTGCCATCTTTACCCCAGTCAAGAAGAAATATCCTTTAATATGTTATTGGTTAAATTCAAATTTACTTGCAAAACTATTACATGTTTGTTTCATAAATATGAACTTTTCGAAAAGAAATTTTTAAACGTTTACTAAATTGTAATCGTCTCATATTATGATTTTATGAAGCGATCGTTAAATACGAAAAAAAAAAAAAAAAAAAAAAAAAAAATTAGATAAAATTCGTAAATAAGCAAATTAGAAAAATAGTAAATATCCCTAAGGATAAAATCGTAATAAATTAAAATTACTTCCTTATTTTTTAATTTATGTGAATATTTCGTTTAATTAGTAGGATATACGTTTGAATGGCTTTGGCGCAAAGTTATTTATATGAATTGTGAAGGACTTATTTATGTAAACACGTAATATTTATTTTTCCAAAAGTGCTAATTTCATTTGATTTTATGACGTTTGTGTATTCGATCTACATAACCTCTAACCTAAATAAATAACTTCACAGCAATCCGTGACAGTAGTATATAATAGTATGGAATTCTAAGCGGAATTCTTATTTAATAGTGGAGAAAATAAAAAACAATTACATTTGTAATACAATTTCATTATATATTTCTTCATAATTTTATAGTCGAGGATGCTTTTAAAATTATTTAGAATTTCTATATGCATTAGTAGTTTTTTATACACATTCTATGTACTTTGCAATTTCACTTATTTTTTATCAAAATTGAAAACGGCTAATCACGAATTGCAGCAAGGTAAATATTTTGATAGAGAGTATTATTTTATCGATTTTAAGGATTTTCTACAATAATGTCTGTATTACTAGGCCTAATTCTAAAAACATTATGGATTTTACTATTAAACACAAGTTTACTTAGTATTTTTATACTGCAACATTCGGTGATGGCCAGTGACATTGTTAAAGATTTTTATTACAAATTCAACATAGAAGATATAGAACGTAGTGTTTTTAACATGAGCAGTGCAGCTGTTTTGCACTTTTTGATGTCAACATGGCAATCCATACCATGGTCGTTAATTTGGAATTTTAATATAGATGGGAATGATAAAATGTCGTTTGTTATTAGTTTCTTACACTTTACTGGATGGCTGATAGTCTACACTGGTTGCGTCATGATGGATATATCAGAGCTGGCTGGAATAAAGCAGGTTTATTATAAAATTTCCGGCAGACCTCGTCCTATGGCAATGAAATCTCGGGAGCTTCAAAGATATTTTATGCACATGAGGCATCCAAGCTTCTCTGGATTTTTAATTATATTATGGGTTTATCCAGTCATGACGTAAGATATATATAATTGTGTGAAATTTTATTATGCGTTATATCACATTTTAATTATAAATTTGTAGAAATGTAAATAATGAATGTTTGTATTACAGTATAGACCGTTTTATTCTTGCCTCTTTATTAACGGTATATATGATTCTAATGTGGACTATCGATCAAGATGATTACAATTATCATTCCATTATAATATCGAGAAAAGAAAGAGAACTTGGTAATAAGATGTTTTAAGAAGTTAAGCGAAATAGTAAAATATTCTATGTCCACAAGCGATATCAAACACCTAAAAATAGACAAAAATTATTCTTTTACTTACCCCATACTATACTAATTTATTGTGTGATATTTAACTTAGGTTATATATTTTTATATATTAATACATTTAAATTATTAAGATAGATTTAATAATTTTTATTTTGTAATTTATCGATATATTTGTAACAAAATGCATTAAATCTATCATCTTATTAATATGTAATTTTGCAATTTTTTCCGTAATTAGACTATTAACATACAATTATATTTAAGATGAAGATTTCTAATGCTTTTGAATGGATAATTATTTCTTTGTGTTTATACTTTATAAGGATGATTAAATTGTATCGATGAACATCTTGAATTATTGATATATTTTTATGATTTCAATTTTTAGAAGTCATTCAAATATATAAATCTTTATTGGACTGATTAGCAACATAATTAAAAGTATGACTTAATTATAATGTAGTGTATAATCTACAATATATCATATACAATTTAATTAATCGTAATTAAGGATTATTATATATTCATGAAAAACGAAAAGAAAAACAAAGTATTAAAAATAAAATAGCTACAGTTATAATAGTAAAATTTTATTTTTATAATATTTTTGGATATATTTTATTTCAAAATTAAAACATTTTAAATTGTAAATTTGGGCAATTTATTTAATTTTATGTTTGAATATTCTTTTAATAATAATACAATAAGTTGTATTGTATTGTATTGTACTGTATTGTCTTAATACATTGGATTAAGAATTACATAACGATAACTTTGACATTTCATATTTAATATATCTAGTAGCTTTTAAAGCACAGTATGTAGATTTTATGTAAAAAGTGTAAAAATTAAGTAAAAATTGCATATCAATCATTTAATTTAATTGTTAAAGCTTAAATTTTAATAATTTTGCTTTTTTCACTAATCATTCGTGGATTTAAAATTACGTAATGTAATATTTGTAATGATAACACGATAACACGTAAACATAAAGGTGATAATATATTTAAATTAAGTTCAACAGGGTATAACATAAACTTTATTACTATTAAATATCAGAGTAGACAGATACCATTTGTTATTCTGTTTATTTGTTGTTGTTTTAGAAAATAAAATATATTTATTTACAAAAGAAAAAAAGAAGAGAAAAGTGCCTTTTGTTTGTTTTTACATTTATTTAAACTTTTATATATTTTATGAATGCTATAGCATTATAAATAATATCGCCTCATTAACAAATACTTGTAATTTTATTCTTTTATGCACGATGAGACACCATGTTTTTTTTTAATAATTAATAGATCCTCTTTCATTGTGTAAGCTGCAGTTAAAGAGAAAGGAAAACAAAAAAGACAATGTTTAATATACGTGAGAACAGGCGTAAGTGAAAATATAACATGCACCCAACTTTGCATCTGTTGGATTAAAGAATTCAGAAACGCTCATAGACGCTCGTCTCAAACATGTAAATTGAAAGTAAATTCTCGAATGCTAATAAGAGTAAAATAGAGAACGTTCGTAGGAATGAGATGAAAGAGACAGACGCTTACAAAAAGCTTGAAAATAAACTCCTCTCTATACGTAACAGCTCCATTGAAAATGGGGTCGCGTTTTTTTAATAGAACTACGATAGCCTCCATTGAAATTGTGTGAAACGACAGAAATCAAAATGTATGTCTTGTGGAGCGCGCAGACGCATTCAACAATCGCAAATTTAACACCTTAAGCCAGCACGTAAATATCGACGGCGAACTCACGAGATATACGGATATGACCTCTTTCAAGCACATATTTATTCAACACAATTACTAATTGGCCATGTAGTAACGGACCATCAAGTCACATAATACTTTTATTTAAGTCTTTACTACCGAATCGGTATATCATATTAATTGAGAGAGAGAGAGAGAGAGAGAGAGAGAGAGAGAAAGAGAGAGAGAGAAAGAGTGAATATGCACGTGCCGACAATTTAATTCAACATTAAAATGATTTATCTCTCTTATAAACATTAGTCTCTCTTTTTATATTATAAAGTAAATTGTATCAAGAATATAATACAACCAATAATAATATTATCTAATAAAGATTGTTTGGATAGTTTCGATAGTCTATTTACCTCCAAGTTCCCCGAGTATGCAACTATTTATAATGATAATATAACTTTATATAATACTTTGGTTATAATTTTCATAGAAATATTACGTTCATTTCATTTGTGTTTGTAAAATTGAAATAACATGGAAAAACGTACGTTTTGGTTGGTTCAACGTCTATAGGCATATTGACAAAAAGTTACGACATTATTGTTCTAATCCGCACAAAACACGGGAAATTTATTTAATTCTTCATATTTTCATTTAAGAGTGTATTTATCGAATATTTGAAAATCGCAATTTTAATGTCGATAATGTAATTTTATTAATTTTAATCCGAGATATATTAAAGGTTGTGTATGTAAGGTAATTTTTTATAGTTATGTCTATTATAGTTATTAACGTAATTAAATTTACGTTGCAAGGGCAAAGACAAGAAATTTCCTATACAACGAGAATACATTTTGAGCTTTTAATGCGTAGTCGAGAGCTTAAATTTTGTCGGGACGTTATCGTCGTCTCGTCGCAATTGTTTCAATTTATTCCCAGACTTCGAGCATAATGCAGAGGGATATGCTTTGGTCCTTTGCAGTCCTTTGTCGTCCGCTAATCAAGGGTGTCGAGTGGAGCGTGAATAATAAATAAAGGAAAATTGGAATGCCTTTCATTGCAGCATGACACCGGCACTTTCGGCTACGACTTTACAAGCGTTTTACCAATTAATATTTCATCTGCATGAAAACACAATAAATATCATAATAATAAGTTGATTTAGATGTTCGATTTAATTGAAAATAAAATGTATGCTACATTCAATGGCAATTAATTCAGTAATTAATGTATCAATTATTTTATAATGGGAATATTAAGGTACATTTACGTGCGAATAAATTCTTTGTCTTAAGGTTTTTATGAAATTAGTCTCGAAGAGTCATCGATGACTCTTTCGCACATTTGAGTGTACACATACGGTTTCATTAATAATAACGAATAGGATGGCTTTGAATAGGAGGTCGTTGAACGTTCAATTTGTAATTTGAATGAGTAGAGCCGTCCCTTTGAGAATCCAATAGGGCTGGGGATGCGATGCCGGAAGCAAGATGGACATTACAAAGTTGGTACTGTGCCCAGTGGTCGACAGAACTCCAGCTCGAACGCTCGTTTTGTACAAAGGACTAACGTATCTTGTGTCATTGGCTGGCAAACTCAGCACTGGAATAATTAGCACGACGGGCAGAGGAGGATTCATTTCGCCTTTGCTCGCGTCTACGAGGACTTGCGTCTTACTGTCCCACTTGCCGGCGTCGATGAACAATCCATGAATAAGTACTCCGTCTTCCGGTGCCTGCAGGCTCTGGTATACATAAGCCGGCTGAAAAGATAAGCAGTTTGTCGTTTAAAATTCGAGGTTGAGAAGTTAGGGGAAGGAGAGCAGCGATTGGAAATGAATTTTCACACTTTTCAATATTCGTCATTGGATGGACACGACATTCACGATGATATATTAGGCGAATCACTTTACGACGATTAGTGTTTATGAATAATAATGCCCCATTAACGATTACGCGCCACTTTATAAAAGTCTTACATCTTTTTTCTCCGTCTTGTGCACAATTTCAATATCTTCTTGATTTAAGAACACATTGGTGATTTTAAAATCCAACTTCAAATGGTCAATTGGAATATTATATTTCCGAGCGTGTGTTTGTAACATGCCGGTGATGAATCCTTGTGGGAAAGAGAGGCCGGATATCCAAAATGAAATTGGCTTCTTCTCGGTTAACCAGATCTGTAAAAACGAGTTTTCACAACAGAAAGCCCATTATTTATTACAATCTGAATTATTATCGATTATTAATGATTAATTATGATTAGTTTTCATTAGTCGAATAGTTGGATATATACAGCATATGTGAGGTAGAATTTTCAATTTTAGATTGAAATTTCTTCTGTTTCTTTTTTTCTTTGTGTTTTTGTTTTTGTTTTTGTTTTTATTTTTATTTTTATTTTTGTTTGTTTTAATCGACAAAAAATTTTAATATTACGTTTACTTGAGCAATGATTTTATTATATGAATGCTTATTGCCTTAATACTGTAAAATAATTCCTTCGTTTACCTTTATAAAGTCAATTCTAAGTTCTAAATCTTTAATATAACTTTCTAAAGTTTTCAAGGATGGATAAACATTCACTTTATGCCATATTTCGGGTACCTAATAAACATCGAGAACTTTTCAATATAAGTTAATCATAAAAATTGCATGAAACTCTCGAGCATATAAATGTAATTTTTATTATACTTGATTAGTAACGAGAGATCTGAAAACATTTTCAAGCTCTTCGGACATGACAACAAATCCTTTAATAGCCTTTTGCAAATTTTCCATCGATATGTGAATTTGTTTCAATAGAAGATTATACCTTTCAACTTCATGTATCAAGACAACTGTTAAAGACGGCAATCGACCTGTTTTGTCTTTCTGTTGAAGATATTGACATTTATAATCGCCGATAATTATAATGGGTTAAGAGGAAATTTTTCTTTTATTTAATACTTTGAGGTGATCAGGATGGCAAGTGTCGATGTCTATTTGAAGAGCAATTTTCTCTATAATTGATTCGGACAAGCTGTAAGCGATTTCCGAATCTGATTTACCTTCCTTGCTCATACCTATTTTGGGCTGGACCTCCGTAATGGCTTCGATTATCAATTTTGATTCCTTTAACTGATATCGATCGATAATTTAGAAATTTTTATGAACCATTTGCCTTGGTTATATTATACCTGGAAAGCAGTGTTGGCATTTTCGTGCATGCCGAATATTTCTGGATCCTCTATTAATGGAAATTTGCTAATGAATGTGCGATATTCCTCGATCGTTGCGTAACTTGGTGCATAATATGTTCCAGATGGAGAATAAAGATAATCTGCATTTTCAAAATTCAAACAAATATTTAATTCTTACGATGCTCGATCATTGCCATTGAATGAAGAGCAATTTTATATTGATTATAGTACCTTTGTCGAGAGTTTTCGAAGATAAAAATTTATCCAAAATCGTTTTCAAGCAGCGCAAATCCCAATTATCCGTTATTCTTCCGCCGTAGGTAATTTCACCTAAATTAAAATCATAAATTTAAATAATATACCTAATGTATTATCACAACCTAATATATTATTATGAGAAAATGGTAGAAGTATAAATAAAGTACTGTTTTTTTTTTTTTTTTTTTTTTTTTTTTTAAATTTTTTTT
>NW_011948418.1:2358276-2361585 GCF_000503995.2 Ceratosolen solmsi marchali
TTTTTTTTTTTTTTTTTTTTTTTTTTTTTAACATATATGTATATATTGGATAGGATTTTTGCGTACTAAAAAATAAATTTCTCATTTTCAATGATAAAAATAAACATTCATTAAAAAAATAATATTATAAATAGCCTATAATTATTGTTTTTATGACAAATTCTGTAAAGTAAATTCTTCCAATTATATTATATGCTTTATTATTTTCATAGAAATATATTTTATTTTTATTTTTACGCAAATATCAAAAGTTTTATCTTCAATCGACCCAATCATTCTAATAAAAAAATCATTTAACTTTCAAGCATTAGGCTATAAATAATTTATGTAAACCTCTTAATGCGCACGCGCATGTAATTAAATAGTTTAGATTTCTTTGTGAAAATTGATAATGATGGGTACCAGTTGTGTAAATTAAAGCATCCCACGGTATCAGGTCACGTAGACAAAACATTTTCATATTTAATAAACAGCATTCTCTGTCATTGTCACTGAATTCGTAAATAATATTCCACCCTAGTGGGCCAAACTTTTTTCGCTCTTGTATGATAGCATGGAAGAAGCAGACCCCAAAGATCATTCGGCGCCAATTATTTCCCAATTCTAATTTGCCAAATATATATATGCTAATTAATATTAATTATACATAATATTATAAGTATTAAAATTTTCCCAAATATACCTTCAATTACGGTTTAATTCAATTCATAAGTCATAAGTTTCGAACGCGTCTCAATTAATAACTTAACATTATTAGAGATTCTGTCAATTTTGTAATTTTTTCATTTCTGTCAAAATTTCTCGGCTTTTTAAAGGTCAATTATTTATAAAATATGCATTATAATTGAGGTTGAGCCTCCCGTTTAGTGAGTTGCAAAACTTCCAGGAGATTTAAAGTCATAAAAACTAACCATTTTCCTCGAAGAATTCATCCTGGAGCTCGTAAAAGGCTCTATTGACATTGGCTTTGAGTCCTTTTGGCGGCTCATTGGTGACTTTCACGGAATTTTGAAGCACCGACACGGGGAATCCAGGATTTGGCATCGAGCTTAAATACAATCGGAAATCATCGTGAACCTTGTCCGGATTCTCAATTATCCAGATTACCAGAGACTCGAGGGAGAGCATCCAGGAGGTCGCAAGATGACAGTTCTGCAAGAAGATCCACTCGCCTAATTGGCAGCCCCTTTTTATGAGAGCCTCGGCTATAGGACCCTGACCTTGACCTAGAGATATCGACTGGTATCTGTAAGCACGAGGGGCAACGTTAAATAGCTTAATTTCTCTTAAAAGCATTAATTACCAAAGTGAGCATTAATTAGCATTGCATTTGACAATGTCGTTGAGGACGACGTGTCCTTTTGCGGTTAAATAAGAAATTTTTCATACTTTTCCGTAAACTCCATGTCGCGGGCAAATTTTAAAAAGCCGCTGAAAGGATCCGAGCCTGTGCTCAAAACAAAAACTAAAGGAGTAATTTTTGATGTATCCGTGTACCTTAAACGAAAAATAAATCATTGGGATAATTCTCGTGAAAACTTTTTGTAGAAGAAAAAAAGTCGAATGTAATTTAAAATGAAATTAATTAAGGCGATTCTTATAATTAATATATTCTAACTTAAATTATAATTTAAGCTTGTGTTTTTTGTTTTTTTTTGTTTTTTTTTTTTATTTTTTTTTGTTTTTTTTTTTGTTTTTTTTTGTTTGTTTTTGTTTTTTGTTTTGTTTATAGGCCATACTATTTAAGCTTGAATACTTACAAATCTTGTAATGATATTATTGGAGATTCAACAAATTTTTGGCCAAGATTTTTTTTCACATACGCCGTTATTCCAAAGATCAATTTCTCTTCTTTCAGAGCTTTAAGTAGCATTAACTTTTCAATGTCCGTTAAAATCTCATCCCAATTATGTTGGACCTTCTCTTTATTATCAGGTAAAACATTAATGATCTATTTTAACATTTATTACAATAATATAGTAAAAGTGTTGATTAGTTATTGATATCGAAAGGAGAAGACAAATTTCAAGTTACTTCTTTATATTCTTCGATTGTCACTGTGATGATTTTAAACATGTCCTTCTTAAGATGTTCAAAGTTCTTGAATTTGTGTGACAGATAATTTGCCGAATTCCACATTGAATCAGTAAGGGTTGAATAATCCGGTTTTTTCTCCTTTTACGCGTACAGATATGACAAAAATTTTAGTAGAATATTGATAATTTTGGTAGAAATTTGCAAATAATTAATAAGCCAGAATTGTTATTGGATTAAATTATATCCAAGAAATTACATTCTTGGCAATCGATGATTGAAGAACGAAAATTGTCTAGAGGCATGGTAAAGTTAGATGAAAGACTTTAAAGTTAAAATTAATTAAGATTGGCCGTATTAATTAGGAAATATATGGTTTTCGTATTAGTCGAATAGTAGTTTCTTTCGTTGCCCTCTGGCGTTATTAAGGACAATTCGATTTCAGATATAATAATACGAAAGGGAAGTATACGTACGATTTTTATTTGGTCAGGTCCGCGCAGAAGGAAATTCCATTGTGAAATACTGATTATATTGTCGTTAAGCAGTATTGCTATGTTCGTCATAAAACTAAAGACAATTTTGTGCTTTTCAAATAATCCACGCGACACGTTCGTATAGATCGACAATGTTATTTCGTCATAAAGTATTCGCAAACGAGTTTGCAAATCGGATGATTGTTCACTCGTTTCTATTACATTGTTTATTATCTGCAATAAATATTGAATAGCTATTAATCAATAAATTAATTATCTTAATAATCACAGCGGGGAACGTTATTATATTTAATCATGACATTGATGAAATGGCGGAGGGGAGCGGCGAGGGGGTAGCGGCGAGGGGGTAACTGCGAAGTTGTAGGGGCGGGAGGCGGGGAGGGGGGGGCTGGGAGCGGTGATCTTAAAGAAGCCAATAAAGGCATTGGTTATAAGGAAGTCAGAGTCGTGTGCTTTTTTCTTCTTTTTTTGTTTTCTTTTGTTTTTTTTTATTTTTAATGATGTGCTTGCGTCGGGTGGCTACTGTCACGCACCTCTTTCTTTTTCGCGCTATTGTTGCTATAGACGGCCAACGCGAATTATCCCATATGGCTGCCGTGCTAAAGTCAGCCATCTTCTATAATAATTCCATCGAAATGTTCTTTTTTTAAGCGCGAGACGCATAGGTTGAAAAACAAAAATATCGATATCATGATTTGACTTGTGCACGCTTAATTAATTAATAATCGCCCGTAATAAGAGCGCTATTGGACATTGCGAGTGAGCGGGGGGGGGGGGG